>NC_143530.1:27319968-27654254 GCF_031878675.1 Megascapheus bottae | reverse complement strand
AGTGTAGTAGTGATCCCTCCTGGCCACATCCCCTCCAGCATCTGTTGTTATTAGTTTTCTTGATCCTGGCCATTCTAACTGGAGTGAGGTGGAATCTTAGAGTTTTTTTGATTTGCATTTCTTTTATGACCAGAGATGTTGAGCATTTCTTCATGTGTCTATAGGCCATTTTTGTTTCTTCTTCAGAGAAGATTCTCTTTGTCTTTGGCCCATCTTTTAATGGGATGGTTGTTACAACCACTATGGAAAGCAGTATGGCAGTTCCTCAAAAGACTAAACATAGAGCTCCCCTATGATCCAGCAATTCCACTACTTAGCATTTACCCAATTGTCCAAAAACAAGGACATACTAAATCCACCAGCACAACAATGTTCATTGCAGCACTATTTACCATAGCAAAGATATGGAATCAACTTAGATGTCCCTCAGTTGATGAGTGGATCAACAAGATGTGGTATTTGTACATAATGGAATTCTATGCTGCTGTCAGAAAGAATGACATTGCCCCATTTGTTAGGAAATGGAAAGACTTAGAAAAGATCATATTAAGTGAAGTAAGCCAGACTCAAAGGAACTTAGGCTCAATGGTTTCCCTCATTCGTCATAATCAGTAGAAACCTTGGGCTCTCCTAGCAGAGATTTGCAATAGAACAAAACCTTGATACAAAAGGCCATATAGTAGGACGATGAATGAAAGGATCTCTAGGATATAGAAACATAAGCCATATAACGAATGATTGTTGTTCTTAAGGTACTATGTTATCTCTCATCTCTTTTGCTGTCCCTTGATTATCTCATATTGTTACAGTATCTCACTTTGTTACCTGATATATCGGATATATTTGTATTTGGTTATTTGAAATTGGATAGAGAATGGGGGAAAACAAGATGAGGGGTAGGGGTGGGGGGGGAGGGAAATGGGGACCAAGACATGTGAAAGGGTATCAATGTATGGGAATTAATGCCCCATCTATCTCGCAAATATCATGTAACCCTTCTATTAATTACAATAAAAAATATATGAAAAAAAAGAAAAAAGTGACATTGTGCCATTCATGAGGAAATGGAAAGACCTGGAAAAAATTATATTAAGTAAAGTAAGCCAAGTCCAAAGAAAAGTAGGTTGTATTGTTTCCCTCATTTGTAAGAACTAAAATGTATCTATGATATGCTTAACAGAATATCACAATAGCCCAATTAGTAAGTGTATAGGACCATATATAATGAAGTGTATCAACATGAAATCCAAGAATTGTAAACAAAAGTTTCTCATTATGTCCTGTTATTCCTTTCTTTTTTCTGTCTTAGTTTTCTGTGCCCTTTGTCTTATATATGTTTATCTGATCTGTGGAAGGGAAAGGGAATCACAGAAACAGTGACAACAGATGAATTAATGCAATGGATGACTTAATGCAACAATGATAATCACTTGAGACTATGTTGAAAATGAACTATACAACTTAAGGGAGAGGAAGAGAGGACAAAATAAGGGAGGAGGTAACAGTGTTTTGAAAGAAACGGTGCTCATTACCTTACTTACGTAACTAACACCACCATTCATCACCTTTACAATAAAGATTTGGGTGAGGGAGGCGGTCATGGGGCTTGAACTCAGCCTGGGTGCTGTCCCTGACCTCTTCAGCTCAAGGCTACCACCCTACCTCTGGGCCTGGGCGGTGTCTCTGAGCTCTTCATCTCAAGGCTACCACCCTACCCTTGAGCCAAGCCCCACTTCCCATTTTCTAGAGGTTAATTGGAGATAAGAGTCTCAGGTCCTTTTGTGCTCTGGCTGGCTTTGAATCTTGATCCTTGGATCTCAGCCTCCAGAGTAGCTTAGGATTACAGGCCTGAGCCACCATGCCCCTGGCTACAATAAAGGTTTTTCTTATGTCAAAGGGGCACATTAGGAGTGTGTGCATTAAGTCATACCATGGGTAATGTGTTCTTGTGGGTAATGTGCAGTGTGACAGCATGATATGTTCATGTTACACACATGTCTGTGTGTTTATACAGGGCTGCATCTCTTTATGTATACGGATTATTTATTTTCACAGCTACTGCCTGGTGTGGTAAGTAGCAAGGTACAATCCCCTGTACCCAGGGCCACACTGTCATTATGACTCAATCCCAGCATACGGAATTTACCCCTAAAAGAAATGCTCTTCCTGGTTATGAACCTATGGGCCTTCTCTGGTTTGTGCCATTTCTACCTGTGATGAGCAATTTGCCAGACAATACTGAAATCAATCACTTCAGCATAGCCTGGCTCTTCCCTGACACCTGGAAGGTTCTTTAAGGTCCATAGAATAAATAACTGCATGTCAGATAGACTTAACATATCAGACATTTATTCTCTATTGGTTCTTAGGGTTGGAAGTCTGCAATGAAAATGCAAGAGAGGCTGTGCTCCCTCTGAAGGCTCTGGAGAAGGACATGATCCATGAGTTCTGAGGATCAAGAAGCAAAGCCAGCACAGGCAGAACAGTGCGCAAGACACCAGATTAATCTCCGATTAACCACCAAAAAACCAGAACTAGAGTCATAACTCAGGTGGTAGAGCATTAGCCTTGAGCAAAATGCTAAGTGACAGTGTTCAAGCCCTAAGTTCAAGCCCTAGTTGCTGGCACAAAACAATAACAAAAAAACTACAACAACCAAAAATCAATCACATGGGCCCTCCCTGTTGCATGGTGACCTCTTGTGACTAGATAACATCTTCAATGACCCGGTAAAGTCATACTCACCAGGACTGTAGTTTAGGACTTGAAACTATTGTAAGGAAGGCCCTATTTACCAGGAATAAGAGATTCAACCTCTTTTGTGGGAAACAAAACATCATGTTTCCCACAAAACTTGATCTCTAGAAGCAATAATTTCACTCCCTTTGTCCTTGATAAGCCAATGTTTCCTATTTACTGTTCAAGAAATGCCACAGGTTAATGGTCAACCTCTTGATTGATTGTATAAATGATTCATTCTCCATTGAGGGGAAAGTTTTCCTCTCAGGGGAATTTGGCATTATCTAGAGGTATTTAATGCTGACCTATGGGGGAGGGGAGAGTCAGGCACTATCAGTGTCCAGAGGATAGTGCGTGAGGACACTGCTCAGCTCTCTACAAGGTATGTTGCAGTTCACGAGTTAGTTGTATGCAGATTCAAGTGGCAATAGTACCAATGTTGAGACAAAGCAAATGTTTCATAATGATTCAGACTTTAACATCTTTCAAGATTATAGAGTTCTATCAATAACTTAACTCCCACTCAATTGCATTCCAGCTCTCTCTTCAGGTTAACCATCTGATTCATTACCCTGAGGAAAACGCTCATTCAAGTGCAAGGTGGTTTTTCTTTGGAGTTGGGTGAAAGCTAGACAGAACAGGAAATGAGAAGCAACTACAATATATTGTGAACATTAATCACTCATGTGTTTACTAATGCTGGGACTTGTGGGTTCTCTCAATCTCTGATTTTTTGCTCAAGGCTGGTATTCTAGCACTAAAGCCACATCCATTTCTGGTTTATTAGTAGTTGAAAGTCTTGCAGGCTTTCATACTGGAGTTGGCGTTGAACCTTGATCTTCAGATCTCAGCCTCCTGAGTAGCTAGAATTACAGGAATGAGGCACCAACACTAAGCATTAATCACTGGTAATTAATACCTACAGCAGACAAAACTAACAGGGTTAGGAGAAGATTAAAAAAGGAAAAGAAAACTGGGAAAGAGAGATGGAAGGGGTGATATGGTCCCAAAAGAAATGTACTGTTTACTGGAGTTATTTCACTGTAGCCACTCTGTATATCACCTTTATAACAAGAATAAATTGTTTTAAAGAAAAAGAGTAAAAACAAAACCAAGAAACCAGGGACCATTGTCCATATTGAATAAGTTTAGAACGTCACCTCTTCTGGAATAATGCAACATTCTGTGACACTGGGGGGTTGTATCTGCTTTTCACCCTTGTGTCAACAGAACCATGAGTGCTAGCATAACTTTTCTCAGTAGTGTTTATTAGTTGGAATGTCTGTGTCATAGAAAGGAGGATTACAGACAGTTATTACCTCAGAAGGCTCACCCTTTATTATTCAATGTACTTAAACATGACTCAGAGCCCACCCCTTCTGGGATATTTGTGGAGATCAAGTCTCCTTGTGCATTTCTATGAGTGAAGAAGGTATATGTGTGAGAAAAATTAGTCAGGTCACACATGACTAAATGTAAATACTTTATAATGTTCATTTTTGTGACAATAGTGAAGAGGATTGAAGTTAAATATGTGAAGTCTAAACTCAGAGCTGTAATCTTAGCTACTCAGGAGATGTGTTCTGAAGATCAAGGTTCAAAGCTAATCCAGGCAAGAAAAGTCCATGAGATTTATCTTCAATTAACCAACAACAGCCAGAAATGGAGGTATGACTCAATTTAAGTGGTAGAGCCCTAGCCTGGAGTTGAAAAACCAAGTGAGAGTGCAAGGCCTTGAGTTCAAGTTCAAGCACACACACACACACACACACACACACACACGCACACACACACACAGTGTGAAGCCTAAGTTGTGGGTTAGGTAATGCATAGAACGAGTGAGAGACAGTTCATAAAGGAAGGTCCTTGGATAGAGACAAGGGGGTTGGGGCCCCCTCAATTGACTTCTGGAGCCAAACTTTAGTCTCCTAGCCAAAGTATCTGTTTCCCAGCTCCTTGCCAGCTCTTCACAAGGTCTCTTCTAGGAGGCTGTCTCTTCATCTTGTTTATTTTGGAGCTACTTCAGTTTGAACTTAGGTCCTTGCACTATCTAGGTACTATTCTACCACTGCGCCACACCCTCAGACCATTTTGCTCTAGTTTGTTTTTAAAGTAGGGCATCACTTTTGCCTCGGCCTGCTCGAACCATGATCCACCTATTTTCTGTCTCCTGAGTAAATGGATTACAGATATGCATTACCATGCCCTGCCTCTACCCCATCTTTTCCTGCCTATCCTGCATGCTCAAAAGTAATAGAAAGGAAAACTAAAATTCATAAAGAGACTTTGGATACCCAAAGTTTTTGCCTTTGTTCTTGGTAGTTCTTAGCTGGCTATGGGTAAATCTGCTATAACAAGGTTCAACTAAACACACATAAAGAACTCTCCACCTGGGTAGGGAGGATCTTTAATCTTAGGGTTTTTATAAAGCAGAGATGGGACAAAACCTAGGCAACCATATTCAAAAGACATCCTGGCCCCTCCCAAACCTTCCAGGGGCCCCCTTTGGTCTTTGGAGTCCTCTGTACTCATTTCCAGCAAATGCTCATTCTCCCTTCCCTCACAAAGCGCCTTTATCTGAAGTATCTTAGTTCAGGTGGACTCTATTTAGGAATGAGTCTGACAATAGAACCTGGTAGGAATCACTGCTTTGATCTTAATCTTGGAGTTCCTCACTACAGTCTCTTGCTCAGGTGTTTGAGTCCCATCCAGCTGAGTTCTATCTCTGGTTCTACCATTGCAAGGGACTCTCCCACTGCAGTGGACTTCCAAGCCCCACCTAGACTCAACCTAGCTTCTCAGAGAACAGAGGCTTATTTCAGATTAGCTACGAATGATCACAGTATGAATCCATGCAAGCCCAATTAAGTACTGTCACTGTCCAGAGTACTTTGTGTGCATAAATCCACAGGTTGTGGGTTGTGCTGAAAGAATCAAATACTAGAAGCTTGAGTTCAGTGTGATGATGTCGGAAAGTCATTTTGATCCAGGATGGAACCCGTAACGGGTTCTTAGAAGAGTTTAGCAAGAGGTAATAGGGTCACTGAGGCCTGCTCTCCCAAGGACTCTGCGTAGCTCTATGGGTCCCCAGTTCCATGGAAAATGGCGTGTTAACCAAGAGTAAAACTGGCCCTTTGGTCTCTGCTTTGCTGCCTCACGGTGGTTTTCCCTTCATATACATGGGCTGTTGTATGACAAGGTGGTGAGACCCCCTCACTACAGCTGAGCTCCTAAGCCTCATAAACAATAAATCTTTTCAAGCATTGCCTAGCCTCAGATGGTTTCTTATAGAAACTCAAACTAGGTGAATATCCTGTACCAGTCTCCCAGTAGACCTCTGAGATCATTGTCACCACCACTGTTTTCCAGATGAGGAAACTGAGATCAGATGTCATCTAAAGCCCTAAGCACAGCTAATAATTACATAGCACAATAACTAGTAATGGTACAGATACGTTCTCCAAGAACTACCGCAGTCACAATTGAAAACACTGAAACAAAGAATTGTCTCGGAAAGGTAAAATTTACTTCTCCAGAAGGGAGCATTATGGGCCAAAATCTGGCAGGGGAGCCCAGACTCTCCCACCCTCCTTTTATTCCTAGGGCAGTAGGCCCTGCCCCTTTTACTCCCATTGGCTGAGCATAGGTTCACAATCTGCTTACGATTGGCTAAAACTCAATACCAGTGCAGGGGAAGAGACTAACATTTACATCTTGGGGAAATCTAGGCAAGTCCTGCAAGCTTGGTGGGCAGGTTTCAGGGGCAAATGAGGCTTAGCAAGAATGCACTAGAACCTGGAACTGAAAGTGGAAAAGACTGATTTTCTCATAGCAAGAAGATAAATAACTCATTAGTAACTTTGTGGGTATGGTTTGGAAAATTAAGCCTCCATTTTTGATACTAGTCTACAAGAAGATGCTTTAACAGCTAGTTCCTAAACTTTATACCAGGCCCTTATACCCACACTTTAATACTAGGAGCTCAAGTCCCTTGACTCTTGATAAGGAAAAGCTTTTCTTTCTGCCCTTCAAATCTACCATGTATCTACTTCCTCCCCATCTTTCCCATTCTGCAATACAAACTAGTTTTGAAGAAAGACAGTTCTTGAATTTCTTTCTCAAAAGCAACTTCCAGAAAGTGTAATTTTATGAAATGACCATAAAAGATACCTTTAAAACTTTGTCAGAGTTTTGCAGTAAGAATTAATCTTTTTCACAATAATAAAGTCTGGAATCAGGAACATACCAGGGAGTTGCTCAGAATAAGAAATGAATGTTTCAGGAGCAAAACAGATGGCAGAGTTCCAGGAGGTGGAGGTAGAAGAAAATGGATTGTCAGTGTATCTTTACCAGTGGAATGGAGAAGTCCTGAGACAGGAATGTTTCAGATGGTGAGATCGCTTTACACAAATGAGTGAAGGGTCCGTTTACAGTACAATGTCAGTCATCTTCCAGGGTTAGAAAGCATAACATATTACTTTCAAGGAAAAGGATAGAGAAGACCATCACTTGACAGCTAGGGGCTTCTCTTCTTTCTGGGAACAGAGGACCTGACCTTCTAGGCCCCTCTGGTTTAAATTATATGAATATGAAGGTTTGCCAATGAACAGAGACCCAGAACTGGGCTTCATGCAAAGTGAGGATACAACTCTGGAGGAAAAGCTATGAAATGTTTGCTGCAGAACTGAGGAACACTGACGTGTGGCTCAGTCAGCTCAGGCAGAAAGAACAGCTGGATGGACAGGGAGAGGAAGGTCTGTTAAGCCTGGAGTTACCACACGTTGGACAAATGACTTGTGAGCATGATGAGGTACCTTTGTGCAAATCTATGAAGATGTGTATAGGTATATTTGTGTGCAACTGTCTATGTGTACAGCTATGCACACAACCATGTGCAAGCATGTGTGCAGGTGTGTGCATGAAAATCTGTAGGGGTGCAGGTGTGTACAGATGTGTGAGTGCATGCAACTGCAAGTGTGTATATTGTGAGTGTGTGCCATGGTGTGTATGTGTGTGTGTGTGTGCACAAGTGTGTGAGTATATACACAAGGGTGTAGATGTAGAGCAGTCTGCAGGTGGATCTTCCAGGTCTGAAATCCTAGAACTCTAGGAATCCAGCCAGGATAGGCTTGCCAGTTCCTAGGAAGGAAAGAACATAACCAGCTGCAGGTTCCAACCTGAGGGCCTGTAGAGGAGTAGAGAGTAGATCCTCCTGGAATTTAACCACTGGCAGATCAAAATCATAATGAGGCCTCTGGACAGGACAAGTACAGACTTTTCTTCTGATATTTTAATCACCCCAATACAGTATAACAATTGTTTACCTAACATGTACAGGCACTATACATAATCTGCAGGCTAAAATATGTGCAAGAATGTGTAGGTCAAAAAAAAAAACAAAACAAGAATGTGTAGGTCAGATGCAAATACTACACCAATTTATGTAGGGGATTTGGGCTTCCACAGTTGGTGTCTGTGGGGATGCTAGCAGCAATTCCACAAGGCTATTGAGGGGTGACTCTGTACACCTTTAATAGAATAAGGAAAAGTGCCAAGCAGTGCTCATAATATGGTATGCTTATGTAAGACAGGGGAAAAGTAAGATGAATTTGTATCCACTTGTACTTAGGTGGGAGGACATACAAGATGATAATGGTCATAGATTAAAGGAGGCAAAAGTGGAAGGAGAGAAATGGGGGAGTAGGGAAGAGTGTTAATTCTCGTCCATACAACTTTTTAGACAACAGTTCTTGAACCATGCAATAGTATTTTTTACAAAATTAAAATATAACACATGAATAAATAAATAAAAGTATATTTCATTCAATGCCCACACTAGATGAGGACAGGCCCAAGAGATTGTTGTGGAATTTTATAGATAATAAAACAGCTGGCGAGCCCCAGGGCTTAGCTGGGACAATATTGTTGGTGGGATTTGAATCCAAAGACCTGCACACCTC
This sequence comes from Megascapheus bottae, assembly GCF_031878675.1. Taxonomy (NCBI): domain Eukaryota; kingdom Metazoa; phylum Chordata; class Mammalia; order Rodentia; family Geomyidae; genus Megascapheus; species Megascapheus bottae. The sequence goes on along the minus strand of NC_143530.1, from coordinate 27,645,555 downwards.
CTGCAGACCCTCTTATATGGATTGATTCACATGGCATACAAATAGCCATCCCTCTCCCTGCCCTGCCTTCCCCTTTCCTCTTAGCAGGAGTCTGTGTCCCCACTCTGAGTCTCTGTGACTCAACATTTATTTTATTTATTTTTTATTGTTGTGGTGATGTATAGAGGGGTTACAGTTAGATTCATCAGGTAGTGAGTACATTATTTCTGGAGCATTTATACCCTTCCCATGTTTTTCTCCACTTTCCCTCTCCTGCTCCCTCCCAATCATCTCGATTTTCCCCTTCCCTTCCCTATTTCAAATAAACAAATAAACAGATACAAAGTCAGATATAACAACAACATGAGATAAAACATAAGGGGAAAAAAGGGCACTATTTACCATAGCAAAGATATGGAACCAACCCAGATGTCCCTCAGTTGATGAATGGATCAACAAGATGTGGTATTTGTACACAATGGAATTCTTTTTTTTAATCACTAATTTTTTATTGTAATGTATAAAGGGGTCACAGTTACATTCACCAGACAGGGGGTATATTACTTCTCACACACTGATGACCCCTCTCATGTTTTTGTCCCCATTTCCCTCCCCCCACCCCTTCCCAATCATCTCATTTTCCCCCCTTCCCTTTCCTATTTCAAATAAACAAATAAACATATATACAATATGCCAGGTAACAAAGTCAGATACTGTAACAATATGAGGTAAGTCTTTCCATTTCTTTCCAAATGGTACAATATTAATCTTGGTGATGGGAGCGTAGAATTCCATAGCGTATATGTATTCTACATTTGCTTGATCCGTTCATCCATAGAGGGGCATCTGGGCTGATTTCATTTCTTGGTCCTGGTGAAAAGTGCTGCAATGAACATGGTTGTGCTGGTAACTTTAGTGTGACCTTATTTGTGGTCTATCTGATAAATGCCTAGGAGTGGAATGGCTGGGTCATAGAGAAGACTAAAGTCTTTTGAGGAACCTCCATACTGCTTAACAAAGTGCAATTTTGCATTCCCACCAACAGTATAGTAGCATTCCCTATGGCCTCATCCCCACCAGCATCTCTTATTGTTGGTTTTCTTGTTAATGGCCATTCTAACTGGGGTGAGGTAGAATCTCAATGTTATTTTTTTTAATATATATATTTTTATTGTAATTAATAAAAGGGTTACATGATATTTGCCCAATAGAAGGTTCATTAATTCACATACATAGATACCCTTTCACATGTTTTGGTACCGATTACCCTCCTCTAAGCCCCCCCCCCCCCGTCTTGGTTTTACACAATGGAATTCTATGCTGCTGTCAGAAAGAATGACATCGCCCCATTTGTTAGGAAATGGAAAGACTTAGAAAAAATCATATTAAGTGAAGTAAGCCAGACTCAAAGGAACATAGGCTTAATGGTTTCCCTCATTTGTCATAATCAGTAGAAACCTTGGGCTCTCCTAGCAGAGATTTGCAATAGAGCAAAACCTTGATACATAAGGCCATATAGTAGGACGCTAAATGAAAGGATCTCTAGGAGATAGAAACAAAAGCTATATAATGAATGATTGTTGTCCTTAAGATACTATGTTATCTCTCATCTCTTTTGCTGTCCCTTGATTATCTCATATTGTTACAGTATCTCACTTTGTTACCTGATATATCGGATATATTTGTATTTGGTTATTTGAAATTGGATAGGGAAGGGGGAAAAACAAGATGAGGGGTGGGAGGGTGAGGGTAATGGGTACCAAGACATGTGAAAGGGTATCAATGTATGTGAATTAATGCACCTTCTATCTGGCAAACATCATGTAACCCTTCTATTAATTACAATAAAAATATATGAAAAAAATAAATAAAAATAGAAAAAAGAAATAACATCACATAGTACATTAAGAACAAGAATCACAAAGACAAAACTCTTGTTTTCATATCCTGGAATTTATTTCATTTAGCATCAACCTATAAGGCTATATGTACCTAACTTTTGAGATACTGTGATCCTCTGCTAGGAGAATCCTAGACATATACTAATTATTACAAATGAGCAAAACCATGAAGTCTATTTCTTTAGGTCTGGCTTACTTCATTTATTTTTTTTCTAAGTCTTTCCATTTCCTTATGAATGAAGTGATGTCATTCTTTCTGATGGCAGGATAGAATTCCATTGTATATAAATACTACATCTTCTTGATCCATTCATTTACTGAGGGACATCTTGGTTGATTCCATATCTTAGCTATGGTAATAATGCTGCAATGAACATGATTGTGCTAATAGCTTTAATATGTCACTGTTTGTGGATATTTGGGTAAATGCCCAGAAGCGTGGTTGCTGGGTCATAGGGGAGCTTTATATTTAGTGTGACTCGACTTTTATTACTATCCCTAAAATTATTTACTTTCTCAGAATCCATGATTATTTTTTGCAAGTCCTGGGCTTGAGTTCAGGGCCTAAGCACTGTCTTTGGACTTTCTCAGGGTTAGAGCTCTACCATTTGAGCCTCAGCACCATTTCCAGCTTTTTTTTTTTTCTATGTATGTGTTAGCAAGGAATTGAAGCTGGGTCTTTGTGCATGCTAGGCAAGCACTCTACCACTAGGCCAAACTCCCAGCCCCCCTATGATTTTTTTTTTTTTATGTGTCAGTACTGATGCTTGAACTCGGGGTCTGGTACTCTTTTTTTTTTGTTGTTTCTTTTTTTTTTTTTGTGGGTCATGGGCTTGAACTCTAGGCCTGGGCGCTGTCCTGAGCTCTTCAGCTCAAGGCTACTGCCCTACCTTTGAGCCAAGCCCTACTTCTCTTTTTCTAGAGGTTAATTGGAGATAAGAGTCCCAGGTTTTTTTGTGCCTGGGCTGGCTTTGAACCTTGATCCTCAGATCTCAGACTCTTGAGTAGCTAGGATTATAGGCGTGAGCCACTGTGCCTGGCTAGGGTCTGGTACTCTTGCTTGGCTTTTCAGCTCAAGGCCTGGGCTCTATCATTTGAGCTCTACGTCTGCCTTTTTGGTCATTAATTGGAGATAAAAGTGTCACAAGCTTTACCGTAAACCTCAGATTTTGGCCTTCTGAGCAACTAGGATTATAGGTAAGTGCCACTGATGCTTAACGATTTAAAAGTTTTTGTCCAGCGGAATTTAAAAATAAAAAGCACATTTTTTTTTTTTCATTTTTGGAATCTGTGACTGGGTTTGACTGGGGAAATAATGTGCAGCCTACTATCAGGAATGTAAGAAGCCCTGAAAGGTGCTGTTTGAAATGTCCACTTAACAGCCTTAGCTAACAATCAGCCTTGGAAGCAATGTCATCTGAGATCAAAGTCCACACTCAGGACAACAAAAGCTATTTGAGTGACTCAGTCTGGACCTACTGAAGAACCACCCACCTGAGCCCAGACGAATATCAGATTCTTTAACAAATACATGCTGGTTTTCTTATGCACTAATCATGGATTATAGGCAAATTGTTTCCAGAAGTGAGTAAATAACATAAGAAAACTTTGAACCAGTTAGGCCAAGTTGGACAAGTGAAAAGTGCTTTAGTAATGGAGCATGGGCCAGCAGGCTCATTGTTATAGAGATCTTCACTGAAAGTTGGGAAAAGGCAGCATCTACTATGGAACAGCTGGAGAAAATGTCACCTGTGGCAACTTAGAATAATCAAGTACTTAATGACTCTGCTACCTCTGGTTAAGAACATCTTTACATGCACTTCTGAGGGTTATCTCAATGCTCTTAGCAACATGTGATAAAATACTCGAGAGGGATGGGACTAAGGAGAAACGGTGATGATTCCAAACAGCTTTTAGAAGAAATAAAGAGGTTTTAGGACTTAATGAGTTGAAAAGTAAAATCTAGCTGAACAAAATGGCCTGGCATGATCAAGTCAAAAGAGATCTGTCTTAAAATAATGTATGCTTGTGGCTTTTGGGGCATGAAATGGATGCTGTTTAATTCACCAGAAATGCACAGAGACTTTAAGGGCATTGAACTGGTGAAGACATGACTAGCTTAGATAAAAAGAAACCAAGGCAAGTTACACTGAGAAGAGAATTTGCTAGCATTTCTTCTTTCTTTCTTTCTTTCTTTCTTTTTTCTCTTTCTTTCTTTCTTTCTTTCTTTTTTCTCTTTCTTTCTCTCGCTCTCTCTTTCTTTCTTTCTTCCTTGCCAGTCTTGGAGCTTGAACTCGGGGCTTGAACTCAGGGCCTGAACACTGATCTTGGGCATTCTCAAAGCTAGCAGTCTACCACTTGAGCCACAGCACCACTTCCCAGCTTTTTCTGTGTATGTGGTACTAAGGAATTGAACCCAGGGCTTCATGCATGCTAGGCAAGCACTCTGCCATTAGGCTATGCTCCTGTCCCCCTTGCTGGTATTTTCATGAGCAAAAAGATGGGGATACACTAATTACAGACCTCTCATAAGTAAGAGAAAGCACTGCTCATAGAATTAGAGCCCCAAAAGCTGAGTTATAAGCCACCCAGAGTAGAAGGCTTGAGAATCATTCCAGAGAACAGAGCTAAGGTCATGAGGGTCATCCCTGAGCCAGCTGATTTTAGAATTCCTGTGCAACAGTAATTGTCAGGACCTTTGTACCTCCGCTCTCTAACATGAGTGATAGTCCAGTGATTCTGGATGGTTTTCAGGCTGTTTGCAGGCCTGGCTATTTAATTCAGAAGCCTCCAGATCAAGGGAAATTCCATCTTTCAGGAGCCTTACTTGTGGCTGCAACTGCTTAGTGTCAGTAATGAAGCTTGAACTTAGGGCCTGGATGCTGTCCCTAAGCTTTTTTGCTCAAGGCTGGCACTTTACCACTTGAGGCACAGCTCCTCTCTGGCTTTTTGCTGATTAATTCAAGATAAGAGACTCATGGACTTTTCTTCTTGGGATAGTTTTGAACCACAATCCTCAGATCTCAGAGTCTCCTAAGTAACTAGGACTATAGGAGTGAGCTAGTAGTATCCAATAATGAGTGAAATTTTGCATAAGAAAATACTATATATCTGGCAAATATCATGTAACCCTTTTATTAATTACAATAAAAAATTAAAAAAGAAAATACTATATAAATAATTATATAAATTATTTGCTACTCCTTCCACCAAGAAATAAAGTTTTTTGTTACATTGCCACACCTCTTTTCTACCCACACCCCCTTCCCCAACAAAAAGAAAAGGAAAAGAAAAAAATACCTGGTCCTGACTTGCAATTTGCTTTAATAATGTTTGAGTATATAAGTATGTGGGCAAACCCCAGCTGGCTGGGGTTCTTTTACTCTATCCAGGTAGAAATGATGGGTAGACAAAGGAGGAATTCTGCCAGTTGTTCTAGGCTCTTGCAGGTAACTGCAAGTGACAGAGTGAATGAGAGTGCACAAGAGTTAGCTCTGGGATTTTAATGGGACAGTGGCATAGGGCTTGGGCCTTGGAGTTCAGCCTGCACAGAATTCAGGCCCTAAATGTTACTGTTCCTGCAGTAGCAGAGGATATAAGCAGACAGGGGAGATCTGCCATTGGTGTTGGTCTGCTGCTTTACTATGGTTGGTTTCACTCTGGTTACTCAGCTTGCCAGCCTTACTGTTTCTTGTTGCTAGGAAGTATGTCTCTAGCCCACAAAATGAGTTGAGCAGCCTGCATATAGCCAGAGGGAAGAAGGGGCAAGGTTGTCTGCACCAATCACAGTAGTTCCCTATGTTTGCACCAATCTTCATGCAAGTCCATTATGCAAATGAAGAATTGTATGACCAATCACAGATACTCTGTTGGGCTGATGTGCATACAAGCACACAACTGTTCTCCTCCCAGCACAGCCATCTCCTGGGTGGAAGTGGCAGTTATAGTTCTTGGTCTTCGTTGAGCCAAAATCTGGTACAGGATGGTTGCTGGGACAGCACCTCTGACATTGGAATCATGCTTGGGATGTTGACATAAAGGTATATAGCCAAGCCCCTGGAGAAAGGTGTAGCAGCTGTCAATTTGGGAAATGGGCTTCTTCAGCACATTTGAAGGACGTTTTTTTTTAAGTTTTCATTTTTGAAAATTTTTGTGTTTCAGTACTAAAGCTTGAACTCAGAGCAGAGCTCTCTTAGCTTCTTTTCCTCAAAACTCTCTACTATTTGAGCCACACTTCTACTTCTGACTTGTGTGTGTGTGTGTGTGTGTGTGTGTGTGTGTGTGTGTGTGTGTGTGTGTGTGCCAGTTCTGGGGCTTGAACTCAGCACCTGGATGCTATCTTTGAGCTTGTTCACTCAAGGTTAGCAGTCCACCTTGTTTAGCCACAGATCCACTTCTGGCCTTTTGGTGGTTAACTGGAGATATGAGTCTCATGGGCTTGTCTGCCTGGGATGGCATCAAATTGTGATCCTCAGATCTCAATCTCATTACAGATTTCAGCTGGATTACAGGTTTGAGTTATCAGGGCCAGGCATGAAAAATAGAAGGGTGTTTACAACAAAGCTTTATCACTGAAACTCCTTTAATAATACTTAGCAGAGCTCTAACCTTCTGTCCCAATGGAAGGAATGCCCACATCATCTGTCCATTTGTACATGTCACATGGATGGAATCCTGGGCCTTGCGCATGTTAAGCTCTACCACTGAATATAAAGCACCTGGCTTGAATGAATAAAAATTTCCAGAAGTTCATTATGCAGATTCTGGGCAAAGCTGTTGGAACTCCTACATCTTCCGTGCCTCTTTTCAATAACTGCTACTGCCACTACCCCGCTCAGGCAGCCAAATGAACAGGAATGAAAGCACTGCCACTGACTGCCAGATACATGAGTGAGGCCATTGTATGCCATCAAGGTCTTGTGGGCCCATCAGAGCAATGCAATGACAAGAGTGACAGGAAAAGGAGCACTAGACTTTCTAGCTGATATCTACCCAATTATTCAATCACAGGCTAGTGGGCAAATCGATAACTGTTTTGTTCTAAGTTGCAGGACATCTAATCACATGGTCATAGTTATTAAGACATAAGAAACAATCATTGCTGTCACAGGTGATCTCATTTCAAAAATGAAAAAGGAATGTGAGACTGTCAAGAGGGATTTCACTAGGTTTCCCTGTCTGCTGGTCTACTGACACAGACCTATCTTGCAACAAAAGGCACACATGAACAAGTTCACACACACACACACACACACACACACACACACACACACACACACACACAGATCCGGGCAGCAGGGTGATCTACTGTGACTCTTGACCACTGCTGTGAATTAGGAGCAGTCCTACTTGGCTGAGCATTCCTGTGTTGTTGTTTTTAAGATGTCAATGCTGACGTTTGAACTCAAGGCCTGAACACTGCCCATTTGATTTTTTTTTTCTCAAGGGTGGTCCTCTAACACTTGAGCCATACCTCCACTTCTGGTTGTTTTGTTGGTTAATTGGCGATAACTGTCATAGACTTTCCTGCCTGAGCTGGCTTTGAACTGGGATTCTCATATATTAGGCCCCTACGTAGCTAGGACGACAGATGTGGGCTACTTTATGTGGAACCAGCATTTCGATGGCATCTGGGATGCCTGATCCTGCTTTACAGCTAGACATCCAGGTAACACCCACACTACAGGTCCATAGGCCATGTGGCTAGCCACTGTAAATAAAGACTGCCTGAAGCCTGGCAGGGCTCAGCCTAGGCTGTGCGTTGGATTCACATGCCTGGCTGGCTACTTGGTGCCATGCCCAGTAATTCTGGCTTAGACTAGGGTATGACCTGGGATGGGGTTTGGTGTTTCCAGTCTGTACCTAGGCTGAGGATCCATGCTCTAAACAGAGTGGTCTTAGTGCCTTGGAAAGGGGTTGCCATTCATTCTGGAGATTGCATCTGGGCCCTAGTAATGGAGCTACAATGACTTCCTTGCATGAGTAGGAGCAACTGGAGTAAAGCTACCAGGAATGAAGAAGCTATATTGGCCAAGAGGTGTGCTCCAGGTGTGGAGGCATAGAGTGGCCATAGATGCATGGTCCTGGGCTGCCTCTCTCACCTTCTCTGGTAAATAAGCCATGTCTGCTAAAGGAAATATCTAGCAACTGCCTAGCTCCATGTAGAGATTCAGTCAGTGGGAGCTATTATTCATTAATAGGGCATCAATGGGCCAGAGCAACCAGTTTCAGGAAATTAAGCAGGAAGTTAAGAGCCAGGAAGAAACCCCCAGATTGGAAGACATCCCTTCTTAGAATACTATATCTCCACCCTTATCTCTGATAGTTTATTGTCACTGTCAGCTTTGGTACGGATATGGAGCCAAGACCTTTGAATTGCTTCATTTTAAACATTCCAAGAATAAAAATCTAAATATTTTAGATGTAATATCCTTTTCAGAATGAACTCTTTCTGTGTTGCAAAATGAAATAATTTTACTTAAAATCATTTTATTATATAACAGGATATGTGAAATAATACCCATATTGCATTAACCAGGAGCTGGAGAAGTGATAGATTTGTTTATTTATTTATTTTTTTGGTTCGTCATGGGCACTGTCCTTCTTCAGCTCAAGGCTACCACCATATCCCTGGAGCCACAGCTCCACTTCCAGTTTTTTTTGGTGGTTAATTGGAGATAAAAGTCTCAGTCTTTAGTGCCGGGGCTGGCTTTGAACCGCAATCCTCAAATCTCAGCCTTCTGAGTAGCTAGGATTACAGGTGTGAGCCACCACACCCTGTGGTAGATTTATTTGTTCACATTTTGTGTGTGTGTGTGTGGGGGGGAGTTGTGGGGCTTGCACTCCGCCTGGGCACTGTCTCTGAACTCTTCAGCTTAAGGCTACCACCCTACCCTTGAGCCAAGCCCCACTTCCCATTTTCTAAAGGTTAATTGGAGCTAAGAGTCTCAGGTCCTTTGTGCCTGGGCTGGCTTTGAACCTTGATCCTCAGATCTCAGCCTCCTGAGTAGCTAGGATTACAGGCGAAAGCCACTGCCTGGCTTGTTCACATTTTTTAAAAAGCAACTTTATAAATCTTGGGAAGTTTGGCTTTGCTCTTCTGCTCATGACATATGTAATGGCTTCAGGACAAGACAACACATTTCAACACTCAAGGCCTTAGTCATTGGTGTGGGTAAGTTTTGTTGTTATTTGATGGAAGGGTAGAGCAGGGGAAGGTTTAGTAGAGAGAACCATCTGGGAGAGCCAAGCAGAAATGGTTACATTTTGAAGGCTTCAGTTCTGTATCAGTTGGCCCTAAGTGTTGACCTTTGGTGAAGTATCATAGTAGGGAGAATATGGCAGAAAAGAGCCTTTCACCTGGCATCAAGAGAAAGGGAAAAAGATAAAGGAACTTGGCTTCCACAGTCCCCTTTGAAGCCACACCCCCACTGACCCAGAAACTTTCCACTAGGCTCCTTAAGGTTCCATCACCTCCCAATAATACTAACCTGGGGCCAAGCTTTGGACACATATCCTTTAGGGATTTGTGATCCAAACTGTATGGGCAAGGTAGAGAAGAAAAGAAGATAGAGAAGACAAATGAGAAGATGAAGATAGAGAAGACAAATGAGAAGATGAAGAAGGAAGAAGGAAACAAAGGAGGAAGAGAAGGAGGAGATGTTGTTATAGGGGACAATGGAATGGGAATAATCAGAGCGTGAAAGGTAAGCTTCCTATATATTCTCACTATACCATGTCTGTCTGTCTGTCTGTCTGTCTGTCTCTCTCTCTCTCTCTCTCTTTCTCTCTCTCTCTCTCTCTCTCTCTCTCTCTCTCTCTCTCTCTCTCTCTCTCTCTCTCTCTCTCTCTCTCTTTCTTTATTTTTGCCAGCTCTGGGCTTGAGCTCAGAGCCTGAGCACTGTCCTTGGACTTTCTCAAGGCTAGAGCTCTACCACTTGAGCCTCAGCACCACTTCTAGCTTTTTTCTATGTATGTGTTACTGAGGAATGGAACCCTGGTCTTTGTGCATGCTAGGCAAGCATTCTACCACTAGGCCAAACTCCCGGCCCAACTATACCATGTCTTTACCCCCTATTCTTTCTCTGTTCCTGCATTTCCTCAGACCTGTGATCTTTTTTAAATGATTGAAGTACCAAATGTGACATACATCCAAAAGTAAGGTGTAAACATCTCTCTTCCTACATCATCCCTTACATCTTGGTCTTCATCATTCAGAGCCCCTCAGAACCACCTGAGGACTTATTAAGGTGCAAATGTTCCTGGGACCTATGCTGAGCACTTGAAAGACCAAGCCTGGAGGATGGAGTCTAACAAACAGCCTCATTAACAAACCCCCATTGTACCTTTTGCCATTACCCACTGAATTCTCCTCTCAGGTACTCTGCATCCAGCTGGCCTGCCCTGCTCTCGTGGGACTTCTCTGTGTACTTTTATGTTTACCTGTGTGTGTGCATGCATTCTGGCATTGAACACACACACACACACACACACACACACACCACTCCATACATATGGTGCACAATTTTCCCTGTCTGTCCACAGAGCCATAGCACAGCCATACCCTCTGTCTAGCAAAATGAGTATGGCATTAGATAAGTTAAGAGAAAGTTTAGAACCTATTTTCTGCAGTACCCACCTGCATTCCTTTCTCCTTCTGCAGACCAGCCTGCACAGTCACACAAGGCCACACACAATACTTGTGACAGGCTAGATCTGGCTGGTTCTCATTGCAGGTGGCAACAGATTAGGTTGCCAGCTGTCCCTAAGTAGCCTTGAACCTGTTTCAGGGGCAATTACTATACTGTGGTGAGTAAATATTCAGATGGATATTTCTGTGCCTAAGCAGATAGAATACCAGAACTAGTTCCCTACTCCAAACAGAACCATGACCCTGGAGAACAGGGCAAGGTCAAAACAGGCCTCCATTGAATCAGGATTCCTTTCCTTGAGATATGTTTTACTTTGGGAATTCAACTTCTGATGCTCAATTTTCTCACCCATCAAATAGATAGCAAGCTTCATTCCTGAATCTCATGAATGCTCAATAAAATGAGAGTGAGGTCTGTATGCACACAGCAAATTCATTCCCTTGGCAAGTGTTCATTGAGCATCTGTTTCTGTACCTAGATGGACTGCCGCCAGCCACATTTTTGAGGAGCCCCAGTGCAGAGTGAGGAACAAGAACTCCTCTGCTTCGTGGAGTCCACACTTGGAGGTGGCCATCATTTTCATTATTGTTACTTCCAGGCCAGCTGTCACCCCAGGGCTGTAAATTGAAGTGATCTATATGAGCTGGTGTAGGTCAGGAAAACAGCAAGACAGCAAGACACACAGGGGGAATCTTCCCTAGGTGTCACAGGATAGATGGGGCCAGACTTAGGGAATCCATCCCAGTCAGAGGGTTTCTAAATACTAGATAAATGATAACATAGAAATCCACCTCACACCCGCCAAACTGTCTATTCCTTCAAGTAGGAACTGAGATGGTGAGCCACGCGCCAGGAGCTCACACTTGTAATTGCCCATACTTGGGAAGCTGAGAGCCACTGAGCATGGTTTGAAGCCAGCTCTGGAAGAAAACTTTGTGACACTCTAATCTCTAATTAACCAGCAAAAAGCCAGAAGCAGAGGTGTGGCTCAAGTGATAGAAGGCTAGCTTTGAGTGAAAAAGCCAAGGGAGAGTGTAAGGCCCTGAACTGAGCCCCAATTCTGGAGGGGGGGAGGGGAGAGGGGAAGGGAGGAGGGAAGGAGAGGGAGACAGAGAGAGGGGGGGAGAACAAGGGGTAGACAGAGAGGGGGACAGAGAGAGGGAGGGAGGGAGGGAGGGAGAGAAATGGAGACAGAAAGACAAAGGGAGGGGGGAAAGGAGAGGGAGGCAGAGAGAGAGGGGGGGGAGAGAGAAACAGAGAGGAGAGGCAGAGGCAAATGGGGGAGGGAAGGGAGAGGGAGACAGAGAGAGAGGAAGGGAGAATCAGAGACAGATGACAGTGAGAGACAGAGGGAGGGGGAGGGAAGGGGAAGGAAGAGGGAAAGGGAGAGGGAGGGAGAGAGAGAGAGAGAGAGAGAGGGAGGGAGGGAGGGAGGGAGGGAGAGGGAGGAGGGAAGGAATAGGGAGACAGAGAAAGGGGGGAGAGGGCAGGAGGGAAGGAGGGAGGGAAGGGAGAGGGAGACCAAGAGAGAAGGAGAGCAAGGGGGAGACAGAGAAGGAGACAGAGAGGGAGACAAAGAGAGAGGGAGCGAGATTGAGAAACAGAGACAGAGACAGAGAGACAGAGGGAGGGATGGGAAGGGAGAGGGAGACAGAGAGAGAGGGAGAGAGAAACAGAGACAGACGAGACAGAGAGACAGACGGAGAGACAGGGGGAGAGGGGAATGGAGAGGAAGACAGAGAAAGAGGGAGAGAGGACAGAGACAACAGAGAGAAAGGGAGGGTGGAGGGAAGGAAGAGGGAGGGAGGGAGGGAGGGAGGGAGGGAGAGAGAGAGAGAGAGAGAGAGAGAGAGAGAGAGAGAGAGAGAGAGAGAGAGAGAGAGAGAGAGAGAGAGCTCAGTTGCTGCATGCGCTTGTCTCAGTTGAGGGAATATTGTTGTTCATCTCCCACATTCCAATTGTTGTGTGGCTTAAAAATGGGGTGAACTTTGTAGCTGTTCAGACACTCTCGCCTGTGGATCGAGCTAAACTGGGTTGAAGTTCTAGATGGTCAGTACTGATAAGATTTCCACAGGTGAACTTGTGCTACTCACTTGCTTAGTATTTCAGCAAGTAGAATCTATTGTTTATTTTTATTAAAATCACATTTGTTAAATGTCTCTTTCTTGGTACATACTAGGGATGCTCTCTCCCCACAGAGAGCTGGCAGACAAAAAAAGAGAGAGCTGGAGGACAGAGTGATGGTAAAGGGCCAGATAAACTCCAGCCCAGCCACATGTCCCAGCCCTGGCTGCAGGAATGCAGAGAATAAAAGCAAGAATTCGTGTATTATTTACCCAGACTGCTATTTGTCAAATTTTATGTGCTTTCAAAGAGTGGGGACAATAACGTGGCCACATTTGCTGTGGACAGTTGAAGGCTCTTATTATTTTGCAAATCCTAAGGACAGGCACTAAGGACCTCTCCTGGCAGCTCTGGCTTTAGGTAGAAGTCAGCCAACTTGCTTCTAGAGGGCCAAGTAGTAAACATTTTGACCTAGGTATGGGGATTTGGGGGAAGGAAGGGAGAATGAGTTGCCTATTCCAGTGGCACACCTTACCAAGAAAAAAACAATCTTTTCTGGGCACACCAGTAGCTCAGCTTTTCTATTCCTAGTTACTCAGAATGCTGAAGTCTGGAAGCTGACAGTTGGACTACCAATCCCAGCAAAAAAACGTCTGTGTGACTCTCTCAAATAGCCAGCAAAAAGTCAGGTTGGATACATCACTCAAGTGATAAAGTACCAACCTTACAAGCTTGAGGCCCTGAGTTCAAACACAAGTAATCTACACACACACACACACACAAGCCTTAAATACAGTCATCTAAAAGCATGGCTGTGTTCCATAGTACAGTTAGCCTCCCCCCTATATAGAGGAGCCTATTTATTTGTGACGACACTGTGTTTTGGGGTGATATCATCTTAGGATAACGGAACAATAGACTCTTCCCCTGTCAAATGATTTGCCTAAAGCACATATGGAGATTGTCGCTGTGTGTTGGCTTCAATCTCACTGCAGCCTTTGTGAATGGGCTTCAGGCAAGGCATGAATGTGGAAATCTTATTTGTCAACTGGAAAATGGAGGTAAAAATATCAATGCCTGTGGTCAAGGGATGGAGAATCAGTATTTCCCTTCCTCAACCCACTCCCACCCCTGCTCCTCCTTCCTCTCCAACACACCACGCTCATCCTCTCTTTTCTATGAAACCAACCTGCAGAGTTCTCAGGAGATCAAATCCTCAATTAATTGCTCCTTAGTCAGGAAGAACTTTATAAACACCAAGACACTGTATTCCAAAACCCATTTCTAAAAGCCCAGCCAGGCCCAATGAAAGAACATTGTGCAGCTCTGTATTTGTCTTGAAATGTTTTTCCACTCATCCTTGAACTGAATAAAACCATTCAGTTCCTTCTTCATTTCTTCTAGTGTCCCTGGCAACTGCCTGCATACCAATACTTCACCCTTTCCTCCTCTCCAGGGAAAAACTTCCAAGATTAAGGGCAATTGGCCAAGCAACCAAATAGCTTCTGTCTCTTGCAGGACTGGGCCAGCATGCCAAAGTGGTGACCTCACAGCCCAGCGGGGGCTCTCTGCTTCCTGTTCCGTTCCTCCAGACACAGCCCTGAATCCTATCAGTCTTATCATTGGACTAAGGGCTCATTTCCCTGTTCCACAAACATTTGCAGTTAGAGGGGAGATAGCCAAGTGTAATCAAAACAGAAAGTCCCTCCCTCCCCCCCCCTCTCTTTCTTGCAGAGATAGAACACATGTACTCCAAGCTCAGAATAATAGCACACCATCTGGCTTCTTTTGGAGGGTTTTGGCTGCCCTCTGGCTCCTGGGTCAGACAGTAGGATCTTATCTGGGAAGCTCATTTGGCCCTCCATGGGCAAAGTCCCAGCTAAAGTGATTATCAACTTGTGTGTGTGTAGCCTTGTCACCTGTAGACTATGTGCTCCAGGAAAATGTTCCCTGAATGTAGGCCCACCCGAATATTCTCAGGCATTTACAAAGTACACAGCACCATAACTTACCACATGGAGATTCTGTTTCTTGGCTCTGCCCCTTTGTGTCTCACCCTTCACATCCCTTCCCCTAAGACAGGCATTGATAGGTAAAGGAAAAGTCCATCTAGGAACTTGGACATATGACTTTGAAATTAAAAATCCATGATGATAGAGGATAATGCAAAATCAGGAGTTCTCCAGATACTCAGCTAGCTGCAGGGTGTTCTTACTTACTCAAAAAGACATATTTCTAAATTTATTCAGCACCTGCTATGTGACAGGACCAATTGTAAGGGTTTTGCTTGCCCTAATTTCACCTTTCCTATGACACTATGAAATAGATCCAGTGGTCATTGCCATTTGACAGATGAGGAAACTGAGGTAATGGGTAGATAGGTCAAATAGCTAACAAGTCTCAGAGTCTGGATCTATGGTAAGAGGTCTGATCAAATGTGTATGTAAATGTATGAGGACATGGAGGCATATAAATATAAGTAAACACAAATTTATGAAAAGGTATTAGTATTTTAGTAAAATAATATTGGACATGAGATTTGACATTTATGATTATTAGTGCTATACCAATGTGAAATTGTGCAAATCAACACATGCAGATTAAGCACAAGAGTGCAGGGCATAGTATTGTTGAGTACTCCTGCATGCTGGATGCCAGGCTTGGAATCCACATCTCTAGCTGGGTATTGCCTAGTTCTCTGCCTCAATTAATGTTGTGCTTTTGGGGACCACAGAACCAACTTTGAGTAATGCTGTTTTCTAAAAATATTGGCCTGGCCAGGCTTGTCCACATTTAATTGGCTTCTCTGAAGCTTCCGTAGATAATAGTTATTTTCAAAAGGCTCTCATCATGGAACTCTGAGTCTCTCAGCAGGTTTCTAACAAGAGGAGGAGATGTTTATCAGCCCAGAATCCTGCTGAGGGCAAAGCTTACTTGAATGATAGTACTGTGGGTCCCTCTAAATTGATCAACCAGAGCCCTGAGGTTCAGCCCTCACCCTCACCCCCACCCCCCGACTTCATATCCTCTCTGACAGCTGTTCTATCTCCTCTCAGAGAAGCAACTGTGGCACTGTGGCTCAAGTGGTAGGGTGGTAACCTTGAGCTGAAGAGTTCAGGGACAATGCCCAGGCCCAGAGTTCAAATCCCACAACTGACAAAATAAAGATAAAGATATGTGTGTGTGTGTGTGTGTGTGTGTGTGTGTGTGTGTGTGTGTGTATTTATTTTTTTTGCCAGTCCTGGACCTTGAGCTCAGGGCCTGAGCACTATCCTTGGGTTTTCTCAATGCTAGAACTCTACCATTTGTGCCACAGCACCACTTCTGGCTTTTTTCTATGTATGTGGTAGAGAGGAATCGAACCCTGGTTCTCACGCATGCTAGGCAAGCACTCTACCACTAGGTCAAACTCCCAGCGCACGCGCTCTCTCTCGCTCTCTCTCTCTCTCTCTCTCTCTCTCTCTCTCTCTCTCTCTCTCGCTATATATATATATATATATATATATATATATATATATATATATATATATTTAACCAGGTAAAGTCAATGTTTCAGGAATACCAGAAAATAATGCCCTAAACATAAAACACCGCCCAGTAATGTTACAGTACTGAACTGAGCACCTTTAGTCACTTGATTTGTGCTTCTTCTTTTCTTTTCTTTTTAAAAAAATACTGTAATATCATATCAGGAATATATAACAATGACACTGGTTTTAGTATTTGGAGAAGTGCTTAGTTGCTAAGGCTGGAGCAGCCTTAAACAGTGGCAACTTTGGGTGTTCTTTTGTTTTTTGTTTATTTGTTTTTGCTGGTTCTGGGGCTTGAACTCGAGCCTGGGAACTGTCCCTGAGCTTCTTTTGCTCAAGGCAAGTACTCTACCACTTGAACCACAGCACCACTTCAGGCTTTTTTGAGTAGTTTATTGGAGATAAGAGTCTCACAGAGTTTCCTGCCTGGGCTGGCTTTGAACTTGGAGCCTCAGATCTTAGCTTCCTGAGTAAATAGGATTACTGGCCCAAGCCACTGGCGTCCAGCTCAGTTATGGTTTTTAAATGATAATCTTTTATATAGAAAAAAAACATGTTAATAATAGCATCAGCCAAATAAAACAGACGCATGGGCCTACGTGCTTAGTGGGCTGTGCTTCCTTCAATACAAAGTACATATCTAAACGATTTCACACGTTCACAAGTAATTTCTCCCCCCCTCCTTCCCTTTTACCTTCAGCTCCTTCTCCCCTTCTTCCTTTTTTTTGGGGGGGGGTGATATCTGGGCTTTGCACTCTTGCTTGACTTTTTTCTCTCAAGGCTGGCACCTACTACTTGAGCACACCTCTGCTTCTGGCTTTTTGCTAGTTAATTGAAGATAAGACTCTCATAGACTTTTCTTCCTAGACTAGCTTTGAACCACAACCCTCAGATTTCAGCCTCCTGAGGAAAGCTAGGCTTAGAGGTATGAGGTACCAGCACCTGGATTCTAATAAAGTATTTGGTTTCCCAGTGAAGCCAAAAATGTAGAGTTGGGTCTTTAGGGAGCTAGTGAAGCTGAAGCTGCTTGGCCTCTTACATACCAACCCAGGCTTTTCCCCTGGGGTCATATATCTTGTAGTGTTTTCCAAAGTAGGAAATCTCAGCCACAGTTGGTTAGGATTGTTGTGTCCATGTGACTTCTCCTTGTCTTGAGTGGCACTGAATTGGCTGAAGATATTCTTGGGAAACTTTCAAGAAGAAATTGAGTTGACGATGCATACGGTCTGAGTGGAGTGAGACATGTTTTTGTAGAGTACACGAGTAGTGTCCTGAGCCACAGCCAGCTTGCTCTGCTCTGATCATTGCCTACCACAGAAGTTCTAAGCAGCTAGGTCCAACTCAAGCCCAAACCCCAGATTCTAACTCTACCTGGGGCTTTGGAATTTCCTTCCTGACACTTGAAACCTGTACTTAGGCCTGCTTGGGCTTCTTATTCACTCACCTGAGGATGACAAATTCCACTTCTGGTGCCCAAGAGTGACTGGGAGGTGACTGCATAGGAAGTGTGGATGTAACTTGGGCTTTCATAAGTATGAAGTCAGGGAGGGGCTGGCATACATGAAGGTAGTTTCTATGGGAATTCTCCATCCAAACTCCAATTAGCCTTCTAGAGCATTAGGAATACATAGATTTTAGTGTGTGTGCCAGTATTAGTGCTTGAACTCAGGACCTCATGCCCTTGTCATTTTTGTTCAAGGTTGACCCTCTATCACTTGAGCTATATCTTCACTTCAGGCCTTTTGCTGGATAATTCGAGTTAAGTGTCTAGTTAAGTGGACTTTTCCACCTAGCCTGACTTTGATCCATGATCTCAGATCTCAACCTCCTAAGTAGCTAGGATTACAGGCATGAGCCAACCATGCCTGCCTGCTTGAAGACACAGGTTTAGGGGTTTGTTTTTCACTTGTGGGACTTGAACTCAGAGCCTGACTGCTGTTTCTGAGCTCTTTGCTCAAGGCTACCTCTCTACCATTTTGATCCATTTCCAAGTTTTTTGGTGGTTAATTGGAAATAAGTGTCCCAGGGACTTTCCTGCTGGGCTAGCTTTGAACCATAGTCTTCCCATCTCAGCCTCTCGAGGAGTAGCATCAATATTCAGCATTAACATATTTAGACATACCATATATAGACTATTTATAGTTATTCTCACCCAGGGTCTCATGAATGGTAGGCTGTGCCTGGCCACAGTTCCTTTTCCTCATAATCGAATGGGTCATTCACTATTGCTCTGCAACTATTTCTCCAACTCTCCATCTGGCATTCTAACCACCTATTACTCTCCTGGATTTTGTAGTGCTGAAATTCAGCCAGAGTATGGCTTGTCCTTGCTCAGCAATGTCTACAGCTGGGAAAAGTCTGGGCTTGGGTGCCTCGGTAGATGGCTGTGTGTTAGTTATCTGAAGAGACAGAACCTATAAGATGCATATGGGGACTCATGAGAGGAAGCTGAGTAGAGGGCTTGCTCGCAGAACTACAGTAGCTAAGAATTTCAACAGCTATCTGAAAACTGGAGACTTAGGATGCTGGCGGTAGAGTGTTTAATGCATGTCCAATCTATGCTCAAATCTGAAAGCCTCTAACCAGGACACTCTGTTTGGGGCCAAAAGCCTGGGGAGAAAGAGCAGCTGGTTTATAAATCCTGACAGGAGATGTATGTATCCCAGCTCTTAGTGGGAGCTCATTTATCATCTAAATTCTCTCCCTGCCCCTAGCAAGGAATGTTACCCATGCACATTAAGGTTGATTGTTCCCTAGGTCATTCAATTTTACCTGCTAACGTCCTTGGAAATATGCTCATGGACACACCCAAAGTAATGCTGTATCAGGTTTCTAGGTGCTTCTTAATCCAATCAAGTTGACACCTAAATGTAGCAAGGAGGTCTATCTATACACCCCCACATCTAGTGGTGATCTGGCTGTTGGCTGAGGCTGAGCAGCTGAGGAAATGCTTAACTTCCCATGAGAGGCATAAGGACCCCAAAAACAAGTGCTCTGCATTTTTTGGTAACAGATGATTTTTCAAATTAATTATGATCAAAGGATCAAAGTTCAAAGCCAGGGCAGAAAGTCCATGAGATGCTTATCGCCAATTAGCCAGCAAAAAGCCAGAATGACTATAGCTCAAGAGGTAGAGCATTAAACTTAAGCAAAAAAGCCAATGAACAGCACCCAGGCCCCAAGTTCAAGGCTCACTACACACACAAACACACACACACACACACACACACACACACACACAAACTTAAAAAAAAAAACAAAAACAACTTCTAAGCAGTGTAAGCAGTGGCTCATACCTATAGTCCCTGCTATTCAGGAAGCAGAGACCTGGAAAATCAAGGTTCACAGCCAGAGAGCACAAGCCCCTGAGTTCAAACACCAATACTAGAATGCAATACTAGAATAAAAACCTTACAAAGTATCAACAACATCTGATTATTGATCAATTATGCTCATAGGAAAGACTGAAATATATTCTCTTTTCCTTCTGTAAAAAATTATCACAAATGTATTGCCATGTAGTAAAGCGATAAAGAAAATTGCAGGTGTTTCTGTCTGTGACATTATCCAATGAACATCTTTAATAATACCTTCACATGAAGTAGTAATTAATCTCAAAGAAAGTATATTTTGCAGAAGGAAAAGCAGTCCAGAGAAACTTCACGAATAAAACTTCAATGGGTGAAGGAAGCAGGGCTGAGTAAGCTGGCCCACTCATGCTGGCTGTTACAGCTGACCTCTCTCTAATTGGTTCAGTTTTCATGCTGACTGGTCAGGACCATACCAGTTGGTAAAATGTTTTGCATATTATCCCCATCCGTTGCAATAAATAACACTAGCAAAGGCACCACCCCAAGAAAGAATAATTTTGGCTCATACATCAAAAGTAAGGAAGTTGGACGGGCTTGAGTCCATTTAGAGCAGTTATGAGAAATACAGTTGTTTATCTGAAGCAAAGCCAATTGTGAATTGTGATATATGCTATTGGTATACTGCACTGCAAGCAGTGGAGTATAATGAACTCTTTCAGTAAATAGTACAAAGATACTGTGTTTAGGAAGATTACTGTAGTTGAATAAGGAAAAACTTGCAAGTTTTCTTTTTTTTGGGGGGGGTGGAGCATGGCCATAGGGCTTAAATTCAGGGCTTGGGTCCTGTCCCTGAGTTCTTTTGCTCGAGGCTAGTGATCTACTGCATTGAGACACAGCTCCATTTCTGGTTTTCTGGTGGCTAACTGAAGTTAGCCCAGCTGAGAAAAATGTTTTAAGGTGGTGTTTGTAATAACCCAGGAATGAACTATATAACGTGAACTAGAAAATAGTAAGAATCTGCATTTGTGTGTGCATCACTTCAACAAAAGCTTAGGATTATTAGTTCATAGTGACCATATACTAAAGACCTCTTGTGTGCCTCTTGAAAATCTCTGGTTCTATCATTTTCCTCCTCTGCTGCAGTGAGGACTACTGGCCAACCAGTTTCATTTTGGAGTAGCTGACAATTCTTTTTTTCTCTGATGCACATCTGGGGTGTCTGAGACAGTTCACTGAGTACCCAGTCATGTAATACCATATATATTCCACAGAACAACCATCAATTTCTAGAAACAGAGCTCTTGGAAAAATGCTTTCCTTTTTGTTCCCATCTCATGGTTCAGAGATGGTTTCCAGGGAGCTTTTGAAGTCCTATAGGATCAATTAGTAATCTAGTTTGGAGCTGGGGTGTATTTCAAGGGCCATACATTAAAGGCTTGCTCTGGCTTTACACTATTTGGTGATGGCTGCTAAGATCACATTGACTTTCTTCCTCAGCCTTCAATTTATCACTCGTTCCCTCAGCCTCCTCACTTTGTGGCTCCCACATCCACAAATAAAACACACAAACACAAAACTTGTTAGATGTTCTGTATTAGGGAGGCCATGATAGGATGAGATTTTTTGCTTGTGATCTTTATTCTACCATGGTGGAAGCTTGTGTAATATTATGCATCTGTTAGGAGTATCAAATCTTCTTGACTCAACTTCATGCTCCATTGCTAATGTCCTTTTTTTGGTTTTGCTTTGCTTTTTATTCATTAGCATACATTAATTGTATAATGGGCATTTCATTGTGGCATTTTCACACATATATTCAATATGTCCTGGTCAAACTTACTCTTTGGAGCACTTTCCCCAAGTCCAGTCACACTTCTTAAGATCATTGCAACAGCCAGAGCTGGTGGCTCACATTTGTAATCCTAGCTACTCGGGGCTGAGATCTGAGGATCATCTTCAAAACCAGCTCAGGCAAGAAAGTCTGAAATTCTTGTTACCAATTAACTAACAAAATACTGGAAGTAGCCAGAAGTTTGACCTAGTGGTAGAGTGCTTGTCTATCATGTATGAAGAACCAGGTTTGATTCCTCGGTACCACATACATAGAAAAACCCGGAAATGGCACCGTGGCTCAAGTGGTAGAGTGCTACCCTTAAGATAGCCCAAGTCCATTGCTCAGGCCCTGAGATCAAGCCCTAAGACTGGCAAAAAAAAAATACTGGAAGTAAAGCTGGGGCTAGAGTTGTAGAGTGCTAGCTTGAACACAAAAGCTTCAGGGATAGCACCGAAGCCCAGCATTCAAGCCCTAAGACTGTCATACAAAAAACAATTGTTCTCTTTTTTTCAATGTGAATGAACTACTTTGGTCATATTAATCCTCATTCACAAACTTCATTAGCCATCCCTACTCCCACCGGTGCCATGCCAACAACCCTTCTTCTATTTCTCCTCTTCTTTCTCTTCATCCTCCTTTTCTTTCTCTTTGTCTTCTCTTCCTTTGGGGTGTAGTAATATCATTTTAAACTTTAAATTGTTAAAACATAATTTGGAGAACTGGCACAGTTTCCTAGCCTCATAAGTAGTTTCCAGCCTACAGAGAGCACATCTCAAATCCTGGAAAGACAGAATTTAGGAGTACAAGATGTAGACTTGAGCCATGTCGCTTATGTAGTGAATGACTAAGAGCAAATCATACACGTCTTCAAGTACTTACCATTTCCTTCTGTAGAATAAGGAAGGTCATTGCCCCCAGAGTTCAAATGTAGCCATGTATGATGAGCATTTGTTAACAGGAACACTCAGCTGCTACTCTCCTTCCTACTTGGTTGCATAATCCTAGTTTAGTTTGGATGGATATTCTCTTTCCTTAATGCATACCTCACTTCCCATTACTTATTCCACCTCTCTTCCATCCGAGGCTATTTACCATTTCTGTCTTTTTTTTATTATTATTTGTGGTGGCAATGAGTGAAAAAAAAAGAAAGGAGAATCGAGTTGGGAGATCTAGGAATGAACCCCTTCACCCTTCTGAGATAGCAGTGTGAAACTCCAGACAACTTTGAGAAGTAGCTTGTGGCCTGAAGATAAAGCAGAAAGGAAGACGGTGAGGTTACTAGACTTCTGAGTCAAGCCACAGGCATGGTATCCTATGACCTCTGATCTTCTTAGATAAGTGAGTCATGAAAGATTTTATTGAAACCAGTTTGAGTCAGGCTTTCTTTCACCTAGCTTAGGAAGACTATAAATGGAGAGAGTGTGCTAGCTAGTTTGTAGCCTTCAAATCACCAGAAAATTTCCCTCTTTAGTTTTGTTGTTGTTGGTGGTGATGGTGGTCGTGGGACTTGAACTCTAGGCCTGGGCATTGTCCCTGAGCTCTTCAGCTCAAGTCTATTGCACTACCCCTTGAGCCACTTCCATTTTTTTGGCAGTTAATTGGAGATAAGAGTCTCATGGATTTTGTGCCTGGGCTGGCTTTGAATCGTGATCCTCAGCTCTCAGCCTCCTGAGTAGCTAGGATTACAGGTATGAGCCACCACACTCAGCCCCTCTTTAATATTTTTTATTACTAATAATTAGTAGCAAAAAATTATTGATGCTACCTAGAGCATATCAAGAAAATTTTCTAAGTTTTTATTTTAATCTAGCATTTTCTTTTAGGAAAAACATAGATCTCTTTCACAATATGTTCACTAATTGCTCCAAGGAGTTAGACCAGGGACTCCTTAACCAAATATACTATCATTTAGTCAATTCATTGTGTATGTATTCATATACCCTATATATGTTATCATGTATGTTTGTATTTTAGATCTAACTTCCACATGTGCTGCTTGTTTCTCTGAGCCTGACCTACTTCACTTAACATAATTTTTACTAGATCCTATATACGAGTTTTCTGAAAAGGAAGATTTTCTCAAAGGAAGTGCTCATTATTAATGATGATTATCTCTCAGGTGTAGGACTATTCAAAGACCATTTTATGTACAGCTTCTACAAGACTCATTTAATATTTTTATGTTTTAATAATTAAACGAACACAGATTAGAGAACAATCCAGTTTGGATTTATGTGGACTCTTGATGTGAAAATGCTTTCCAGGCTTCTGAGTGCCAAAGAGGCACCTGGCAGGTGGTAGTACTGTCACTTTTGGGAAAGGTAGAAGGGAAGAGGAGAGGAAGGGAAACATGGCAGAGAATGGCTTTCCAGGTAAGTTTGAGAGAGGAAAGTAATTATCAACCAAGAAACAAGGAACAGAAACATTTCACAGAAACATCAGATGAACAGAGAGAAATTTAGTTTCTTATGTGCATTCTCCTATGGTAAGAGTCCTTGCCAGAACTGTTTCTTGGGAAGCCTGAGCCACTGTTATCAATGATGTGTCAAGTTTCAGGCTATGAGGGCCAGTGGCCTTTCCTTCCCCTCCTCTGATAGCCAGGAGTTTCTCAGGTCAGTTCCCATCCCTCTCCAGACCTTTGGACTTGCCTTTGAACTAAGCTGATAATGCAGCCACACTGTAGTGATTGAGTCTGCTGTAACCCTAGAAGCTAATAATTCCTTTATTAGGTGATATCTTCCACTTCCTTGGTTTCCAGTTTCTAGGTTAAGGAATCAAGAAACAATTACACAAACAAATAAGTCTTTGGCGCCCTTTTACAGAGTTCTGTGATTAGCCTGAAAGAGATAGGAAATCATTCTTCTGGTTGAATTCTAACCCATATGACTCAAGACCAGAAAGTCTGTAATTAGTAGATTAAAAAAAAAATGGAAGCCTAGAAAATGTACTTCTCCCAAGCCTACAATAAATTTGTTTGGTACTATTATTCAAAGCCAGTTATGACATATGTAGCTTCTGGGCCAGGTACTATAATTTCCACTCTGCTATACCACATCTTTGATTGTCACAAGCAGAACTCAGGAGCCCTGGAGGTCTATGGGGGGAACTTTGACACCTTTAGTCTAAATAGAGAATCACACCCGAGAATGTGGCACTGAATATTTTACTCTAATACAGCATTGTATTCTGAGATGTAGTGTTCCAATGTTATATAATCAAATAAACTGTATCATTCACTTAGGATGAATGTGACATTCATTCATCAGCCATTTGTTGAACCTATACAACACATTAGTTCCTAGAACAGAACAAAATAAAAGCACACCACACTAACAAGGGATCATGTCATGAAGGAGTGATTTTTAAGCCATCCTTATTTAATCAGTCTGGTCCTGCACACAGGATATCTGTCCTTTTGTCTTAGTAACCTTTGCACAGAGAATTTGCACATCATTGCAAGCTTCAGGGTTTACTAAAGACCCCCTGGCAACATCTAGTCATCTCCGGAGTGGTGGTAGAAGCATGAAAAATCTCAGAGGTGTGAAATATATGTTGTTTCTACCTTTCACATGTTTCATCTAAATTCTGCCCAGGAGGACAAGATGTATCATTTAGTCACTAACTCAGTCCTAATTCTTGGGACCAATTATAAATAATCTTTGGAAATCAGCAAAAATGCCAGCTCATCAAGTTTCATGATAAAGAAAGCATGGCTGCACAGTTTCCCAATCTACCACATCTTATGAATAGTATGGCTGAGAATGGCCTTCTGTGCATGTCTTGAAGGAAGTATTTGAGGAAGCCTCAAGGCAGGCTGACACCATCAACAGCACGCTCTGTGGCACATCTGTCTTAGCTTGGATCAAGAAGACTCCCTTGAAACCAAGGACAAAAGGAAGCATCCTAGCTGGCATCTCACACCTGTTTTCTGTAATTTCTGATATCATCTTCACCATTCTATGGATAAAATTCCTGTCTCTACAACAGAGTCATGTTCACAGGAAAGGCATAAGTTGTTTTTGTTTTTATTTTATTTTGAAATCTGACAGATTGGTTATTTATAATCACCAATGTAGAAGGAAGACTAACATTTCAATTGTAAGGAAACTAAATTAAGCTTCAAAATGCTACTAAAATTAATAGGTCAAAATAGGTCATAAACTTTAATGAAAAATTAATTTCCCATAAGATTTGTAAGACACACTATAAGAGAAAAATATTTTAGTGACCTTGGTTTAGGTGTGGACACCAAAAGTTTGATCCATAAATAAACAGTTGATAAATGTGCATTTCACAAATCAAAAGTTTTTGCCTGGCAAAAGATACCTCACAGATTAAAAGAGAAATAGCTACAAGTAGGAAAAGAATCATGCAATTAAAAATGAGCAAAAGATTTCAACAGACACTTTACTGTCTGTCAAAAATTATATAATGGCAGGGGCTGGGAATGTGGCATAGTGGTAGACTGCTTGCCTAGCATGCATGAAGCCCTGGGTTCAGTTCCTCAGTATGATATAAACAGAAAAGGCCAGAATTGGTGCTGTGGCTCAAGTAGCATAGCACTAGGCTTGAGCAAAAGAAGCTCAGGGATTGTAAAAAAAAAATTATATAATGGCAAAAACAAAGGTACTCAGTATCATTTGCTACTTGGTGAAATGCAAACTTAAACTACAATCAGGTACCAATCCATACCTGTTAAGTAGAATGGCTAAAATTTAATTTTTTAATAAAAATCACATTACCAATTGCTGATGGGACTGTAGAATAAGTGGAGCTCCCATGTGCTTCCCAGAATGCAAAACAATTCAGTCTCTGTAGAATGTAGTTTGGCAGATTTTAATGCTAAAGTCTTACCATATAGACTAACAATACTATTCACAAATAGAGGAATAACTATATCTATGTGAAAACCTTTCTCCATGGTTGTTTACAGGGACTTTCTATATTTAATCAACCAAAAGTGGGAACAACACCAATTTCTTTTAGTTTTTTAGTAGGTTCAGAGATGAGCCTGAGTGTGTCCATATAATGGAAAACCACCACTCACCAGTGCCTGCAACAACTTGGAGAAGCATTATGCTTATCAGAGCATCCCTTACTTAAAAGCTTCCCAAGTTGTGTGAGTCTATTATATGTTGCTCTGGAAAAGGCAAAATTGTAGGCATGGGAAGCACATTAGTGATAACCTGTAAAAGAGGTTAAGGTGCAGGTAAACAGAATCTGGGTTGACAGAATTGTCGTTTTTAAGATTTTATTAACATTGATTTTTACATCATATTTCAAATGTGATGTTTAACAAACAAATATTCAAGAAGGGAATCTCTATATACACTAACTGGCACATAGATTTCAGAACATAACTAAAATTAAGCTGAAGGTTTGTATGTCATAGATACATATTAATCTATGTAATAAAACATTGTTTATAGGTTATAGAGTATACATATTAATCTATGTAATAAAACATTATCTATAGACTATATAACCCATCGCAGATTTTTATGCCTATGTAGTTATGTTTATCTCTCCAAGACTATTCTATAACCTTGGGTACCCAAATGTTAAGTCATTGCTCTTGGACTATTTGGATCTAATTCCACATATTAAGGAGACCATGTACCTTTTGTTCCTTTGGTCTTGACATATCTCACTCAAAATGATTCACTCTAGTTTCGTCCACTTCCCAGCAAATGCCATTACTCTATTTTTGTCTGTTGGCTATGTAGAATCACATTGTATATATGTTCCACATTTTTTGTATCCATTCATCTATAGTAGGGTACCTGGGTTTTTTCCATTGCTTGGCTATTTGGAATAGTGCAGAGATGAACATGTCTGAGCAGGTGTCCTTATATTCTGGGTTATGATGCTCAGGGTAGAGGCCCAGGAGTGGTACGGTGAGATCATAGGGAAGGTCTATTTTCAGTTTGGTTTTTTGCCAGTCCTGAGCTTGAGCTCAGGGCCTGAGCACTGTCCTTGGACTTTCTCAAGGCTAGAGCTCTACCATTTCAACCTCAGCATGACTTCCAGCTTTTTTCTGTGTATGTAGTACAGAAGAATCAAACCTCGGTCTTCATGCATAATAGGCAAGCACTCTACCACTAGGCCAAACTACAGCTCCTATTTTCAGTTTTTTAAGAAACTTCCAAACTACCTTCCAGAGTGGCTGAGCTAGTTTACATTCCCACCAGCAGTGCAGTAGGGTTCCTTTTTCTCCACAACCCTGCCAGCATTTGTCATTGTCTGAGTTCAGAATATTGGCCATTCTAATTGGGGTAAGGTGTATCTTAGGGTTGTTTTTATTTGCATTTCTTTTATAGACCATGGATGATGAGCATTTTTCTCATCCACTTTTCTGCCATTTTAACCTCTTCTTTTGATGTTTCTCTTTAGTTCCCTTGCCCATTTAGTTAGAATTATCTTGTACTTCATGGTGGCAGTGGTGAGAATTTAGTGATCATCTCTCTTATCTACATAGGCTACTTCCCAAGACCCCCAGTGAAAGCCTGAGAGTGTGGAGAGTTTCCACCTGCATACCTAGCATATTTTTCCAATGTATATGTACCTATGGTGAAGTTTAACTTATAAATTAGGCACTGTAAGAGATTAGCAATGATAAAAATAGAATAATTATACCAGGTAACAAAGTCAGATACAGTAACAACATGAGATTAACCATAAGCCCCCCCCCAAAAAAGAGAAGAGAAATAACATAATACATTATGAACAACAATTACACAAAATAAACTTCGTGTTTCCATATTCTGGAGTTCATTTCATTTAGTTTTGTTACTTGGTATATTGTATGTACGTTTATTTGTTTATTTGAAATAGGGAAGGGAAGGGGAGAAAACAAGATGATTGGAAGGGGGAAACAGGGACAAAAACATGAGAAGGGGTATCAATGTACGAGAAGTAATGCACCTACTCCCTGATGAATGTAAGTGTAACCCCTCTATACATTATCCCAACAATAAAATATAAAAAATTAAAAAATAGAATAATTCTAGTACAGTAGAATCAGTCACCTACATGACTATTCTCGTTGGGCCTTAGTAGATGATAAGGACTTACCTAAACAAGAGTACTGTGGCTAGGAGGCTAGAAGTAGTCAGCTGTTCATGTACAGCAAGGATGCCCTGCACTGTGGGATCACACACAGATGAAGCTGGGCAGTGTGGCATATTATCATATTACTCAGAATCGCATGTAATTCAAAACTTACGAATTGTTCACTTCTGGAATTTTCTGCTTATTATTTTCTAGTCTACTGATAACTGTACTAAAACCATAGAAAGCAAATACCATTGATAATAAGGAATGGTTTTACGTGAGTTTATGTGTACTAAGGTTTATAAAACTGTATAAATAAATGAAAAAGAGCCATATTATTTACTTATTTATTCACTTATGTATTTATTTATTTGTTTGTCTAAGTCCTCATGGTACAAACCTTTAATTCCTAGCAACTAAGAGTCTAAAATATGGCAGTTAACTAGTGGGAGAGCAACAGCAGTCAATAAAGAATCCTACTGCCCTTCATTCCCCCAGAACTTTTTACTATCAACCAATGTATTGAGACAGGAAGGCAGGAAATGGTGGGCTGAGTTTTGGTAAGTAAATGGTAACACAATAAAATGTAGCATCGCATCCAGGTCTGAGGGCCACAGTCCATAAAGGCCACAGAGTCCAGAATTTCGCCAGCTCTATCTATTCACCTGACCTACGCAGAGCTGGAGCTCCACCCAAAGGCACACTCATGTGGACCTTTGCTAGGAAGTGCTGCACATTTGTTGGCTCATGGGGTCTGGTAGGGGCTTCTGAAGCTTGTGTTCACTATAATAATAGAGACTACATGGGACTCTAAAAATGGGATGAATGGTGGACTCAATTTAGATTTTGTCAAAAATTACAGGTATCTAGGAATGGGGGAAATGCACAGATGTATAGTTAAAAATTAACCAAAGCCAGGTGCTGGTGGCTTATGCCTGTAATCTTAGCTACTCGGGAGGCTGAGTTCTGAGGAAATCAGTTAGAGGCCAGCCAAGCAGAAAAATCCCATCACCAGTTAACTAGCAAAGAAGCAGGGGTGGAGTTGTTCAAATGGCTCAAGTGTGCGCAGTAAACCTAAAGGAGCGTAAGTCCTTGATTTCCAGTATCGGCATCAAAAACAAAAATAAGAGTGAGTAACTGAAAAAATCACTTTAAGGGAAGGTTTGTCTCAAATTGTAACTAAAGAAAAATTCTAAATAACTAGGTCATGCCTTTTTAATTTATATATCCCCAAATTAAAGTGATAGGTGACAAGAATATATGCTATGAACTTGTTTTTCTGTGATTTGATTTATTACAGCAAACAATGATGCTCCTGACAGAAAATATAAGTTTACTAAGAGTCTAAAATGGAGGAGGTAGAAGATTGGTTAGAAGAGTTGGGTACTTCAACATCAATTGTTCTGTTTATATATTGCACAACTATCCAGTCACTAAGATATATCTTCCATGTTTGCAAACAGTTTAAAGAATAAGCCCTAACTGATGAGCCAACTAAAATCTACAGTAGTAACCACAGATAACACTGCAACTCCCTTGGGCCAGGCAGATCCCTACAGGGCTATGAAAGCTGTGGGAAAATTATTAACCAGTCTAATTTTCCATGAAACTTGGAGTGTGAGTGGGTTTTTTTCAAAGCTCCAAGGTACTCCATGGCAGTAGTGTCCTGGGCAGGTGATCATAGCTAGACATCTGGAACAGTCAGTCTCAAGTTCACATGATATCAAACAGTACATTCTGTGTCTGTTGCTATTAAGAAAGACTCCATAGATAATCAATGAACACATTCACTCTTAAAAATGAGATCTCTTGGTTTAATGTGACACTAATAGCCAGTACCTTTTTTGGTTTGCTTTTCAAAACCTCACAATTTCCCAAGAGTACTTGGTCCTTGTCCACTCAAGCTCTTAATAGGTTCAAATATTTTCTAAAACATTTTCTGCCAGAATTTAATTTCATGAGGTGACTAAGCAGTCATTGTCCATCCACTTTAAATGCAAAGAAGTTGTTATCTCAATACTATCACCCCTCTTTTAATAGCATTATTTGTGAATCCAACAGTGGCTTTCCTGGACAGTAAACCCAGGATCAAGGAATCCTGATGCAAACTTGATCATTTCTAAGCATGCTGGACAATGTTCAAGCATCTGCAAGAAGTATGAAGTATGGCCATTGTGAAGCTCCAATGGTTCAGCAAAGCAGCAGTTAGTTCTCTGATAGAGTTCTTCAAGATCCCTCCA
Source organism: Megascapheus bottae (assembly GCF_031878675.1). NCBI lineage: Eukaryota > Metazoa > Chordata > Mammalia > Rodentia > Geomyidae > Megascapheus > Megascapheus bottae. Next base: position 27,614,992 of record NC_143530.1, on the reverse strand, counting down.
AGCTGGGAAAAATATATTTGGAGGGAATTGATCAGTCCTATTTACTTCCCCCCTTCTCAGGACCAAAGTCATTACTTTTACAGTTTGACAACAAAACAAAACAAGAGAATGGCAGTGTTCTGACATCAATAATCTTCATTGGTAGCAATCTAAAATGAAGAGGCGGTTAACCAAGAGCCAAGGATGGTTTAAATGAGTGTTTGATAACTGCAAATGTGAACAGGAGGTGAATCTAGGTTTGAAGTGCAATGGAAAAAGCCACTCGTACTACACTTTCAAAAAAGAAAAATGGATCCTCAGAACAACAAAGACCCATGTGGTTATGTTGTGAACACTTAACAGGGTGAAAATATTAGCATGATGGATATAATAAATGTAATATGAAAATGATATGTGATGAACATATTGTGGAATACTAAGTGAATATGATATAAAATAGTGATCTAATATGAAACGAGTAGAGTGATTACATGAAATACAGTAATGAAATGATTTCAGTATAACCCTAAGTATTCTGCATCATTTTATCTGCCTGTTGGTGAATGACTGGCCTGCACAGGTGAAAAGCTCGGTCACCACTACTGCTGGGCCTGTGGGAGGAAGTGAGGCCCTGCCCCCGAAAGGCATTGTGGGATGCCCCTCCTCCCACTTCCAGCCGGAAGGTTCTGCTTGGCTTTGTGACGCGTGCTGCAGCCTTCTGGGAAGCTACAAGGCCGAGCTGGTGCCCACCAGTCCCACCCACCGCCTGGAGCTACAGCCCACCAGTGCTGAAAGGTTGTCCTAGGTGTCTGTCACTGCAAGGGCCCGCTGCCCTGACCACTCAGCAGGCTGCGTGGACGTTTCCGCTGCCAGCCCCGCCCCTACTTCCGGTCGTGGTCCTCCATTTCCCCCGGCGAGGGTTTCGAAAGCTGCCCTTCAGTCTTTGTGCTGTCGCCTGCAAACCTGCGGCTCATCATCTTAAGAAAGGATCGGGCATCAGGCCTTCCTCCCCTGGGCTGCTGTTTCACCCAGCTTACACGTAGGTCCTCACGTTATCACACCTCGTCGTGGCGGTGGTTTCTTCAGCGAGGAGAAGCCATATTGGAATTGTGAGCGTGCATCGCCGGGGCGAAGTGTGGTCCTGGGTAGTTGGTTAATCCCACCGCTCCCAGTCAGCACTGCGGGTCCCAGGGCCTGTCGACCCCGGCCCTGCCGCCCTGGCCCCTGTGGTCCTCACCACAGCCAGCACTGGGGCATGCTGCGCCACCGAGCTAGAACCTTCCATGCCTGGGCGTGGGGACTTGAGATATTTTCAGTTTGCAGTGGGGTTTCTAAGGAGGTAACTCCGGCTGCAGGCTGAATCTCCCCATAATTTTGTTTTTGAGAAAAATGTAATGAATATAACATTAAATGCGACGCTTGCAGTAGATTTTTTTCAAAAACACATTTTATGGAGAAAGTGAAATTCCTTGGTTTAGTTTGCTTTGTTGTTTTTTTTGTTTTGTTTTACATGTGGTATTGAACTATCTTTGAATGGCGCCTATATGGTTAAAAATACCTAGAATGAATATATATATGTATATATATACATATATATATATAAACACTCAAGGGTCTGAGCATTGTCCTTGGGCTTTCCTCGAGGCCAGCACTCTACCATTTGAGCACTACTTCCGGCTTTTCTATGTATGTGGTACTGAGGAATTTTCTATGTATGTGGAACCTGGGTGAAGAATTTAACTGGGGTCTTCGTGCATGCTAGGCAAGCACACTGCCAATAGCCTAACTCCTGGCGCCATATGATGAATATTTATGATGAAGAAAAATATTTATGAACATAGGTTCATAAGCTGCTGTATTGTTTCCTCTTCATGTTGATTTTAGAAACAAAATATGAAAGACAATTTTAGACATAAGAAAGAAAAGAGGAAATGTGCTTCCCTCCAAAACTGTCCATGTGATTAACAGCGGTTATTACTTTTTTAGTGTGAGTCAAGGGACTTGAACTCTATGCCTAGGCTGCTGTCCCTGAGCTCTTCAGCTCAAGGCTACAGCCCTACTCCTTGAGCCACAGCCCCACTTCCCATTTTCTAGTGATTAATTGGCCTTGATCTCAGATGAGTTCAGCCTCCTGAGTAGCTAAGATTACAGGTGTGATCCACCTCACCCACTCCGCAACAGTGGTTATTTCGTAACTTGTCTGGAAAGCCGGGCATGGTAGCTCACGCCTGTAATCCTAGCTACTCTAAAGGCTGAGAGTGGAGGATCAAGGTTCAAAGCCAGCCAGGGTACAAAAGGACCTGAGACTCTTATCTCCATCTAACCTCTAGAAAATGGGAAACGGGGCGTGGCTCAAGGGTAGGGCCATTGCCCTTGAGCTGAAGAGCTCAGGGACAGGCCCAGGCCAAGATCAGTCCCCATGAACCACAGAAGAAGAAGAAAGAGGAGGGGAAGGGGGAGGGGGAGGGGGAGGAGGAAGAAGAAGAAAAAGAAATTGTCTGGAATCTTGAATTTTAAACATATGAAATTTAAGATACGTTTTTCATATAAAAGATTATGGACTTAATAGTAATAACTACACAATTATATGAAAATGTAGAATTACACAAATATGTGTATGTGAATAATTATTTCACTTTTTGCTTATCCTTGGTAATGAGTGTAGCAACCAATAGAAAAAAAGTCTTCATCCATCAGCAGGTAAAGTCAGTAGGTAAAGTCACATTGATCAGTCACAAGAATATCAATATAAGCATTATTGAAAATTCAGGAGAAATATCTGAAAGGATTGAAAATGATTGCCTTTAGGAGTAACAATAAACAGGGCACTGATGGCCATTGTTTTGCTTATTAAAACAGTGCATTTCGGGGCAGGGAGTTCGGCCTAGTGGTAGAATGCTTGCCTAGCATGCATGAAGACCGGGGTTCAATTCCTCGGTACCACATACATAGGAAAAAAGCTGGAAGTGGTGCTGTGGCTCAAGTGATAAAGTTCTAGCCTTGAGAAAAGTCCATGGACAGTGCTCAGGCCCTGAGTTCAAAGCCCATAACTGGCAAAAATAAAAAACAAACACAAAACAAAACACACACAAAAAAAACAAAAAACAAAAACAGTGTATCTCAGCCATGCACTGGTGGCTCACAATTGTAATCCTAGCTACTCAGGAAGCTGAGATCTAAGGATTGCTGTTTGAAGACAGCCCAAGCAGGAAAGTTCATGAGATTCTTACCCACAATTAATCACCCAAAAATGCTGGAAGTAGAGGCATGCCTCAAGTAGTATTACACTAGCTTTGAGCAAAAGATGATCAGGATTAGCGCCCAAGCCCCGAGTTCAGGCCCTAAAACGGATATACACACATAAAAGAATCCATTTGGTGTTGCTTTTCTTAAGTTTTTGGAAGCACTGGTGTTTGAACTCAGGATAACTTGTGAGGCATATTCTCCATCGCTTGAGCTATTCCTCAAGCCTTGTTTAGCTTTAGTTGTTCCTTAAATTTTGGCCTCCTAATTTTTGCTCAGTCCAGCCTGAGACAGCAATTTTTCTACTGCATAGCGGGGATCATAGGCAGTCACCATACTTCCAAGCCCTTTAATTTTTAAACCAAACTATAAAACTTTGCATTTTCTTAAACTTTTTCAAAGTATACTATAGTACAAATTCCACTTTGAAATCTCTGCTGTCTCCTTTTAGGTTTCGTTTCTCTCGTTTGGTTTCCCAGGAACACATAATAGAAGTCATGGGTTGTTTATTTAAGCTTTCCTTATTAGTGTAGTTTGTACTTGTACTCCCATCTCTGAATGGGAAAGAGGTCTTCCACTACTCTGTGCTTATTATTATTGGTTTTACAAGCAAATGTATGAAGATATTTTAAACCTCCCATTAGAAAGCTTGCAATCAAACTCATTTGTAGTCTGTCATCTTTAAAGATACAGTGAATGACTTCTGTTTTAAGGACAGAATGCTGAATGCTGTAGAGACCTTTCACTCTTTTTTTTCTAGTTCTTTTTTTTGGGGGGAGGAGGGTGGTATGGTGTTTGTGTGCCCAGTACTGTGGCTTCAACTCAGAGCCTGAGTGGTATCCCTTAGCTTTTTCTGCTCAAGGCTGGTGCTCTACCATTTGAGCCAAAGCTCTACCTCTAGCTTTTTGGCAATTAATAGGAGATATGAGTCTCAGGAACTTTCTTGCCAAGACTGGCTTCAAATTTGATCCTCAGATGTCATCCTAGTGGTAGAGTGCTTGTCTAGCATGCATGAAGACTTAGGTTCAACTCCTTGGTACCACTTACACAGAAAAAGCCAGAAATGGTGCTATGGCTCAAGCGATAGAGTGCTAGCCTTGAGAAAGCCCAAGGACAGTGCTCAAGCCCTGGGTTCCAGCCTGGAGACTGGCAAAAAAAAATGTTTAAAATGTTTGGTTTTTGTTGTTATTGTTGTTTTGTCAATCATGGGGCTTGAACACTGGGCCTGGGCAGGTGCTGCCCCTGAGCTCTTTAGCTCAAGGCTACCACCCTACCTCTAGGCCTGGACTCTAAGCTCAAGACTGCTACCCTATCCCTGGAGCCACAGCCCTACTTCCTGTTTTCGAGTGATTAATTGGAGAGAAAAGTCACGTTTCTTTCATGCCTGGCTTGCTTGGCTGGCTTTGAACTGTGATCTTCAGATCACAGCCTCCTGAATAGCTAGGATTACAGCTGTGAGCCATGCTACCTGGATTTTTAAAAGTGTTTTATGGAGTTTTTTTTAATTGCTGCTATTTATATATTGGTTAATTTGTGACCAAGCCTGAACAAAATTACTTTTCTCTAATTTAGTATATTTGATCAGCATTTCATGTTCATTAAAACTGAATGTTGTTCCCTCCCTTTAATTATCTGTGTTATTGTTGATAACATCTGAAAGACTTAAAGCAGTAGTTTTTTGTTTTGGGGCTTTTTTTTTTTTTTTGGCCTGTTCTGGGCTTGAGCTCAGGGCCTGAGCACTGTCCTTGGACTTTCTTAAGGCTAGTGCTCTACTACTTGAGCCTCAGCACCACTTCCACCTTTTTTCTAATTGAACCCGGGTCTTCGTGCATGCTAGGCAAGCACTCTATCACTAGGCCAAACTCCCGGCCCCTTAAAGCAGTAGTTTTAAGCTTGGCAGGAATACTTTCCACAGAGAGTTAAGGTGCAAGAGGAGGCTGCCATCTTGGAACTTCAAAAAAAGTCTGAAGATCAGGATGTCAAATTTGCTTCTTTCTGTTTTTGTTGCTTAACTTTTCTAGCCTTTCCAGACTAGGGACTTCTGAAAGGTCTTTGGAGGTGATACTTGAGTTAAGGTATGGATGTTAGGTAAAGAGGGGGGATGAGGAGGAGAATTGAAGACCCTCCATGGACAACTGAATTCTGATTTGTATGGAGAAAGAAGGATAATTTTATCCATCAATCTAAAGTCTGTTGGATTAAAGTGTGGATACTGGATTCTATGATTGAAACAAGTAGCCAAGCAATCTGGTTTATATTAAGTATAATAAAGGTAATTAAGGGAGTAGTGGTAACTGAGTCTGTGGTTGATGACAGTGTGGTAGAAGGTAGTATGGGGCATGTAAATGAGTTACATTACCAGACTAGAAAGAAGATAGACAAGAACTGAGCATACATTAATGATGGACCAATAGTGAGAAAGTTTTTAGCTGGGGAAGAATGTGCCAGTTTCTTGGATTAAGGTAAGTGATGGGAAGAAAAGCTTTGAGCTGGACACCTGTAACATACGCCTCTAATCTTAACTACTGAGGAGACTGAGGTCAGAGGATCTTGGTTCAAAGCCAGCTCAAGTAGAAAAATGCAAGAAACACCATCTCTAAAACAACCAGCAAAAAGCTGGGCTGGAGAAGGTATGGTCCAAGTGCCAGCCTGGCAAGCGAGCTGAGTATATTGGAAGCTCTGAGTTTAAGGCACTGTAGCATGCACCAAAAAAGTGTGAGAGGGGGAAGGGTTGATTAGAATACATTCTACATAAATGGAAATGTTCCAGTAAAATCTCTCCTGTATAGTTAATATAGTTTAATAAAAACAATGTACAGAAAGAAAGAAAAAAAGCTATGAAAAATTTTCTGTGATTAGCTAGTTATATGTTAACTCTAGACTCAACATTGCTAGATTGCTGTTTTGGACACCTTATTGAATGGCCTCCCCTTAGATACCCTGTCTTGTCACCACACAATAAAGGATTTCTTGATTAAGGTAGTTCTTACAGGCATCATTACCAGTAGAACAGGATACGTTAAGAGACTGGCATACATTTCATGGCCCATTTTGGTTCATTGAATGTTAATAGCGTATAGGAAAAGAAACGTTGTTACATGTATATATGAAATGCTCTACCTACTTCTTGGAGAGCTACACTGGAAAATAGCATATTAAGAACTACCAGTAAAGTAGTTGTAATATTTTCCTTAACTCAGACTTTCCCATCATTATTTGTGTTTTTCACAGAGGGCTTATTTAGGAAAATTGCCATGTAAATAGCTCTGACAGATTGAATGTAGTCTCTGTGTAGCAACATTTGCAATTGTTATTGAATCTGTTGTGTTTAAGTCACAAGAAGGAACTATATCTGGAGATACTCTGGTAAATGTTTACTAGGTTTTTGGGTGAAGCAGGGAGGTTTGAAGAGTCATGCAGAAAGGAAATTTCCATCTTAAGTGATCAGGATAGCAAACATTAGGACAATCTTAACAAAATTTCTGGGATCTTTGAGGTCATGAACTTCAAATAAGACTGACCTATAGCAATTGTACCACTTTCTCCAAGACAGGCAACTACCCAGACTAAAGAGCTGAAAGACAGGCTGCATTCAGTCAGGAGTAGTATTTTCTTAGGTGAGAATGCTGGCAGGAAAGGGGCCTGAATGCATAAGGAAGTAGTTTGATCTTTGGTAGGCAGGGAGGGAAGGATAGGTGGATGTGATCATGATGAACACCTTTGGGCCTTAGATAGGGAAGGTTTGACTCATCTGAGCACAGTGGTTTTTGGAGTGTAGATAATAGAAGTGAAAAGAAAAGAAGGCGAGAGAGTTGAGATTTCCAAGGTAAGTCACTGAGTGGTACTAACAAGGGTAAGTTACGGCCATGTGCATTAGTAAGTAAAATGATACAAGGAAGGAGATTGTTGAAAGTGAGGAGGCTAAGATACTAGAGGTTATGCTGTTGACTCTTGGTAGCAATGGAGATAGGATGGGAAAGGAAGGCACTTGAGCCAGGTACCAATGATTCTCAAAGAAAGAGGAGGATGAGAATTCCAGCAGTAATAGTATCAGAGGAATAGTGAGTAAGATGGCTAGGTGGCATGAGCTTCAGAGAAACAAAGTATTTAATAAAAGGCAGAAATTTGTAGCTCACATCTATCATCCTAGCTGCTTAGGAGACAGAAATTGTGGACAGAGGATTGTGGTGCAAGACCGGCTGGGGAGGAGAGAAGCTGGTCAATAGGAAAAGGTGGGTATGGTGGTTCATATCCATCATCCTATGGCAAATAGCAAGGATCTCAGCCCAGTGAAACCATACTTTAAAACTAACTAGAACAAAAAGACCTGGTGGTTGAATCCTTAAAGTATCTGCCTAGCACATGTGAAGCTCTCAGTTCCAACTACAATGCTATAAGAGGTGGGGAAGGAAGGAAGGAAAGGAAGAGAAGAAGAAAGGAGAGAAAGAGGGGATGGGGGAGGGAAATGGGGACTAAAACATGAGAAGGGGTAGCAATGATTGTTAAGGAATATACCTTCTATCTGGCAAATATAATGTAACCCTTCTATTAATTACAATAAAAAAAGAAAGGAAAAACCTGGAGTTTGGCCTAATGGTAGAGTGCTTGCCTAGCATGCACGAAGACCAGGGTTCAATTCCTTGGTACCACATACATAGAAAAAAGCTGGAAGTGGTGCTGAGGTTCAAGTGGTAGAGCTCTAACCTTGAGAAAGTCCAGGAATAGTGCTCAGGCCCTGAGCTCAAGCCCAGGACTGACAAAAAAAGGAAGGAGGGAAAGAAGGAAAGTTGGCTCTTGAAACAGTTGAGATGGAACATTAAAGGTAAATCTTCTCTGCTTTAGGGAGTAATAAGAGGGGTGTTGTTCTAGGGGAACAGCTAGACTCCATTTTGGTGCCAGAAGATGAATAGCAAGTTTAAGGGTTTGCCCAGACACTATTCCAGAGGGCATGGAAGATGATTTAGAGGGAAGAAAATTGGTTGCTAGCATGTCTGTTGCTGAAGCAGTTTGTGGGGGTGAGAGTCCATGGAATGGCAGAGCTGCAGGTATAAGGTAGGATTGGACTGGTGCTAATGAAAGATGGCTAGTTCAAATGGAGCACAATACCATTGGGAGGAGACCTCCCTCTGCATCAGCTGAGTCACTGACAAGGTGATTTTTATTTTTGTCCTTGTGCTGTATGACTGTCTTGATCTCCTGGCAAGCAGAACTGAATCCAAATTACTTCTGCAAAGCTCACACACTTGCAGGATTGATTGCTTCCTGAGCTGTGAGGATAGCATCTGGCAATGCCTGTGCTCCTGGGAACTCGGCTACTATCACCACCCTGCAGGGAAGGGCATACTGGAAAATGTTCCCACTTGACCCCTGTCCTGGCTTGCTTCTCCCCTATGGGGAGGACAGCAGTCCATCCGAGGAGATAGGGCTGGTCTGTGCCACCAGAAGATATATTTTCTTCTCAAATTCTTTTCTTGTGTCTAACACCCAGGAGTCCAAACAGATTGCTGGGAGCTCTGGCAGTTACAGGTCTGCGCTTGACCAGGCGACTTGACAGGTAAGAGTTCTGTGCAGCTCACCATACCCTACACTAAACAGTAACACATGGTGATGTCAGTTTCACTGAAGTTAAAGCGAAACCTCCTTGCCTTGGTGACTCTAGCCGTCTTCCCGGCCCTGTGATAGGTAGTTACCACAAGTCACCCGGGAGAAAGCTGCCCAGTAGGGTCTTTTCTATTGATGAGCTTTGCCTGTATTGCTGCAGAATCCGTGAATTAGCCCAGAACCCAAGGCGTGAGGAAGGAAGAGGACCCCACGTGGCGTGGGCTGCGCTAAGCGGTGGGCATGGCGCAGTACAAGGGCACCATGCGGGAGGCCGGCCGGGCCATGCACCTGATCAAGAAGCGAGAGAAGCAGAAGGAGCAGATGGAGGTGCTGAAGCAGCGCATCGCCGAGGAGACCATCATGAAGTCCAAGGTGGACAAGAAGTTCTCGGCTCACTACGACGCCGTGGAGGCCGAGCTCAAGTCCAGCACGGTGGGCCTGGTGACCCTGAACGACATGAAGGCCAAGCAGGAGGCCCTGCTGAAGGAGCGGGAGATGCAACTGGCCAAGAGGGAGCAGCTGGAGGAGCGGCGGCTGCAGCTGGAGATGCTGCGCGAGAAGGAGCGCAGGCGCGAGCGCAAGCGCAAGATCTCCAACCTGTCCTTCACGCTGGACGACGGCGAGGGAGAGGATGGAGACGGCGGTGACCACGACCATGAGCAGGACGGCGCCACCCTGACCAGCAAGGGCAAGAAGAACCTGGGCAAGAATCCAGACGTAGACACGAGCTTCCTGCCCGACCGAGACCGAGAGGAGGAGGAAAACCGGCTGCGAGAGGAGCTGCGCAAGGAGTGGGAGGCCAAGCGCGAGAAGGTGAAGAGCGAGGAGATGGAGATCACCTTCAGCTACTGGGATGGCTCCGGCCATCGGCGCACCGTGCGCATGCGCAAAGGCAGCACGGTGCAGCAGTTCCTGAAGAAGGCCTTGCAGGGGCTGCGCAAGGACTTCCGAGAGCTGCGGGCCGCGGGCGTGGAACAGCTCATGTACATCAAGGAGGACCTCATCCTGCCCCACTACCACACCTTCTACCACTTCATCATCACCAAGGCCCGCGGCAAGAGCGGGCCGCTCTTCAACTTCGACGTGCACGACGACGTGAGGCTGCTCAGCGATGCCACCATGGAGAAAGATGAGTCACACGCGGGCAAGGTGGTGCTGCGGAGCTGGTACGAAAAGAACAAGCACATCTTTCCCGCCAGCCGCTGGGAGCCCTACGACCCAGAGAAGAAGTGGGACAAGTACACCATCCGGTGAACGCTTGGAAGAGGCCTGGGGGGAGAATGCGCAGACGGACTGCCTCCTCTCACTTCTCCCTGAGTTCTTGTCCCTGAAATGTAATAAAGACAGGGGCTTCCCTGTTGTTCAGATTTGGTTATTCCGTTACTGGTGTTATTGTTTACTTGTTTTTCAGAGTATTCTGAATGGTTTTGAATAGTTTCATGGCCTGGCTTGTACTGTCTGGGCACACAGTGTGAATAAAAAATAAAAAACAAAACAAAACAAATGGGTGCATTTTTTGGTTTCATTGCTGGTCAGACTGGGAAGCCTGGTTTTGCTTTCCCTGCTCCATTTTTCCAGTTGCTGTGAGGTCTTGAACAAGCTTATTAAACCCTGTGACTTTGGCTTCCCACACATAGAATCAAATATTACCAAGCCCCCACCTCATAAAGCCTAATAAGGAGTAAATGAGTTAATATTTGAAAGCATTTAAAACGCAATAAAAGTCTATTACTCTTGTGGCCTCGGTGGCTTTAGTCGAAGACTTGCTCTGACCATATTCCGAAATGTCTGAGGCCAAGGCGGATCTGCTGGTCATTGCTCCCAGGATGAATGGTTTGTGAGCACTCTCACTGTTCTGCTCCTTAACTGGGTGGTTTGGCCCCTCAGGCTGGGATAGAAAACTGGTACATGGACATATCCTCAGTCAGTTTCCCTTTTGCTGAAAGTCCAATATGACTCAAGTTTAAAATTTTGCATATTCTTGTAAACTTATTGTGGGGGAGGGGCCTGGTGTTTGAACTTTCTGTTGTAGTTCCAGCTTTGTATTGGTTGATTGGAGATGTCTGCCCAAGGAAGTAGAGGTGTGGATCCAATGGCAAAGTGCCAGCCTTGCATGGAAAAAACCAATCACAAGTGTAAGGCCCTGAGTTCAAGCCCTAGTATTGGTATAAAAATAATTTCCTCAAAAGAACCTGAAAAAAGCTGGGTGCTGGTGACTCACACCTGTAATCCTAGCTACAAAGGAGGCTGAGATCTGATGATCAGGGTTCAAAGCCAGCCCAGGCAGTAAAGTTTGTGAGACACTTATCTCCAGTCAACCAACAGAAAATAGGAAGTAGAGCTGTGGCTAAAGTGGTAGAACACTAACCTTGAGCTGAAGTGCTCAGGGACAGCACTCAGGCCTCAAGTTCAAGCCCCACGACTGACAAAAATTTAAAAAAAAGTAAAAATAGTTTACCTGGGCATGGAATGCAATCCTAGTTACTCAGGTAGTTGAAATCTGAGGATTATATTTCAGGGCTAGTCAGAGCAGGAAAACCCATCAGATTTATCTCGAATTAGCCACCAAAAGGCCGGCAGTGGAGATGTGTCTCAAGTGGAAAATTATTAGCTTCAAACAAAAATAAGCTCAGGGAAAGCCCCCTAAGCCTCCTAAGCAGTAGCTAGGAATATAGGCACGAACGATTTGGCATGAATTATTTTTTAAAAAACAATTTTTTGTCTTGATTATTGAGGTTGTAGATGTCCCCTTCCACTTTGTCTTAAATCCCAAGACATATATTCTTTCATTGTCCTAGTCCCAGCAAGGGATGTAGGGGAAACAGTCCCAGTTCTTGCCCTATACTATAAACAAGGACTTACATAGAATATTAGGCTCTAGGCTGCTGGCATCCAGCCTTGGCTGTACCTTAAGATCATCAGACAGCTCCCAGGCCACACCCATGTCAAAGCCCTGTAGGCAGAATAGTCATCAGTACATTACGAAGCAGCCCAGTTACTCCTTTACAGTCATTCTCAAGGTTTCCTTTTCTCCACCTTACCTGGTTTTCTCGAATCAGCAAGCAAGGTCTTGGGTCCATGATAGCCTTGGCTCTGACACTCACTTCATTGGAAACAAAGGTTTCAGCACTTGGAAGCTTGTCAGAAAGCAGAATCTCAGCCTACACTCTAGACCTGATGGATCAGCATATATGTCCCCAGGTGATCCACATATGCACTTAGGTTTCAGGAGCCTCTGGCTGGCCAAATGTCTACTGTCTTATCAACACTTCACCATGTCAGCTGAGGGTCTAAGCCCAGGGTTGTTAATACTAAAACCTCACCTCTCAGTCTACTAGCCCAAGGTTGTCCAAACCAACCTTAAAAGGTCTGTATGCTGACTATAGTCTTACTTCTGCCCCTATTTTATTATTACTATTATGATATTGACAAATTATCATTTTTACAAGGTACGAAACAGTGTTACAATTTTAATGTGGATTGATGTTAATATATCTACCATCTCAAATACGTCTTTGTTTTGAGAAATTTGATCTTCATGATACTGAAATTTTCAGTACTCAACTATCAGTTATATTCAGTATATTATGTAACTGACCTCAAAATTTCACATTTATGCTGGCCACTGGTGGCTCACATCTGTCATGCTACCTACTCAGAGGGCTGAGATCCAAGGATTGAAGTTCAAAGCCAGCCTAAGCAGGAAAACCCTTGAGACTAATTTCTAGTTAACCACCCAAAATCAGAAACTGGAGCTCTGACTCAAAGAGGTAGAGTGCTACGTTGAACACAAAAGAGACAGCGCTGAAGCCCTGAGTTCAAGCCTCAGGACCAGCAAGCATACAAAAAAAAATTACAAAAGCCATGTAACTGGTTTCTCACTCCTGTAACCCTAGCTACTCAGAAGACTAAGACCTGGAGGATCATGATTGGAAGCCAGCCAGGGCAGATAAGTCATGAAATTCCATCTCTAACCAGCAAATAAGTGACGCATGGCTCAAGTGGAAAAATACCAGCTGTGAGTGAAAGAGTTGAAAGGGCTTGATGCCTTTGTACCAGCACAGAAAACAAGTTTACATTTCTCCTGAGATTTTTGAATGCTTAGGCTATTATATTCCTCCTCCATCTAGCCTTTGCCACCATTCAACCCTTCTAGATAAGTTGCTTTAGATGAGTGAGAATGCAGTCCTTGGTCTTTGTTGAGCAGCCCCATTTTTTAAATTTTTTTTCATTATACTTTTTATTGTAATTAATAGAAGGGTTACATTATATTCACCAGATAGATGGTACATTACTTCACAAACATTGATACCCTTTCTCATGTCTTGGTCCCCATTTCTCTTCCCCCACCCCTGCCCCTCATCTTGTTCTCCCCCCTTCACGATCCTATTTCAAATAACCAAATAAGCATATATACAATATATCAGATAACCAGGTGAAACACTGTAACAATATGAGATAACCAAGGGACAGCAAAAGAGATGAGAGATAACATAGTATATTAAGGACAACAATCACTCATTAGATGGCTTTTGTTTCTATATCCTGGAGGTCCTTTCATTTAGTGTCATACTATATGGCCTTATGTATCTAGGTTTTGTTCTATTGTAAGCTCTGCTAGGAGACCCCAAGGTTTCTACTGATTATGACAAATGAGGGAAACCATTGAGCCCATGTTCCTTTGAGTTGTCTTACTTCATTTAATATTTTTTCTAAGTCTTTCCATTTCCTAACAAATGGGGCGATGCCATTCTTTATGACAGCAGCATAGAATTCCATTGTGTATAAATACCACATCTTGTTGATCCACTCATCAATTGAGGGACATCTGGGTTGGTTCCATATCTTTGCTATGGTGAATAGTGCTGCAATGAACATCGTTGTGCTAGTGGATTTAGTATGTCCTTATTTCTGGACAATTGGGTAAATGCCAAGTAGTGGAATTGCTGGGTCATAGGGGAGCTCTATGTTTAGTCTTTTGAGGAATGAGCAGCCCCATTTTAAGTCATGTCACCAAAATAAACCAGTATAATTAGTGGAGATCATTGTGACTAACAAAAGGTATTTCTATAACTCAAAATCTCAAGGCGTTTAGGACCTCTGACAGGTATCCAAGTATATTTCCAGCATTCTAGGGATTTAGACCCTCCACTCAGTTTTGTCCCCAACATCTTCAGATGCTGCTGTGACTATAGGCTAAAAATATGGCTGTCAAGTATCATGGAATATGTCGGTGTCCTTTGTGCTCTGGTATCCCTAGCTGTGACAGAAGCTGCTAGTCCATTTCCAGCACAGTTGGTCTCCCTATCTCTTGTGGTTCTTGACATGCAGATAATACACCCACTATGACTGTGGCCAGGAGGAAATCTTAGGAAATGTTTACAAGGTCAGTATGTATCAGTGCATTTTGCACTACTATCATAAAATACTGACTTTGAAGACAAGAGATTAGATCCTTCATAAGAGGAAAAAGAGACAAGAATGAAAGAGCTTTATTTTGCTCACAGTTACAAAGACCCAAACATGGTATTCAACTGTGAGGAGGCTCCTGGCTCACACTGTGATAGAGAAAGGAAGAGAAAGAGAAAGGGGAGGGGGAAGGAGAGTGGGCTGCTTTCTTCTCCCTCTTAATGGCGTCCCTAGACATCCTCAAAATGGGGCTGCTCAACAGAAAGACCAAATATTTAGGATTGTGAATTTTGGTTTCACCTACCTCCCCAGGCTGGTGGATGAATCCTGGAGTTTATAAAGTTCTAAAACAAGATGTAATGAGCTTTTGAGTAGTGACCTCATCTTGTGCAGGAATGGTGGTGCATCCCAGCTCTGCTGGCATAGGTCCTAATGTGCTCCTGAGCTCTGAAAGACCCTGTCCTATGTATTCTTCCTTTCTTTTATAATATTGTTTAAAAATCAACCAGGAAATGTGAGTTAAATATTTTCCTGGATCCTGTGAGAGGTTCATGAGAGCCTTCAATTTATAGCTGTTGATCAGAAATAAAAGAATCTTGGGTTAAATTGGCGTCAGAAAGTGGGATCAGTATCGTGGAACTGAGCCTTTAACCTGTGGGCTCTGAGGCACTCAGTGACAGTTTAGAATTCAGTTGGACTGTAGGAGTGCTGAGTGTCAGAAGGCAAGTTGATATGGTAGGCACACATGTGGTATCAGAAGTATTGTGAATTGTGGAGAGCACTGATAAATATGCCTTCTCAGAGATTTGACTTTAGTACTTCTGACATCCTGTTTGTAACTTCCTGCTTATTCATCATGGTTAAGCATGCACATTATGTAAAGAGTTCCACAAGACTTGTGAGAAAAACACCTGTCCTGTTCCAGCCGGCTTGCACTTGCAGTTTCTGTGAGTAACTATATTTTAGCAGATAGTGTTGAACTCTACTTTGGCCTGGGTTTTTGAATTTAGGACTTACTATTGACTTCCTGTAACAGATGACAAGAATGTAGCTTTGTTTCTTTTGTCTATTTCTTCATCAACCCCTAACATACATGTGCACAATCACTACCTCAAATCTTTCAAGTAAAAAATACCATGTTTGATTAGACCAATATTTATATTTGCAGTATGAACACATGAATGCTCCAGTCATTTCTCATTCCTCCCCTTCTCAAAGTTCCAAGTCTTCTCTGAAGAGCACCGGCTTGACTGTCTTTCGTTAAGTAAGAACTCTCAAGACATGTGAAAATGATCAGGGAGATGATAGTTTTGTGCTGATGCCAGGTAGCAAGGGAGCCTATCAGCTAATTGTGAAGCATTTGTGGACTCTGACTTCTCAACTCCTGACTCCCATGTTCACTAGTGGATGTTGTCATTTCCTTCTTTTGCTAGCTATAGAGCTTAGGGGTTATTTTGAGATCCTTTTGGGAGTGAACACCCTCATGTAATGAGGGTAAAACAGTATTCTTACACAAGGTCAACATGAAGATTGCCTAAACCTGACTGTCTACCAATAAAATCATTAAGGAAAAGCTTACCTGCACATGAATTTTTGGAGATTAAGGCAAATGCCCAATCCTCCTGAAAAACTCTAATTAAGTGACTTCAGAACATATCAAAAGACTGACAAACTCTTAACTAACTTAATCTAAGAGAGTTAGTTCTGAAAGTGTAACAGGAAGTTTGGGTCAGGAGTGGGTGTTGATTTTTGAAAATGAGATATTAGAGTTTCTGTGTTTCTAACTGGAGGATTGCAGCAGGGTAAATGATTTCCTGCTGAGTCCTTTTTTCCCCAATAAATGCCATAGGAAATGGTATTAAGAAGAAAAAGGGAAAATAGATGGAGTTTCTCATAGTTAACTCATACTAGAAGTATATTTCTCTAAGAAGATCCATTACTTTCAGACCAACAAGTGAGACTTTCTAAAAAATAATACAACTATGTATAAGAATATGATATGAGGGCTGGGAGTTTAGCCTAGTGGTAAAGTGCTCACCTAGCATGCACAAAGGCCCAGATTCGATTTCTTGGTACCACATACATAGAAAAAGCTGGAAGTAAGCCGGGCATGATGGCTCCTGACTGTAATCCTAGCTACTCAGAAGGCTGAGATCTGAGGATCACGGTTCAAAGCCATCCCAGGAACTAAAGATCATGAGATTCTTATCTCCAATTAACCACCAGAAAATAGAAAGTGATGCTGTGGCTTAAGTGGTAGCACACTAGCCTTGATCTGAAGAGCTCAGGGACAGCAGCCCAGGCCCAGATTTCAAGCCCCACAACTAACAAAAAACAAAAAGCTGGAAGTGGTGCAGCTCAAGTGGTAGAACTCTAGTCTTGAGAAAGCCCAAGGACAATGTTCAGGCCCTGAGTTCAAGCCCCAGGACTGGCCAAAAAAAATATAATATGGATATATGTATATACACCTTCAGATCCACAGTAGAAGCTTAAGTTGCCTTTCAAATGGGAACACAGGGTGCTGTGTATTGTATTATCATGTGCTGAGCAGTGAGTATGACTAATGAGGTGGAAAAGCTGGAGTCACGAGAAGATAGTTTGCTATAAACCCACTCGTGGAAGCCAGCTTCCTCTTGTTTTTGTTTTGTGCCTTCATATAAGCAATAGGAGTTTGATGAAATGACAATTTGTGGCACAGAATAGGCCATAAAAGCCAGAATATCTTCCACCTTGTTTTCTTGAGTCACTCATGTCAGCTGTTGTGTTCTGAGAACCATCAAACAGCCTTATGGAAAGGACCACTTGGCAAGAAATGACAGATTGAGGCCATCGGCTGGCAATTAGTATATGCTGGACAGCCATTTTGCAATCAGTTCATCCAGCCCCATCAAACTTACAGCTGATTTAGGTTCTAGTCAACAACCTATTTTTATGGTACCCCAAGCCTTATGCAACTAATAACTTTGTAGTTATGAACATTCATTTTACACCACAATATACATCCATTTACAGTGAATGGTTCAGTTGTTTGTAGTCTATTCATAGAACTGTGCAAATAGCATACTATAATTATAGGGTTTGTTTATCACTCCCAAATAAAACTCTATGTCAATTTTGAGACCCTCTCCCCATTTCCCCCCTCTTCCCCAGCTCTGTATTCATTTCTATACAAATAGAAATTTCCTATTGATGGCTTCTGTCTCTTACCATAGCATCTTCAAGATTTATCTATGTAAGGGCATGCATTAGTATTTTATCCCCTTTTCTGACCAATAAAATTCTAACATACCGGGCCGGGAGTTTGGCCTAGTGGTTAAAGTGCTTGCCTAGCATGCATAAAGACCCGGGTTCGATTCCTTGGTACCACATACATAGAAAAAAGCCGGAAGTGGTGCTGAGGCTCAAGTGGTAGAGTTCTAGCCTTGAGAAAGTCCAAGGACAGTGCTCAGGCCCTGAGCTCAAGCCCAGGACTGGCAAAAAAAAAAATTCTAACATACCATATTCTGCTTCTCAACTATTCATTCATTTGTGGATATTTGGGCTACTTCCATGTTTAGGGTTTTATCAATAATGTTACTAATCAGCCTTTTATTATTATTATTATTAGTAGTAGTAGTAGTAGTATTTGCCAGTCCTGGCCTTGAGCTCAGGGCCTGAGCACTGTCCTTGGACTTTCTCAAGGCTAGAGCTCTACCACTTGAGCCTCAGTACCACTCTGGCTTTTTTGTATGTATGTGGTACCGAGGAATCGAACCCAGGCCTTTGTGCATGCTAGGCAAGCACTCTACCACTAGGCCAAACTCCTAGCCCCTAATCAGCCTTTTTGTATGGACATATGCTTGTATTTCTCTTAGACATGCACGTAGGAACTACCAGGTCACATATGTGAGTGTTTGAGGTTATTGTCCAAAGCAACTGCCTTATTATTTCCAACAGCAGAGTATAAGGTTTTCACATTCACCTTCTTTCCAATACTTAATATTATATTATCCTATTTATCTATTATAGCCATGTTAGGAAGTAGAATTTCATTGTGATTTTGGTTTTCATTTCCATAATGGTTATTTATATTAATATTATAATGTGAGGACCTTGCACTCACATGTGAATTTTCAGTATTATCCAGCAGCTAGGAGATCATAAAGTAATTAAGTGTTCAGTATTTCTCTCGGTGCATGCAAAGTATGAGGGATTTGGAGTGGGGGGGTCTACACAAGTGATTCAAAAATTCAAACATATGAATCATAAAGCCTATATCAACAAGTAACTTTTTGAAAAAAAAGGTGAAATGAAACTATAAACTGAAAAAAGTACATTGCTTTGGCAAAAAAAAAAGAACAGAATTGTAGAACACAGATTTCTCTACTACTAATTGGCTACTACAAGCCTATTACTATATAGACTGCCTTTTTACTTTTTTGATGTTATTATTTGAGCACAACTTGTAACTTCTTACATGTTTTCCTCTTTAGTTGCTTGTACTTTTGGTGACAAAAGTAAGCAATGTAAAAAAATTGTTGCCTAGGGCTGGGAGCATGGCCTAGTGGTAGAGTGCTTGCCTACCATGCCTGAAGCCCTGGGTTCTATTTCTCAGTACCACATATACAGAGAAAGCCAGAAGTGGTGCTGTGGCTAAAGTGGTAGAGTGCTAGCCATGAGAAAGCTCAAGGATAGTGCCCAGGTCCTGAGTTCAAGCCCCAGGAATGGCAAAAACAAAACACAACAAAAAATAAAAATGTTGCCTATCCCAAGTTCACGATGACTTATTCCTGTTTTACTTTAAAAATTTACCATTTTATTGCCTATATTAGCAAAGAAATCTCAAATCAATACTTAAATGATATTCTTCAAGCTCCTAGGAAACCAGGAAAAAGCCAAACCTAAAGCCCATAAATGGAAAGAAATAACAAAAATTAGATTGGAAATAAGCAAATTAGGATCTAAAAATATACAAAGAATCAACAAAGAAAAAAGATAACTGAGAAAATAACAAAATTGACAGGCACTTAGCAAATCTGAAGAGAAATCACTGATATAAATAAAATTAAAGATGAAAAAAAGAATCACAGCTAAAACAAGAAAAATTCTGACTGTAATAAATTGAAGAATCTGGTTAGAAATGGATACATTCCTAAACACTGTCAATATACCTAAACAGAACCAGAAGATATAAACCAATTAAATGGACCCATAACAAGCAATAAAATTGAAATGGCAACAAAATCCAAGAAAAGCCCAGGACCTGAGGGATTTGCAGGTGAATTCTAAAAGAACTTCAAAGGAGAACTAACAGCAATATTCCTCAGACTCCTCAATGAAACAGAAAAGAAAGGATTATTGTCAAACTCATTCTATGAAGACAGCATTACACTCATCTCAAAACCAGATAAAGATCAAAGAAAGAGAACTATAGATCTATCTCTTCAGTGGACATAGATGCAAAACTTCTTAATAAAATTCTGGCCAACTAAATTCAAAAACTAAGAAAAACAATCATACTCTATAATCAAACCGGATTCATCTCTTTGCAACGCCGATTCAATATATGTAAATCAATAAATGTAATGAAACACAGCAACAGAATTAAGGTCAAGAACTACATGATCATCTCAATAAATGAAGAAAAGACTTTTGACATGCTCCAACAACCTCTTTATGATAAAAGCTCTGGAAAAGCTAGGAATACATGGACTATTCCTCAATATAATAAAGATTGTGTATGACAAACATTCCTCTTTTTTTTTTCCCCCGATCGTGGGGCTTGAATTCTAACCCTGAGCACTGTCCTTGAGCTCTTCAGCTCAAGGCTGCTGCTCTACCACTTGAGCAGCAGTGAGTTCCACTTTCAGTTTTCTGGTAGTTAATTGGAAATAAGAGTCTCATAGACTTTCCTGCCTGGGCTGGGTTTGAACTGGAATCCTCAGATCTCAACCTCCTGAGAAGCTAGGATTAGAGACATGAGCCACTGGTGCCTGCCTGAGCCAACATTATTTTTAATGATGAAAAATTAAAATTCTCTATAATCATCTAAATTAAATCTCTCTAAAACCAGGAAAGCAACAAGGATGTCAACTCTATTTCTCTTTAATATGTACTGACAACTTTAGTTTTCTGCAGGTACTTAACCAGTTCTGCCAGCACCACTTGTTGAAGAGGCTGTCTTTCTTCCATTCTTTTTTTTTTTGCTCCCTTACCAAAGATTAGGTGGCCATAGGTCTGTAGGTTAATATCTGGGTCCTCAGTTCTATTCCATTGGTCTTCAGAATTGTTCTTGTGCCCGTACCAAGCTGTTTTGATCACTATAGCTCTGTAATAGAGTCTAAAGTTTGGTATTGAAATTTCTCCTGCGCTGTTCTTTCTGCTAGAATTGTTTTTGCTATGTAGGGTCTTTTATTATTTGGATTGTCTCTTCCATTTCTTTCTTTTTAAATTTTTTATTGTGATTAATAGAAGGGTTACATTATATTCACCAGATAGAAGGTGCATTACTTCACAAACATTGATACCCTTTCTCATGACATGGTCTCCATTTCCCTCCCACCCTCCCCCTGCTCATCTTGATTTCCCCCCTTCCCTATCCAATTTCAAATAACCAAATAAGCACATATAAAATATATCAGATAACAAAGTAAAATACTGTAACAATATGAGCTAACCAAGGGATGGCAAAAGAGATGAGAGATAACATAGTACATTAAGGACAACAATCACTCATTATATGGCTTTTGTTTCCTTATCCTGAAGGTCCTTACATTTAGTGTCATACTAGTTGGCCTTATGTCTCTAAGTCTTTTCCATTTCTTTAAAGAATGACATTGGGACATTGATGGGTATTGTATTGAATTTGTAGGTAGCCCTTGGCAATATTGCCATTTTCACGAGGTTAACACTTCCAATCTAGGAGCATGGGAGGTTTTTCCATTTCCTCAGTTCTGCTTTAATTTCCTTTTTTCAGGATTTTAAAGTTTTCATCAAAAAGATCCTTTACATTCTTAGTTAAGTTAATTTCTAGGTACTTTATTGTCTTTGAGGGTATTGCAAAAGGAGTTGCTTTCCTGATTGTTGCCTTGTTCCTCTCATTGTTGACATATAGGAAGGCAGTTGATTTTTGAGGGTTAATTTTTATACCCTGCTACCTTGCCAAAGTTTTGAATCAGCTCAAGCAGCTTGGGAATGGAGTCTATAGGGTGCTTTAAATACAATATCATGTCATCCTTCTTTGTCACCAGGATTAACTCCAAATGGATCAAAGACCTGAAGATAAAAGCAGATACACTGAAAATATTACAAGAATGAATAGAAGATACACTAGGTCTCCTTGGTACAGATTGAAACTTTCTTAATAAGGACCTAGAAACACAACAAATCAAAGAAAGTCTGAAAAGTGGGACCGCATTAAACTCCAGACTTCTGTATTGCAAAAGACATAGCTAGCAAACTAAATAGGAAGCCTACAGAGTGGGAGAAGATCTTCACTAACCATACAACATATCTAAAATATATCAACAGCTAAAAACTTGAATCACTCCAAAAGTAATCTCCAAAGAAACAACCATAGTATTAAAAGACGGACCAAAGAATTAAAGAGAGTCTTCCCTGAGGAAGGAATAAGAATGGGCTATAGATACATGAAGAAATGCTCCACATCTCTGGCCATAACAGAAATGCAAATACAAACAACTCTAAGATTCCACCTCATTCCAGTTAGAATGGCCATGATCAAGAAATCTAATAACAACAGATGCTGGTGGGGATGTGGCCAGGAGGGATCACTACTACACTCTTGGTGGAAGTGCAGACTCGTTCAACCACTATGAAAAGCACTATGGCGATTCCTCAAAAGACTAAACATAGAGCTCCCCTATGACCCAGCAATTCCACTACTTGGCATTTACCCAATTGTCCAGAAACAAGGACATACTAAATTCATTAGCACAACGATGTTCATTGCAGCACTATTTATCATAGCAAGGATATGGAACCAAGCCAAATGCCCCTCAGTTGATGAGTGGATCAACAAGATGTATTTATACACAATGGAATTCTATGCTGCTGTCAGAAAGAATGACATCACCACATTTGTAAGAAAAGGGAAAGTCTTAGAAAAAATCTTACTGTGAACTAAGCCAGACTCAAAGATTTCCCTCATTTGGAAACCTTGGGGTCTCCTAGCAGAGATTTACAATAGAACAAAACCTAAATACATAAGGCCATATAGTATGATGCTAAATGAAAAGACCTCCAGGATATAGAAACAAAAGCCATATAATGAGTGATTGTTGTCCTTAATGTACTATGTTATCTCTCATCTCTTTTGCTGTCCCTTGGTTATCTCATATGTTACAATATTTCACCTGGTTATCTGATATATTGTACATATACTTATTTGGTTATTTGAAATTGGATAGGACAGGGGGGAAACAAGATGAGGGGCAGAGGTAGGAGGAGAAAAATGGGGACCCAAGACATAAGAAAGGGCATCAATGCTTGTGAAGTAATGCACCTTCTATCTGGTGAATATAATGTAACCTTTCTATTCATTACAATAAAAAATATATGAAAAAAACAATATTCCAGGTAACAAAGTGAGTTACAGTAACACATGTGATATGTCATAAGGGGGAAAAAAAGAAATAACTTCACATATGTACTGCTACTTTTTTAATTATAAAAATAAAAGTAGCATAAAGAAGGAACAAAGATATGTACTGGCAAGAGCAATAGGAAAGAGAAAATATAAAGTTGAACACAAATAGAGAAGGAAGAAATAAAACTACCCCTTTTTTTGTAGGTCATATAATCCTGAACTTAAAGGACCCTATAGATGCCACCTCTAAGCTACTAGAACTGTTCAAAATCTTTGGTAAAATAGCAGGATATAAAATGGAGCTACAATAATCAGTAGCTTTTCTGAATACTAATGACAAGAACATTGAGACTGACATCCTAAAAGCAACTCCATTTGCAATAACCTCAAAAATTAAAATTCTTAGGAATTAACTTTACCAAAGATGTTAAGGAACTCCATAGTGAAAACTTTAAAAATTTTAAAAAGAAAATTGAAGATGACTTAAGGAAATGGAAAGACTTTCCTACACAGGAGAAGTAACATGAAAATGACAATACTGCCCAAAGCAAACTACAAATTCAGTGCAATGCCCATCAAAACCCCAGTATGATTTCTTCAATGATATAGTGAAAGCAATCTAAATATTCATATGGAAAAATAAGACCATAAATAACAAAAGCAATCCTTAAAAGGCAGAATAATGCCAGAGAAATGTCAATACCAAACTTCAAACTCTATTATAGAGCTATATTAACAAAAACAGCTTGGTACTGGCACAAGAATAGGTCTGAGTGCCAGTGAAACAGAACAGCAAACCTGTAAGTAAACCCACAGACCTTAGCCATTTAATATTTGAGAAGGAAGACAAAAACACACCCGGGAAGAAAGAAAACCTCAAAAAAGGTACTGACAAAACTGGATATCCACATATAGATAACCAAAACTAGATCTTTATACTTCACCTTGTATTAGCATCAATTCAAAATGGATTAAAGATCTCAGTGTAAGACCTGAAACTATGACACTTTTACAAGAGAGCAGGGAAAACATTTGGTTCCTGGGCACAAGTACTACTTTTCTGAGTAAAGATCAAAACACAGCAAATCAAAGAAAGACTTGATAAATGAGACTGCCTCTAAAAAGTTTCTACATGGCAAAAGACATAGCAACAAGCTAAAAAGAGTCTATAGAATGAGAGATTTTTTTTGCCAGCTACACACCAGACAATAATAGCCTCATGTCCAGAATATACAGAGAACTTCAAAAATTAAACCTTCATGGGCTGGGAGTTTGGTCTAGTGGTAGAGTGCTTACCTAGCATGCATGAAAACCTGGGTTCGATTCCTTGGTTCCACATACATAGAAAAAAGCAGGAAGTGATGCTGAGGCTCAATTGGTAGAGCTCTAGCTTTGAGAATGTCCAAGGACAGCACAAGTCCTGAGCTCAAGCCCAGGACTGGAAAAAAATAAATAAACCTTCAAAAATCAACAGCCCAATTATTAAATGGGTTAATGAACTAAAGAGAGTCTTCCCAGAAGAAGTAAAAATGATATATAGACACATGAAGAAATGACCATAAAGGAATGCAAATCAAAACAACATTGAGATTCCACTTCATCTCAGAGTCACCATTATGAACAAAACAAACACTAGGGCCAGGAGTTTGGCCTAGTGATACAGTGTTTTTGATTCCTTGGTACCACATGTATTAAAAAAGCTGGAAGTGGTGCTATGGCTCAAGTGGTAGAGCTTCAGTCTTGAGAAAGCTCAAGGACAGTGCCCAGACCTTTTTTTTTTTTGCCCAGGACCGGCAAAAAAGCCCAAAACCTGGCCGGGAGTTTGGCCTAGTGGTAGAGTGCTTGCCTAGCATGCACGAAGACCCGGATTCGATTCCTCGGTACCACATACATAGAAAAAAGCCAGAAGTGGTGCTGAGGCTCAAGTGGTAGAGCTCTAACTTTGAGAAAGTCCAAGGACAGTCTCAGGCCCTGAGCTCAAGCCCACGACTGGCAAAAAAAAAAAAAAAAAAAAAACCCCAAACCCTCTAACAGATATTGGTGATAATGAGCCAAAAGGGTACCTTAATACACTGTTGGTGGGAATGTAAACTTTTTAGCCCCTCTGAAAAGCAGTGCAAAGCTCCCTCAAAAAAAATGAAACAGAATTACCATATGATCTAGTAGTTCAATGCTTGGGCATTTACCCAAAGTTTACAAACTAGGATATAGTAAAGCCACCAGCACAACCATGTATACTGCAGCACTATTCACCATAGCCAAGGTATAGAATCAACTCAGATGTCCCTTGATAGAAAATGGATCAACAAAATGGAGTTTATATGCACAATGGAAATTTACCCACGTATTAGAAAGAATGATACTGTACCATTTGTAAAGAAATGGAAAGACCTAGAGAAAACTAAGTGAAGTCAGTCAGGCCCAGAGAGACAAAGGATCCATGTTTTCTCTTACATGTAGAAGGCAGATTTAGCTTACAGACTCATAAGTAAATACATTGGGTGGTAGGCAATTGTATATAAATGCATTAACTAAAATATAGTAGATTCAAATGAGATCTAAAATGGTGTATTGCCTTATAAAGCCAAAATCAAAGTTCAGCAAAATAAAACACCAGGAAGTCGGTACTCAGATGGGGTGGGATGGGGTCAGGGAAAAATGAAGAGGAAAAGAGGAGGGAAATGTGGACAATAACTCAATGGATATCTTAAAAAATTAAGAAAAGTGAGGAAAGGAGTGAAGAGGTGAGGAGTGGATGAGAATGTTAAAGTAATAACATTGATCAAGATATATTCATAAACAACCTTGTTAAATAGCAACTCCTTTGTACAACTACTTAAAGGTATGTTTTAAGAAGTCATCATTTTACCCCCTTTACATTTAAGTTCTTGGTGTATTTTGAGATGAATTTGTGTATTGTGAGGGAAGCATTAGTTTTCATTCTTCTGCCTGTCCTGTCCCAGCAGCATTGTGTTGCAAAGACACCTTTGGTGGTACTTGCATTCTTCTCAGAGATCATTTCACCACAGGAACATATATACATACATACATACATGTGTGTGTATATATATATAATGTCAGAGTTTTAACTCAGGAACTTACGTTTGCTATTGACATTCTACCATTTGAGCCACATCTCCAGTTCAGCTTTCTGTTGTTTTTCTGGTGGCACTGGCGTTTGAACTCATGGGCTCTCAGTTAGTAGGCAGGAACTATACTATATGAGTTACTTTATAACCCTCCAGCTCAGCTTTTTGCTGATGGACTTTTAATGACTTTTCTGACCTACCAGCTTCACTCTACAATCCTTAAACTACCAGCCTTCTGAGCAATTAAGATTATAATCATGAGTCACTGGTACTTAACTGCATGTGTTTATTATATTTCTGTGCCCTTGATCTATTTGTCTATTCTCTGCAAAGCATATAATAGCCTAATTACTATCAATTTGTAATAGAGAAGTCTGTATCTAAACTGTTTTTTCCCTCAAAACAATTCAACACAATTTTTATAACTTCATTTCATCTTTATTTGTTTTAAATGACTTGCTCAACACAAGACTCATAATTCTCATTTGAATTTTTACATCATTCTTATAACCCCACACTCCAGATCCCCCAGATGTTCCCTGTCCTCGGAGAATACTAAGCCCCTGCTTGCTCTGTGATCTGCTTTGTTTTGGGGTGAAGGCTTAAATCCAACTCGGGGCCTCAAACATTTTTCAGGCACTGATAAAGTTATTCAGACCATAGTACACAACCCTGAAAGAAACTGACCTTTAACCAGATCCAAATCCCTTAAGCCTTCATATTAACATGACAGGTTCCTGGGTTGTTAAACATACCTACATGCCTTTCTCTTACTGTCTGTAGTGAGGACCCCTCAGCACTAGGAAATTAAATTCCCCTGATTCATGCTGTAGACCAATCACTTTGATGTTTAGTACTTCTTGCATTGGAATTCTAACTGGCCCTTTCACTTAAACTTAAGAAACTTTTTGGGAACTCATGTGCTCCCACTTTGGGGACAACTCCAGCCTCAGATTTGGCTGGACAGAACAGTTTTGAACATTGAGCCCTTTTTGTTCCCATTGATTCTGAGGACCTATCAGTTAATTGGAACTGAAGCAATTAATCCTATCAAGGTTCCTTTGTCTGTGATGAATCTTTTTGGTTTTTCAGCACTCAGGATGGGCCCTACTGCTGGCCTTCAACATTTGACTACAATGTGTTTGGATGTGTCTCTCTCCTTGTTTGTTTTGTTGCTGGTACCAGGGTTTGAACCTAGAGCCTCAAGTGTTCCCTCAGCTTCCCTGTTCATTGCTTTTTCTCCATCGTTTGAGCCAGGCCACAGCATGGATTTTTGTAGGTTAGTTGGAGATGGTTTCTCAGACTTTTCTGGCTGTGCTGACTTTGAAACCCCAGGTCTCAGCCTCCTGGTTATCAAGGGTTACAGCAATCAACTTTTCTGTTTTAAGCCTACTTAGGATTAGCTGAGCTTCTTGGATATGTGGATAAATTCTTTTTAATAAATTTGGGAAGTTTTTAGCCATTTATTCTTTTTTCTGTTTCCTCTCTTTTTTCTTTTTCTCTCTTCTTGTCAGGTATACTCATTGTGTATATTTTGGTGAACCTAGTGGCATTCCATATTCCTGAGCCTTAGATTCTTTATTATTTTTTTCTTTGAATTTCACATTCTCTGTTCTTCTATCTTCAAGTTTTCCTGTTCTTTCTTCTACCAGCTCAAATTTACTGTTGAGTTGCTCTAGTTAGTTTTCACTTCAGTTAATAAACTTTTTTTTTTTTTTTTTGCCAGTCCTGGGCTCGGGCTCAGGGCCTGAGCACTGTCCTTGGACTTTCTCAAGGTTAGAGCTCTACCACTCGAGCCTCAGCACCACTTCTGGCTTTTTTCTATGTATGTGGTACCAAGGAATTGAACCCGGGTCTTCGTGCATGCTAGGCAAGCACTCTACCACTAGGCCAAACTCCCGACCCAGTTAATAAACTTTTTAGTTCTCAAATTTCCAGTTGGTTTAATTTCATTATTTCTATTTGTGTTTTCTATTTGATAATGCACTGTCATCATACTTTCCTTTATTTCTGTAGGTACGATCTCCTTTAGTTCTTTAAAACGTATTTATAATCATTTCTTTGAAGTCTTTCTCTGATATGGCCAAAATCTTTGCACCTTAGAGATGGTTTTTCATGTTCATTTTTTCTTTGTGCAGGTTACACTTGCCTGATACTTTATATATCCTATAACGATTGTCAAAACCTGAATGTTTTAGTTACTATATTGTACCACCTCTGAACACTACTTTTCCCCTTTGGGGATTGTTGTTGCTTTGTTTAGTGACGTCGCTTGACTAATTCAGTGGCATCTATTTTTATTGCATTGTCTTTTCTGTGTCTGTTCAATCTTTTCTCTCTCAAGTTTAAGTCTTCATTAGTATTATAGCCAGTTATTAGTCTCTACTAATTGCTAGCTGATTGCTCATTTGTTTTTCATAACGACCTAGAGAGAGAAATTGTTTCACAGTCTGATTCAATCTCTCTCAGTGGCAGGGTGTTTCTTTCCTTTTAAAGGCTAGCTCTAAGCTGTCCTTGGACAGAAGCTTTACCTGGTAGAACAGCCTAGGGAGCTGATTATTCATCAGCTGTACCTGCACTCTTCTTACCTGTGTGTTTAAAGGAAATGGGAATTATGCTACCATTGCCCAACACAGATCATACCCCACCCAGAGCTGGGGATGAGAAAGATCAGTATTCACCAGCTGCCAGATCTATCTAGAATAATACCTTCCTCTCAGGAAGCTGGAAGAGATGAAGCTGTTAAACCCACCTAAGCATCCTCCCACTGCTCAATGTTTGGAGGAAATGAGGGACTACACTTTGATAGACCCATGAGATCTTTTCTATGTTGGGGCAGGAAAACAGGCAGGGTGGATGCCACCACCCACATAGAAATGATCCCTACAGCATGGAGCTGTGGGACATGGGAGCTGCCCATATCCACTGGTATACTGGGAATACTTCTATTCAGGCAGCTAGGGAAGGTGGGAGTTGCCTTCCGAGCCTGCTAGCAACAGATCTAGATAAGCACAGGTCCACCCTCCACTGTTCTTCCTGCGTTTCTGTAGATTTGATAAATCTGCATAAACCCTTTGTCTCATCACACAGATCTGAGCTTCCTGGAGCTGAGTTTGTCCATTTTAAGATGTTGGTTACCTAACCACTTTATTCTTCAAGCTAGGATTTTTAAGTAGAAGAAGAAAACAAGTCACAAAACAAAAATAATATGCATTGTATGCCACTGTTTGTGTGACAATAGAAGGAAAATGCTACAAGAAGTTCCTTATATATGTGTACTTTATCTCTGAAAGGACATAGAATTCTAGAAACTATTGTTTAGCTCTGGGGAGGAGAATGGGATTGCTAGGGGAAAGAGATGTTTCACAGTGTATCTGGTTATACTTGAAAAAAAAAAAGTTGGTGATTAAAACCTGAAAATAAACAAAGATGGTAAGTTCTCTGTCCTTTCAGAAGACTCTGACCTCTGTGTAAGTTTACCCAGCAAAATTCTATGGCAGAGATAGGGCCTTACTTATGGATGTAGCTTCTGCTTAGTCTTTTGGTATGGGTCTGTCTTTTGGAGTGAAATATAATCCTTCTTTACACCTGACTGAGGAGCCTAGCTAATGCAGATGTCATAGGTGGATTCTCCATTTGAGCCTAAGCTGAGCTCCCAGCCCTCGGCCAATCCAATTCTGCAAGTACATCATCCTAGATCCTCCTACTTCAACAACCAGATGACTGCAGCCCAAGCCAGTAACACATGCAGCAGAACCTTCAGCCAAGCCCAGCAGACCCAGGCAGTTACAGAGACAATAAAACAGCTGTGAATATTCTTTTAGTTGTTATGTTGCTACTTTCTGTTGTCTGTTTCATATTTGCAATCTGATAGGTGAGGATTTTATTTTAGTACCAAAATCCTGAATAGGATTTCATGTGAGATTAAATTGTTATGCTTGTTTCTTGGACATATAGAGTTTCTCAGTGAGCTGCCAGTTCACTATTTGTCTTCTTTCTTATTTTCTTCTCGGTTCTTTATATATTGCTTAATAACTTGATTCAGTCATATTGCAAGGTTTTAGGGAGAAATTTATTTATAATTAGTCTCAGTTATATTATTTTTTATGTACTAAAGTTTTTCATTTCTGTACAAATGGAATTCTCCTATTGTTTTACTGTTTCTTCTGTAAACTCACCCAAGATTATCATAGCTACATCTGTGACTATTACTTTAGACATTATCTTCACCAGTATGTTTCTTAGTCAAAGCCCATGAGCAATTTTTAAAACATATTTTCTCTCTTTAGTGAGCTTCAGAGAAGGCCTTCAATATCTGTTTCAATGCATTTTCATTCTACCTATTTCCTGCCTGCAACTTGGGTCACCATAACATTTTATGGCCTAACCTCATAGTTTCTTGACCTCTTTAACTTCAATAATTTTGGTTTCTTCTGTTTCTCAACAGACCATTTCTGGCTTAGAAATGGACACAACTTTCTTGATTTACTTTTAAGATGTCCTATTTAGAATCCCCACTGTCCTTCATGTTGTGCTGTGTGTTGGTGGGGAGAAGAGGTGTATTTGGGATTGAAACTAAGGCCTTGTGCATGCCAAACAGATACTCTTATCACTTGAGCAATGCCCCAACCTTTTTATTTGTATTTTTGGTGTTAGGATAAGCCCTCATAGTGATGGGGAAGATTTTGAACTTTAAATCTGCCACAGAAGCTGAGGTTACAGTCATGCACAACTATACAGGCCATTTTCACTATGTTAATTCTTCCAGTCCAGGAGCATTTCCTCAGTTCTGCTTTAACTTCCTTCTTCAGGTTTTTGAAGTTTGCATCACAAAGGTATTTTACATTCTTAGTTAATTCCTAGGCACTTTATTTTCTTTGGGGCTATTGCAAAAGAAGTTGCTTTCCTGATTGCTGCCTCGCTTTTCTCATTGTTGGCATACAGGAAAGCAGTTGATTTTTTGAGGGTTAATTTTATAATTAGGGGATTTTTTTTGAGATGTTGCTTTTGTAAGTATGACTCATGAAAACATTAGACAGACAGTGGTGGTTGGAAATGTTCAACTTCTCTCTCCCCTCAGAGCCTGGGCTAGGCATGAAAATTCCAGCCTTTTAATCTTGTGGTTAGTGTCTCTAGAAACCAATCTGATTCTGAAGCTGTCTAGGGACCCACCAGGAGACTCCTCATTAGCACAAACTCAGTTATGGATAAAGTGGTCTCATTATGAACAACAAAGGATATTTCCATTAGTTAAGCTATTCTAAGGATTTGAGGAACTCTGTGCCATGAGCTGGGGACAGAGATCAAATATATAAGATAGTCTCCTAAATGCAATAGTTCATTTACAACTTTTGGACTGAATATGCATTCAGTAGATTCTTGGAATTCTGAATTTTGGTTATGCTCATATCGTTATTTATCTATCAGTCTCTGCCTCTGCACCTGCTCCCTGGCCCACAAATATGAACCACTCCCTCCCTGCCCCCCCCACACTTCATGTCCCATAGTGGTCTGTATTTTTGAGGTAAATTAGCATGTACAATAGGTTAGGTAGATTAAAGATAAAGTGCATTTTCCATGTACAATATTTTCAGTTATTCACTTACAATACTGTTCCTTGTCTGTGCCAAGAAGCAGTGGGTTTGGTGACAGATAGAGCCAGGAAGAACTGCATAGAGATAACAGAAGTTCAACTTCTCTCTTGGAAGAATAGGAAAGAAAAGTCACTTACTAACATGACTTACAACATTAATAGAAATGCTGAATGAGATTTAAAGTCATAAGGCAAAAGAAGGCACATGCAATACTGCAAGTGTCTCAGGACTTAAGTGCGTATAAGTCAAGGACTATCTGGGTCTCTCTAGTTATATTGCAATAGGGGTCAATAGTGACTGCCCAAGCCACTGATTTTCTTTTTTTTTTCTTTTTTTTATTTTATTTTATATTTTTTTGCCAGTCCTGGGCTTGAGCTCAGGGCCTGAGCACTGTCCTTGGACTTTCTCAAGGCTAGCACCCTACCACTTGAGCCTCAGCACCATTTCCAGCTTTTGTCTATGTATGTGGTACCAAGGAATCGAACCCGAGTCTTCGTGCATGCTAGGCAAGCACTTTAACCACTAGGCCAAACTCCCGGCCCCCCAAGCCACTGATTTTCACACTTGTCTCACTATGGTCTGTCCATGCTTTATAACTTAGCCTAATATTCAGACACACACAGAAACATATACCACATATACGTACATATGTGTGTGGTGTATATATGTGTGTATGTGCGGGTGTAAATCTAAAATCTAAGTTTCATACAAATTCTAGGAAACTGTACTTGTATTTGCTTATTTGCTTATCATCCATTCCTCTTGGATTCTGGTTCTGATATTTGAAATTCTGGCTCTATCCCATGACAAAGCTTTCTTGTCTTACTCATATTTGTCAAGCCAAAATTTATAAAACAGTGTTCTCTCAATAGCTAAGACTCATTTTCTTTCCTCTCTGAGACTTTATAAGGCATAGAGGCAGGAAAACAACTTCTGGATTAGAAAATCTGTTCTGAAAGAACATGCAAACAGAAAAGTGATCAGACAGAGAGCAGAACAAGGGAAAATGATGGCAGAAGAAAGTTAGATCTCCTGTAACCAGTGGGCATCTGTTTAAGGATCCCCAGTAGATGCAAGGATAGAAGACAGTATCCTATGTCTACTATGTTTTGCCTATTTCTAAAGTTTTCTACGATAATTGACAAGTGATATGGAAACCCCAGGAAGCTTAACCATGGGAAAGAGGAAACTACTATGTATCCCTTTCAAACAAACCTCTCCTCACAGATCTCCCAAGGGCATGTTTCCCAGATGGACTCTTGTGCTGGGACCCCTCAAGTAGTATGTGGCAACACACCGAGCCCCACGCTTGCCTCCAGATTTGTTCTCAATTCCTATAGCACCTCTAGTCAGCTGTGTTTCAAGAAGGCCTCACCAGCTGACATACCAAAGCTGACCCCTGCAAGCATCCCCGTCTAGACTGTGGAGCTCTTGGACAAAGAGTCCTGTCCCCACTGGGTGCAGTGGCTCACGCCTGTAATCCCAGCTACTCAGGAGGCTGAGATCTGAGGATCAAGGTTCAAAGCCAGCCCGGGCACAAAAGGACCTGAGACTCTTCTCTCCAGTTAACCTCTAGAAAATGGGAAGTGGGGCTTGGCTCAAGGGTAAGCCTTGAACTGAAGAGCTCAGGGACAGAGCCCAGGCCAAGTTTTGTGTGACCCCCCCACACAAAAAAGAGTCATGTCGGGGACCGGGAGTTTGGCCTAGTGGTAGAGTGCTTGCCTAGCATGCATGAAGACCCGGGTTCAATTCCTCGGTAACCCACATACATAGCAAAAGGCTGGAAGTGGTGCTGAGGCTCAAGTGGTAGAGTGCTAGCCTTGAGAAAGTCCAAGGACAGTGCTCAGGCCCTGAGCCCAAGCCCAGGACTGGCAAAAAAAAAAAAAAAAAAAAAGAGTCATGTCCCCACAGTGGGCACAGGATTCCTATAGCCTTATGTTGCAGGGAGAAATAAAGCTGTAGCAGAAAGGATGGGAAGGCTTTGTTCTTGGAGCTGACCTAGCAGGCTCTGGAAGTTTACAGACAGAGCCCTCTCATTGATGGACTTAAAGGAGCTCTACTAACATTAGGATAGCCCAGGACTTGCTGCCCCATGTAGGAGGGAGAGAAACAGGGCCCAGCTGGGGTACAAGTTAGGCCAGTTCACAGAGAAAGGAAGGCAAAGGTGACATAAGGGGAGCAGGTTTCCCAGATTCCTCTGCATTCTCTAGAGTTTACATACAATTTTAAATGTATGCTTTGGTTCTCATTTTGTTAACCTAGCACATGCTTATTGTAGAAAAAAAGTGGTGGGGAAGAAAAGAAAAACACTTTTAAAATATAGGAAACAAAACAATCATTCATAGATAATCCCATTACTTAGAAAACATGTAACTATTCTAACAATCTTTCCTTCTGGTTATTGTCATCATGTCTATATATGTATTTCTGTCATTACATTTTATAGCCAATTTTGTAATCTGCTTTATTTTAATTACACTGATATACTAATCTGACAATACCTTGCCTCTAACACTATTCCCTTCTCCCTATCACTTTGACCACATTTAAATGTCTGCTAATGCCTAAACTAAATACCACCTCTATGTGTAGACACAGCTTTGCCTCTGCCCTTCCTCCCTGAGGCCAGTTTCAGATAGGAAGAAATCAACCCACAAAATCTTTCAGTGTTCTATGTACCCAGCAGGAAGAATGATTCATATTTCAAATCTGGCCTTGGATGACTGGTCTGTTCATGCATGCATGTGCTTGAAACAGGGTCTCCCACACTGGGTCCTGCTGGCCTGCATTTCATGTCTCCTGCCTCCAACTCCTATTGGACAGCATGAACTGCCACAACTCTGGGATTTCTTTCTTTCTTTTTTTTTTTTTGCCAGTCCTGGGCTTAATCTCAGGGCCTGAGCACCGTCCTTGGATTTTTCTCAAGGCTAGAGCTCTACCCCTTGAGCCTCAGCACCACTTTCTGGCTTTTTTTCTAAGTATGTGGTACCGAGGAATCGAACCCGGGTCTTTGTGCATGCTAGGCAAGCACTCTACCACTAGGCCAAACTCCCGGCCCTTGGGATTTCTTTTTAATTTGATACTTATACTGGGGCTTGAACTCAGACTCTTGCACTCTTGCTTAGCTTTCTTGTTCATGGCCAGCTCTCTATCATTTGAACCGTGCCTTCAGTCTGGTATTTCTTCTGTTTAATTGGAGATTTTTTTTCTGCCTGGATTTCATTCTACAATCTTCCTGCTTTAGTCTCCTAAGTAGCTAGGATTATAAACATGAGCTGTCAATGCCTAGTTGAAGCTTTAACTTTACATGAGTATGTTCAGCAAAGGAGTAAGAGGAAAGCACTGAGATTTTGCCAAAACCATCTTAAAAAAGGAAAAGAAAAGGGTACCCACTGATGAACAATATGCATACATGCCCTGCCTGCTCAGAAGCTTGGGGGATTCAGGTAATGATGTATGCAGAGCATTCCTTCTCAGATCCTAACCTGGAACACAGGTACTGTACCATCTGTACTAGGTCTTGAGTTTCTCTGCAAGTGTTTTCTGTGGGAACCCTGTCAACCCCAGCCTAGAGACTCCAGATTTAAGCAACATATTTGTTTGGGTTGGCATGTGAGCTTTGATTTCTAAAGAGAGATGTTTCTCGGTTTATCAACCATGCGATGCCACAGATAAGACCTGATGCAGTGGAGGAATGAAGCCACAGAGTTGAAAACAAGTACTTTGATCTTGTCAAGCCACTTTCATGTTCTTGTAACCATTTCCCTCTGGTGCTCCTTCCCTGAGCCAGTTACTAATTAGGTTAGATGTTAGGAAGAAAATTCAAATCTCCTCCATCTCTAATCTTCTCCATCTCTATCACTTTCAAACCGAAAATCTAAAGAAGCCAAGACTTGTCTCCATTTTAATCATAAGTAACTAGTTAAAAAGGAAACGAGATCAAACCTCTGTGGTTTTCTTCAGGACAGAAATGGATGACTGTGTTTCCTCTTTTTTCCTATTCATTGGGCGTAATTTTGCATCATAAGTATGTTGCCAGCCAGGTCCAGTTCTGTCTTTGGAGAAGGCACCAAAATGCAATATAGGAAGTAGGGCTTCTTCCCCATCTATGAAGAACAAGGGTCCCTGGAAAACGGCTCATCAGATTGCCATCAAAGCCTGACCCCCAAGGGTTCAGCCCATACCTACATGTGGTTCTGCCACCAGATAAATGAAGGGGTTCCTTACTTGAGATAGAAACAGGAAAAGAATTTCTAGGTGTCTCACACCATCAAGTCTCATAGGATGGAATTTTTAGTTTCAGTACAACAGGATAGGTAGGAAAAAAAAAACAGGGGAAAAAGGAGGTGTAGGGGGACATTTTTCTACTCCCCAGGCAGGAAATGAGAGCAAAGACTCAATGACAGCTCTTATCTGCAGTCTTTATACTTTCTGAGCTGGTTGAATGCACATGTGTATATTAGCTATCAATCCCTAATCATTACACATTGGTTCTGGGTGGCTAAGTTGGATATTATTCTAGAAGATAGAGATATAATGTAGGCCTAGCCAATACACAGAGACAATAGGTAACTTTTAGGACTTTTCTTTGCTGGATGGGACAATTGGTTTTAGGAAGCCTTAGTCACTTGTCCAGATATGTCACTAGATAAGCTGAGGAACATTTTCAACTTCTAGCCAATTAGGGTGAACAATAGTCACTTTAGGGATTAATCAACCTTTTCTATCCTTTTTGCATAGTGAATTGGACTAATTATATATTGATATGTAATTGTATAATTGTGTAATTATATTTTGATCTGACCTACCTCTACAGGCTTAAAGAAAATATTAATATCATCTTCCATTGAGGAAATCTAGATTTGGGGGGAGTGGGTATGGTCATTGTGGGGCTTAAACTCTGGCCTGAATGCTGTCCCTGAGCTCTTCAGCTCAAGCCTAGTGCTCTACCACTTTTTGCTACAGAGCCACTTCTGGGAGCTTAATTGGAAGTATGAGTCTCATGAATTTTTGTGCCCTGGCTGGCTTTGAACCATGATCCTCAGATCTCAGCCTCCTGAGTAGCTAGGATGACAGGCATGAGCTACCAGCGCCCAGCCAAATCTAGATTTAAAAAAAAAAATCTTCCTAAACAGGCTAAATGTGCTGTTCCTGCAGTGAGGCACGTATTAAAATTAGAAATTACATATGTAAGTCCCCACAGCGATCCTGAGATCATCACCGTGAATCTCCGATTCTGTGACACTAAATGATGGCCAGTTTCCCTTATAGTCTGGTCAGATTTTCATCATTGTTTGTCTTAAATATTATATTGTATTGGTCATGGTATAATTTCCCTATATTTCCTTTATGTGGCTACAATGAATGGAAAGGATTCCTGAGCTTTGGTTTCTAATATTATCAACAAAAATGTATTATTCCATCTTTCACAATGATTAAAAAAATGTATAATATTCTACTAGAAAATTTTATGCTGGATTAAAAGTTTCTAAATCCTGTTATCTGGATCTACATATATAAATTATTTTCCTAAACATATATTAGGGAAGAGAAAAAGTTATAGAGCAAAGAAATATGTATGTCCATGGATTGGTTTTAACATCCTACCAAACAACCACATTTATTTGAATGGAATGAGAAAACGTTAGAATGTGTTAGAATGAGCAAGGTATGATGTCAGACTGTTCGTTTACATTGCTAACCAGTAATCCATTACCAGTCTATGAGAGCTTTATTTGCAACTTCAGTAAATAAAGCAGTAGCTTTATTTGTGATCGGGGACATGGATTGAGCAAAATCAAACGTGTATCCAAGAGGACAAAGAGCCTGAGGTTAAGAAGGTAAAACCTAAAGGATGCATTCGGGCAAGTGTCAATGTCTGAGTCACCTCATGATTAGGTCACCTCAAAGTGACAGCAGCAGGCAGTTCAGAATGATTTCTGGGTTCTGTTTAGAATGCTGTTATATCTAGTGATACACTCTTGGAGAGAATTCCCATGACTTCACAACTTCCCATTTTGCTTTCACCAAGGAGATAGGAACCTTTCTCCCCAGGTTCGGAGGAGGAGACCGAAATATTCATAGTTTTAGTAACCTGTCCACATTTCTGAGTGTCTGAAGCAAGGAACTGATCTTAGGCTTAATTTATTCCTAATGACTATACTCAACTACTAATCCTAAACTAAGCCTTCAGATTACTGAAGTCCTTGAACTAATTCTATTTGTTTAGCATAATATTTGATGGGGTGTGTGGCTTACAGAATCAATAAAAGGCTGAAGGACCAACAAAGGAACTAGCAAACCATGGAGACCTGAAATTGTGAGACAAGGCAGGCATGCCCAGGCAGGCTGGTGTCACCGGGCTGGGTTTTTACTTCTATGAACAAGCTTAGGCCTTGCCTCCAGTCTTTGTTCAAAGATCGATGTACTGAAGAATCCACCTGCAGGACCATGCTTGGGGCTCATGCTCAGCCTGTGGACATCGTTCCCTCTCAGGGAGGACAATTTTAACCTTTCTAGTTAAACCCTTCTGGAAGGGCCCCCCCTTCCCTGCCCATATTCCAAGATCATCTATAGTGTGGGAGCCCTGGATACTGGGCAGTAAAACAGGTCAGATACCCTCTAGGCTCTTGGGATCTAAAGGCCTTCTCTTTAGGAAAAACAATAGAATTGTTTTGAAAACTTGATACACCTAGCTGGGATGAGCTCTAAGCTCTGTCTTCTAGAGTAGCACAGTCTCTGGAAGGGAGGGATGGGTCTGTCTTGGTTTATCTAACTTCTATTCACTGACATCACACTTACTGTACTAGACAATTCAGACATACTTCTCTCCATGAACTTAAAATACTATTAAAAAAAAGAGAGAGAAAACTTCTAGTTCTGAAAAGTGTGTGAACAAATGATGCTCAGTGCATAGCTAGTTAAATTCAGGGTTACTCTCCTGGGCTGCATTTATCTTCAGAAATTTCAGATACTATATTCCTTTTTGTAAAACTTAGAGATAATAAATCAACCAGGCACTGGTGGCTCAAGCCTGTAATCTTAGCTACTCAGAAGGCTGAGATCTGAAGATTGATGCCAGGCTGGGCAGGAAAAGTCTAAAGAAAGAAACTCTTATCTTCAATTAATCACTAAAAAGCTGGATTTGGAGCTCTGGCTCAAATAGTAAAGTGCCAACATTGAGCATAAAAGCTCAGGGACAGTACCTAAACCCTAAGTTAAATACCTGGAACCAACACACACACACACACACACACACACACACACACACACACCGATTTTTCTCTTAAAGGAATATCCATTTTCCTGTTTTTGTTTTGCTTTATTTAATTATTTTTTATTTTAATGTCTGGGTGATATATAGAAGGTTTACAGTTGTATTCATCAGGTAGTGGGTACATTACTTCTTGACCATTGTGACTCCTTCCCATGCTTTCCTCCCATTTTTCCTCCCCCCACCCATCCCACTCATCTTGCCAATTTTCTATGTAAAAGATTTTAAGGAATATTCTTACCTTTTTTGTGGGTCATTGGACCTGAGCTCGGCCTGGGCACTGTCCCTGAGCTCTTCAGCTTAAGGCTATCACGCTACCCTTGAGTCAAGCCCCACTTCCCATTTTCTAGAGGTTAATTGGAGATAAGAATCTCAGGTCATTTTGTGCTCAGGCTGGCTTTGAACCTTGAGCCTCAGATCTCAGTGTCCTGAGTAGCTAGGATTACAGGCGTGAACCACTGTGCCCAGCTATCATTATTTTTGTTAACTTTTTCTGAGACAAATGTTTAGTATCATTATAGTAAAATTATGAAACCCTTTATGAATTGTTCCGTAAACCATTATGCTGTCTTAAGTCTCAAAATAGACCTCATAATTACAGTCTTAATGGTGGCCTATTTTTGTATGATTTTGATGTATCATAATTAACTATACCATTTCTTTATTGTTGGACATCTGGTTTATATGCATCAGACACTACACAAGATAGGACTTCCAGACAATCTACAATATTGCCAACAGATGGCTTATGAAAGTGATTTTGATATTAAAATGCTTCTGTTTATGATTTTGTAGTAAATAAGCTATAATTAGGTCTGCTCCCGACTGGTTGGTGATAAGGTCATGACCCATACAAGTACAACTTCCAGCAAACAGAGGGATCCATCAACTGTCACAGGATCACCTTCAAAAGATGTAGGTCAGAGGATAAAGGCCAAATATGAATAAAAACAGGAAATGGAATAGGAAATGAAGGCATTCTAACCATATCACTTAGTAACATGAGAGTTCTTATACTTCTGAATATGAAGACTTAAGTGAGCCAGTTATGTCTAGTCTTGAAATATTGGTGTTGAAGAACGCTCTCCATGTTTTAGACCTTCTGCATTGTTTTCCTTCCTCAGTTTCTCCGCAAAATGATTTTTTTTCACAAGATGATTTTTAAATCCACATTTTCAGATTAAAGCAACAGTTTTCAGAGTGAAAGGCAGAATGAAAAATGTTGAGTACTTTCTCCAGTTATAGAAAAGTTAAGAGTCACAGTGATGAATTTCGGCTTATGAAAGGTAGAGAATGTATAAAAATGCATTGAAGAAGACTGGAAGGAAAGAAAAGAACTATTCTTGTAGGCTGTTTTTCTTTTTGTTGTTGTTTTATTGCTTTTCATGCAGTGCTGGAACTTCTTGCTCTGGCTCAAAGCTGGTGCTCTACCAGCCACATCTCTAGCCTGTTTTTCTGCTGGCTAACTGAAGATAAGAGTCTCATGGATTTGTCTTTCCTGGCTGGCTGTGAACTGCAGTCTCAAATCTTGTAGCTAGGAAAACAGGCCTTCACAACTGTTCCCTGCAAACCATGTTTTTATGAAGAAAATGCAATGCTGTTTATATCTGTGCCAGGTACAGGCCCTCTGACAAGTGGCAACATTTAGGGCTTGGATTGTTCTACAGAAGAACCAGACTGTCCCCAAGTGAGTAGTTATATAGAACATTTCCTCCCAGGGTTCTGTTTCAGCAACACAAGTTCCAAACAGTTGAACACCACTCCTCTGGATTCAGCTCTGACATAAATGACTATTGCTTCATTTTCTTTCTCTGATCTTGCTTTCAGCCAAATTTTTATTTTTTATGTATTATTATTATCATCATCATCATTATCATTATCGTCATCAGCATCATCATTATTGCCAGTACCAGGCTCAGCTGATGCTCTATCAGTTGAGCCATGCCTCTAAGTCTGGCTTTTTGTTGCTTATTTTGGAAATGGAATCTAGCTGACCTTTCTGCCTGAGGTAGCTTTGAACTGTAATCTTCTGGTTCTCATGTTCCTGAGCAGCTAGGATTACATCCAGATCTCAGCACCCAGTTTTTAGCCTGGAAATAATTCGTCTTAGATGCTGATTTATTTTAAGACTACTGCCTAGTGGTGGTTCATCAGACAGATGTCTTCAATCAGTCTGTGAAGGAAGTGACCAAATTCTGTCATGCAGATAAATACATTAATTATGTAGCATTATATATTTAATGTATCAGTAACAACCTTAATAATATGCTAATACTGTTAGCTTTCTAAGAGTATGTTTTAAGGGTTTTAAGAGACGAAAAATGAGTACAATTCTCATTATTAATACATACATCATGGTATTAATCACATTTCCTTCACTATAATAAAACATCTGATGCAAATACTTTATAAAGATAAACATATTGTTTTATATAGAATTCATTATGTGCACCCCAGAAGCACAGAAGCACATTAGCAAGATCCTACCAATGTCAGAATGAAAATATGTTTCATAAAAGTTGTGGTTTTCTCTCAGGGGAGGAATGTAAAGCTGTGATGCCTATGTGCCTCTAATCAAATAAAATAGTATTTATCATCACAAACTCCAGGAAATGGAAACAACAGTTTTTCTTTGTTGCTGTTTTTGATTTTTATCTGAATCTTATTTGTTTATCTGGCTTTTCTGGGGGGGTAAAGGCAGCTCCTTTATGGAGGGACAAAGGGTGAGCAAATGCGGCAGTGATACTCACTGAACACTATGTTGAAAACGAACTACACAACTTGTGTGAGGGGGATAGGAAGGGAAAACTGGGCGAGAGCGAGGGAAGGGGATGACACTGTCCACAAAAAGTACTCTTTACCTCACTTAGGTAACTGTAACCCCACTGTATGTCACCCTCATAATAAAAATAAACAATTTTCAGAATTGTGGTTGTGCCAAACATTAACTAGTTTCTCTTGTCATTAGTCCCTGAACAACACAACAATCACTTCCATAGTACTTACACTGTACTAGAGACCATAGTAATTTCAGAAATGCTTTAAATTATACAAGATGTGATGGAGATGTTCAAATAGTAGAGACCTGCCTAATCAGTGAGTTCAAATCCCAGTACCACCGAAAGAAAAGAATGTGTGTGTGTGTGTGTGTGTGTGTGTGTGTGTGTGTGTATCTGTAGAAACTGAGGAATGAGTATATTGCATTTTATAAGTTTATATCACCTACATATTTTCAGTTCAATACTTTAGGACTGGTTTAAGCCTGCCTGCCTTCTTTCCTTCCTTCCTTCTTTCCTTCCTGTGATATATGTGATAGGGTCACTCTGGGACCCCTTTGGATGTGTTGGGTACAGTAGACCTTTGTAAAGAGGGAAACGTGACAGGAAATGGCAAAGGAAGCCAGGGCAGAGAGAGAGCAGCAAGAGCGAAGCCAAAAAATCAAAGCAGCTGCTGCATGGTGCTCAGAGAGCTCTGAGCCCAGCTCTGCAGTGTGCAGTTCATGGTAGAGAGGTAGGCAGGCATCACAGGGCTCAAGCAGAGGCATGGCAGGATTTGCCATGTATCTGTTAACCACCTCTTCTGAACACTGTGACAAGTCAGGAATGGGTGTAGCACAGGATATATTTGCCTCATAAGCCATGGACTCTGTCACCACACCATCCAGCTGCTAATACAAGAAAAGCCACTTTTAGTGGTGTGAATAGGAGCTATCTTCAGTGGCTCATATTGAAGACTTGCTTACACTGGCAGCACTATTGAGAAGTGACGAATCATGAGTGCTCTGACCTACTACTCAATGGGGTAGTCCATTGATGAATTCTCAGTAGTTAAGGTAATACTTAGGAAGTGGTGAAAACTAGGAGGTAGACCCTAGTTGAATGAAGTAGGTCACAGAGGTTGGA
Source organism: Megascapheus bottae (assembly GCF_031878675.1). NCBI lineage: Eukaryota > Metazoa > Chordata > Mammalia > Rodentia > Geomyidae > Megascapheus > Megascapheus bottae. The sequence goes on along the minus strand of NC_143530.1, from coordinate 27,572,315 downwards.
CCTCTGATGACTGTAACTTTTCTCCAGTTCTCTCATGTTTGTTGCATGTCCTAGGATATGATCTATATTGGAAAAGGTTCCACAGGCTGCTGAGAAGCAAGTGCAGTGTGTGGTTGTTGGGTAAAATACTCTGTAGGTATCTATTAAGTCCATATGTTGCACTTTCGTTTGGGTAACCTGTTCTTCAGAACAGTGTTAAAGTCACTCACTATTATTGTGCCAGGGTCTATCAGATTTTGTAAGTCTAAGAATGTTTGTTCAATGTATTTGGGTGCATATATATTGCCCTCTATAATTTCTTCTTCATGGATCATTCCCTTGATTAATATGTAGTTACCATCTTAATCTCCTCTTAATCTCTTTATCAGATAACAGTGTAGCTATTCCTGTCTTCTTGCAGGATGCATTTGCTTGAAAGATTTTCTTCCCATCCCTTCTGGAACCCAGCAAATGGTTGGATCTTAGTTTTTGATCCAGGCTGCTGCTCTGTCTTTTAGTTAGGGAATTGGGCCTGTTAATGTTTAATATTACTCTGGAGAGATATGCCAGATTTCCTACCATCTTATTTTCCTCTTGCTTGCTTCCTTCTTCCTGTTTTCCCAAACTAATCCTCTAGTCATTTTTATCCATTGCTGTGTTTCTTTTGATTGTCTTCTTCAGCTAGTATGCTTCCCTTTATCATCCTTTGTAGCACTGGCTTAGTCTTCATGGATTCCTACAATTTTTGTTTAGTGTGGAAGATTTTAGTTTCTTCATTTAATTGTGATGACAGTTTCATTGGGTATACTAGCTTTGGTTGGCAATTATTATTCAAAACTCTAATCATACCATTCCAGACTCCCTTGTATTGAGATTTTGTGTGGAGATATCCACAATTATTCTAATTTTCTTTCCATTGTAATTAATTTCCCTCTTTGAGTTTGCTGCCTTTACAATTAATTCCTGGTTTTGTTAAGCTCAGAATTTTCACAGTAATATGTCTAGGGATGTTTCTTCTCTGGACCTGTTTGCTTAGAGCTCTGTATGCCTCTCTCAGATGGGTGAGGTTTTCTTTCTTGGGTGGGAGATATTTTCTGTTATTATTGTATTAAATAGATTCTGAATACCGTTAGGTTGGAGAGAGGGAAGTGTTATCAACTGTGGGCTTAAACTCGGGGCCTGGGTGTTTTCCCTAAGCTCTTTTGCTCAAGGCTACCACTTTGAACCATAGCTCCACTTCCAGTTTTTAAGTGGTGAGTTGAGCTAAAATGTCTCATGGGGACTTTTCTACCTAGGCTGGCTTTGAACCATAATACTCAGATCTTAGTTTCCTGAGAAGCTACAATTACAGGCAATAGGCACCAATGCCTAACATACCTTTAGTTTTTAATTGTTTTCCTATGTATTCCCTCTATGTGTAGATTTGATCCTCTGGCTAAATCTGCTAGCTCTTTTGTATGTTCTGAGTATTTTTTCAATGTCTTTGACTGTTGGCTCTAATTTCTCTGCTTCATCCTCAACTCCTGAAATTGTTTTCAACTTCTTTTGTTCTAGTGCATATGCTACCATGTTTTATAATAGGAAGCTAGAACTCTTCATGCTTTTAACTGTTTTTGATGTCATCTTTCATGTTCTACATATTTTTCATCAGTTCACCTTGTTTTTATTAGAAAGCTAGTTTTTTTATTGTCGGGAAATGTATAGAGGTATTATAGTTATATTCATCAGTTAGTAGGTGCATTACTTCTCACACATACCCCTTTTCATGTTTTTGTCCCTATTTTCCTCCCTCCACCCCTCCCAATCATCTTGTTTCCCCCCTTCCCTTTCCTATTTCAAATAAACATATATACAATATACCAAGTAACAAAGTCAGATACAGTAACAATATGAGATTAACCCTAAAAGCAAAAAAGGGAAGAAATAACATAATGCATCAAGAACAACAATCACACAAGATATCCACACATATCCACAATCACACATATATCCTAGAGTTCTCTATATTTAGACTCATCCTATATGACCTTATATACCGAGGTTTTGAGCTATTGGACTCTCCTCTGCTAGGAGAGTCCTAGATAAGTACTAAATATTACAAATGAGGGAAACCATTGAGCCTATGTTCCTTTGGATCTAGCTTACTTCACTTAATGTGATTCTTCCAAGTCGTTCCATTTACTTACAAATGGGGTGATGTCATTCTTTATGAGGGCAGCATAGAATTCCATTGCGTATAAGTACCACATCTTCTTGATCCAATCATCTATTGAGGGGCATCTGAGTTGGTTTCATGCTTTAGTTATGTTAAATTAGAAAGCTAGTTGTTTATGGATCTGTTCCTTTATTCTTTAATTCCATTGATCATGTCTCTCATGACTGATTTAGTGAACCTTTTGTTACACCTCTCTCTTATTCACTTTGGTTTAAGTCCTCCCCTGTGTTGTTAGATTAGGAGAGTAGGATACTCTCTTGTTTCTTTATGAATTTTGCGATTTTTCACTGTGATTCATGTATCTGCTTTCAAGTTTTGTGAAGATCATTTCATGCAGGCACAAAGTTTGGTTGTGATGTGGAGCAGTAATGTGAAAATCTAACTATAAGTTTAATAGATTAGGGTTTAAAGGCAGGAGAAAGATGGAGATGACTAGATCAGAGAGATCTGTGGGTGAAAGACACACAAGTTTACAGAGGAAAGAGAAGGAGGAGACAAGGATAAGGAGCAATACCACAAAAAGAAAACAATAAGAGAGAGAAACAATGCAATCTACTCCAATAAGAAAATACAATTGTGAAGCATTGAGTCTCAGTCCCTAGTCAGTACTCTGTCTGGTTTATTTGCCAACAAATTTTCTCTGTTGATTCTCTACACTGCCAGTCTGAGAATCAGCTGTGTGAACTGACGTGAATAGGATGCCTGTCAATGCCTCCGCTATTTGCTAGCTTCTGCCACCTTTGCCCATATGGGCTTGGGGACAGATCACTCACCTTCACCTCTGGTTCCATGGGGCCACACAAGGATACTTTGCCCCAGTGTCCTGTGCATGGGGTGGGGCTTTTCCTTCACTTCTTACAGCCTTTGTGGGGTTCAGGTGTCACACAACCCTCCACTCATGCCAGGCACCTTGGGAGTGGGACAAAGCTTAGCCAGTCTTTCTCACTGCCTGCATGGGACTTTGTAGCTGGGCACTCTCTGGTGGTCATTACAGGGATCCACAGTGCATTTTCCTTGGAGTCCTCAGGTTTTTATCCCCAGAAGGAGGAGTGAGGTCCTTAGCTCGCTATCTCACCAGAGCCCTGGAATAATGGCAGATCGTAGAGGGTGGGGACCCGATACTTTTTGTGTACAAATCCTCTGAGCCTTTGCTGTTGTGGTGGAAATTTGGGTATCAGGATAAGAAAGCAACAGATAGGAAGAAGAAAGACAGAAGAGTCCACACAGCTGCGGTAGCAGCAGGGGTAGCAGAATGTTTGGAGACCTTTAAAAAAAAAATTTAAAGCCTAAGGTTGGATACTTCTTGGCTGACACTGAACTATGGCCACCTCTAGACTATCTAATTACCTCTGTGGGCTGGACTTCTCTGCCTAAGCCCTGTATTTCTGTATGATCAGAGGGTGCTCTGTCCCTTTGCTTTCACTTCCTGCCATCTTCCTTGAATATCTCTCATTCTTTCTGTTTACCATGAGGTAAGCAGCCATGCCCACCACACCCTTCCACCATGACATTGCCTTGCCACCAGCCTAGGAGCCATTGAAACCATAAGTCAAAATGGACCTCTCCTCCTTCCTTCTGCTGATTTGCTCAAGTGTTGTCACAGTGGTGAAAAGCTGATGGACACATTGACGATGTGTAGTACACGCAATTCCTCACTCAGCTTCTGCTGTGTCCCACCCAGACTTGTGATGTGATATGGAGGTCTCAGGTCCACAGGGACTGAGAACCCAGTCTCCTGTCATCCTCTGGTGCAGCTCATGCTCCATCAGTGATGACAGCTGAGAGGACCGCAGAGATGTCCAAGCCTTGGGAAGTTTGGTTCTAAGACAAAACTCCCTCAGATGAAAACATAGGCGCTGCCACTGGCCAGAGACTGCCACCAGAGGTTCCCAGCAACCATCCAACTCCAGGCCTCACATTCACACGACTGGAACCAGAGCCTTTCTGGGAAGCAGCTGGCCATCTTGTCTTTGGTCACAGTCCTCTCACTACTGTTCTTCAGTCTACATCAGGTCTCAGCTCTATACACTCATTAACACTAAATGTCTGGCCCCATGCAAAGAAGAGTCCTCTTCCTCTGTGTTTGCATGTGGAAACATTTGTGGAGTGTATTAAAAAGTAGAATTATGGGGCCGGGAGTTTGGCCTAGTGGTAGAGTGCTTGCCTAGCATGCACGAAGACCCGGGTTCGATTCCTCGGCACCACATACGTGGAAAAAAAATCCAGAAGTGGTGCTGTGGCTCAAGTGGTAGAGCTCTAGCCTTGAGAAAGTCCAAGGACAGTGCTCAGGCCCTGAGCTCAAGCCCAGGACTGGCAAAAAAAAAAAAAAGTAGAATTATTAGAACCCAAGCTTTCAATTCATGTGTGTTTGGTAGAGCACAAGCTCTAACATCCCAGGGCCTCTTGCTTTGGGTCCCTTTGGTTCCATATTTATTTATCTAATATAAATCAAGGTGGTCCACAACTTGTCGCCTCTACTAGGCTTTCTTTCCAAGAGGGGGACATGGCTGGCCTCTGTTTCTGTGCAGGGAGCTCCTGAGGACCTCCCAGTGGCCGAGAACTGCAGTCATCTAGCTTCTAGCAAGTGAGCGCAAGTATAGCTGCTTAGAACTGTCTATGTATCAAAAAACAGATGTCAGACAGATTTCCAGTCTTCACTCAGGTATAGACAACCCTTCCAAGCTTATTTGTTACTGGTAGAATTCATAAAAAGAGGCTGTTGCATGCTGTGGTAGAGTGATCCACTCTACAACATGGAGTTCTTCAAGGCTATCTGCAATAGGGTTCACTGCTTCAAACCCTTCTCCTCATTAAATCCCTGTCCTCAGGAAAGTCTTTTGTTCTTTTAATATAATTTTATTGTTACAATTAGGGTGTATCCATTTCATCAGTCAGATCATGAGTCCATTTCTTTGTTGAACAGTCACCTCTCCCTTTACTTCCCCCAGTTTTCCCATCTAGTCCCTGCCCACAAGTTGCATAGTTCATAATACCAAATACTATGACAATATTTGTTCTCCCTTTCTCTCGTCCTTTCTGAATCCTTCCTTTTCCCCCACGAAAAAGACAAAAAAGAAAAACCAATAACAAAAACAAACACTACCCCCACCAACAAAAACAACAACAAAACTCCCATGTCCTTATTTCCTGGAATTTGCTTGGTAAACAGTATTTTAAATGTCCAGAGGAGTTATGCCTTTGGGTTTCTCCCTTGAGGATCCTTCTTTAATCTGATGTTTTGGTATGAATTTTCATGTCCAGTTATATTTTAGACATAAGGAAGTTCTTTTTTAAGATTTGATAGGCCAAACCAGTGGGAATCAGCCTTTTGACTAACATAAAGTCAACTGATTAGAGAGTTTAATTGCATGTACAAAACCCCCTTAGCTTTACAATATAATTTACATAACCACACAAATGCAATAACAAAGTTCAAACAAAGTATAATCATCCCTAAGTCCACAGATACTTAAGCCTTTTCTAAAATGGTACATTATTTACATAAAATCTTCCCTTTAAGTCACCTCCGGATGACTTATAGTATTTAAAAAAATAAATGCTATGTGCTTATTTGTTTAAAGAATTACAATAAGGAAAAGTCTGCCTAGTTGAGTGTGATTCCCTCCTAGTTTCTATTTCTAAAAATCTGTGGCAAAAACCAGGAGCTAGGCCTGGCTTGATGGCTCATGCTTAGCTACTCGGGAGGCTGAGATCTGAGGATCACAGTTCAAAGCCAGCCCGGGCACTAAAGACCGTGAGACTCTTATCTTCAATTAACCACTAGAAAACTAGAAGTGGCGCTGTGGCTCAAGGGGTAGGGTGGTATCCTTGAACTGAAGAGCTCAGGGACAATGCCCAGGCCAGAGTTCAAGCCTCATGACTGACAAAAAATAAAATAAAATAGGAGCTGGGAGCTCATGCCTATAATCCTAATCTGATCAGAAGGCTGAGATCTGAAAAATCACTGGACAGATTTTTCAGACTTTTATTTTCAATTAACCACTCAAAAAAATCCAGAAGCAGAAATGTAGCTGGGGAGGTAGAGTGCCAGCCCTGAGACCTAAAAAAGATTATTCAAGGCCTATGAAATCCCCATGCTCCTCAGTAGCCTCTGGGCAGCCAGCTCCCATCCCACTGCCAGCTTCTGAGTCCTCCAGTGGCAGTCATGGTGACAGCAGCAGATGGAGCTCAAGATTCTCCTCCCTTCCTCCCAACGCTTGCAGTTTTCTCAGCTGAGACTTTCTTGTGCAACTCACATAATGGCTTGTTCCTCTTCTATAGCCTGTCCCCACAGCAAGCTGATGAAGAATATGATGCGTTCTGGCTAGCCTCTCTTCTGGACAGAATTGAGAGGAATGAAGAAGTCAGATGTTGGAAATAGGGCATAATTCTTGGTCAATCCTTCAGGCTATTGCAAACATAGTATTATTAAATACAGAAGTTTGTAGAGAGCCATCAGCAGGCACATTTTCTCTGAACTTAGAAGAGGAATTAAGTCCGGATGTAATGAGGAACCTCGGGCCTCCTTTTATGTCTCCGTTTCTCAGTTAACTAGGTCTATAGATTCTGCATTTTTTTCTAATCACATGCTATTGTATAGAATCGTAAGAATTAAAATCTCAAAGTGCACAATAAGATCATTTCTGAAGTCTGTCTTGGAAATCTCTTACCCCACAAATCTGTCAATATTCAATAGGTTAATAACTTTGACTTCCAACTAACAGGCGATAGGTCAAAACTGTGAGTCTTGGGTACAGCTAAAGTCAATAACAGTGGATTTTGCTTGCCTTTTATTTGAATGTGCATGGATGTTCTATTTAGGAGTAGTGCAGATTTCCAGTTTTGTTCATGTGGCATAATTATTGCCAGAGAAGATGTTGGTTCGGTGACTGCTTCCCTCCCCGAGTGATTTTTGAGTTGCCAAAGCTCTAATGTTTTCCAGCCATGACTTGTGGCTTCCTGGTAACGTGGCAAGAGAAATCACAACAAAAAAATAAGTCATCGTGTTAAGCTATGAGAAAGTGTTTCCAGAAAAAAATAGCTTGTTTAATTCCAAACCCACATGTGGACGGAACTATAATTTTTCCATGTGGATGTGTAATTCTCTTCCACCAACAGGATAAGTGAAGATCAGGCCAATGGCCTATTCTGAGTTGGGGGCAAGCCTGCAATAATGGAATGTTCCAGGCCCACCTGGGCAATAGGGCCTGTTGGAGAGTGTGGAACACAACCAGGTACAGAGAGAAGCATCTCTGAGCCTGAGCAAAATGAATTCTCTTCACAAATAGAGTCCAGTGGGACCTCAACTTAAATAGCAAGCAACTGGCTGTATTTAATTGGACAGGTCTCTGTCCAGTTTTGAAGAACGTGCTTGTATTACCATATCCATATTTCGAATGTATACTAAGGTTAAAAAAAGGCCATCAAACCTGGGCACCAGTAGTTCATGCCTACAATCCTAGCTAGACAGGAGGCTGAGATCTGCTCTGATAGACCTAAGGTTTGACGTCAGCTCTAGCAATGAAGTCTGTGAGACTGTGATTTCCAATTAGTATGGTTTAAATGGTAGACTGCTAGTCTTACATCAAAGAGCTAAGTCCCTTATCAGGAGTATCAGCACGCGCACACACACACACACACACACACACACACACACACACACACCATGGAAATAGTACTTCCAGTACGGGACGGTTTATTTGAAGTTCTTTCCTCCAACTCCTGGGTGAAGGAAATTCCAATTTTGTGAGGTAACTACAGGCCAGATCGTTCTGAGGATGTAAATATTCCAATGGCTAATGGCTGCTTTTGTAAACAAAATGATGGATGAGTGTGGCCATATTCTATTCCACTCTCTGGCTTGGCTCAAGACACACACACACACACACACACACACACACACACACACATGCATATATACACACAATTGGCTCTGAGCCTCTTCCCTCCAGCTTCCCTTTGGCTTCTACTCACTGTGTGTGAAAACCATGGAGCCTTGCTTTGCTGAGTAAAGAAGAGCCCAAATTCATCTCTGCCCTACCTTCCATTCTTTTCCCCAGTCTCTTCCTGCAATTCTCCAGCTCCTGCCCTCCTTCTCTGGAGCATGCCAAGCAGGAGGTGTCAGAGAAGTCCACAGTGAGCTCTGAGTCAGGTGAGAGTGGGGCATCCATTAACCCTGTCTTCTGCCTCCTCACTGGCTTCCGAATCACTCCCTCCTCATTCTGTTCCACAACTTATGCCCAAGTCCAGATCTTCTCATAGGCTTTCTACTTCCACACTGATCCAAGACTCAGACAGACCTGAAATCCAGCCCACCATTGTTCAAATAACTTTTTTTAAATAAGATTTTCAAGTTGATGATATGCATAAATGGCATAAACAAACACTGCTATTATGCCAAACATTTAAATATTTGAAATTAGGGGCCTAAGGATGTAGCTAACATGTTCAAGGCATTGGCTCCATCACCAGCCTTATACACACACACACACACATACACACACACACTCACACACTCACATACTAATAAAGTAAAAAGTAAAATACCAATTTTTTTGCTGGGGAGGGGGGAGCTTGAACTCTGGGCCTGGACACCATCCCTAAGCTCCTCAGCTCAAGGCTAGCCCTCTACCACTTTGAGCCACAGCACCACTTCTTTTCTGGTAGTTAATTGGAGATAAGTCTCATGGGCTTTTGTGCCCAGGATAGCTTGAACCATAATCCTCAGATCTCATCCTCCTGAGTAGCTAGGATTACAGGTGTCAGCCACTGGCACCCAACTAATTACCTGTTTTTATTATGAGAATTTCTTTTGGGGACAGTACTGGGATCTGAAGTCAGGACTTCATACTTGCTAGGATGGTGTTCTACCACTTGAGCCATACCTTCAGCCCTGATTTTTGCTAGTTATTTTCTTTTTAAATAAACAGTTAAACATATTTAATAGTAATACTAAAATAATTGTTTCATTTCCTCATTGCTGAAGCCATGAAAGAATGTCTTTTGTAATCAGTTATTATCATGCAGAAACATACTTTTGTTATTACCTTTGTTATAACATTTCTGTAATACTGATAAAGTGAAGTTTATTTAAATATTCTTACAGTTACAGTGTATGCTGCTGGCATACTCATATTCATAGTTTACAAAGTAAAAACTCAACTGTTAAGGTTGGCTCTGAAATAGAAGCATTTTTCATTAATGCATTCACCAGTTAGGTCTGTTCCTCTAAGTCAGGAGAAAAGAAATATAAATTCTTTTTAAAGAACAAATTCAACTTTTCAACAGCAAATTTCAGTTAGGTTGGTTGCTGTTATTCTCAGGATATGATCTTGTGAACTTTTCTGTCCAGGCTGATCTCAAATTGTATCCTCCTGGTCTCAGCCTCTAGAGTAACCAAGATTTCAGATGTGAACCCTTTCACTAGGTTAAATGACACAAGCATACAAGCTAAATATATTTTCAGTGACTAGTTAGTGTGTCACATGATCATAACAGCAGCCCAGGGCTCCCCAATCAATGGGGGATACCGTCGATCATGATATATGCTGCATTTTTCCCATATATACAGACCGATGAGGGAGTTGAATTTATAAATGAGTCAGCTAGAGAGTGACATGACACCTAAGAAGAAAGTAGCACAGTTGTAACACTTTGACTGTAATAAGAGCCGTCAACTGGCCTCTCTTTGGAAATTTCCACTTGATATTTTCAGACCACATCTGACTTGAGGAAACAGGAAGGAAGGGAAGTGAATCCTTGGGTACAGACACTACTGTAGAGAATAATGACAGCAATCCCCCAGTGTACCACACTGCTTGACGCAGCATGTGACCCTGGTTGCCCCCTGCTCTGTATTCCACTCACCTACTTTCTTTTCCTCTGAAGCCTGCAGTATCCCTTGCTGGGCCATCAGTCCTATTACATCTCTTTACCCACTTTCCCTTGCTAAACTGAAAACACCCTGATGGTCGGGGATCTGAAGTCAGAACTTCACACTTGCTAGGCTGAGGTCTTCCAATAGCACCCAGAACAGTGCCTGGGACCCAGAAATGGTAAAAGAAGTATGAGAAGAGTGAGCCAGAAATCAGGCCCAGGAAAGCTTTAGTCCCAGGTCTGAGCTGTACTTGCTTGGTGACCTTGTACAGATCCCCCCTTCTGGAATCTTCATGTTCTCTCTCTAATATGAATGTCAGCATCCGACTCTCACTTGTTTGGGGGAGAAGTCATCTAGACTCGTTGAGATATAAGTACACACTTACAAGTGCATCATGGAAACATGTTTGTGATGTTATCATTATTTTATTGATGATTTTTGAAAGGATTGCTTATCTGTACACTATTTCTCCTTATTTAACCCAAGGCATATCTTTAACCCCAAAGATGGAGCAAGATGGCTGAGATGGGCTGAAGTGTTATCTTCCTGTGACATGTCGATGCCATGTGCCCTTTTTCTTCCATATTTCCTTGCTGATACACTCTCCAATTACCTTTTAAACAATGTTTTAGCTAGTCAGTGATAGATTATACCTATAATCCTAGCTACTTTCAGCCATCTGTCTTTTAAGGATCACAGTTCTAAACCAGCTCCGACAGACAAATTCAAGAGATCCTTATCTCTAGTTAACCAGCAAAAATACTGGCAATGGAGCCATGGCTCAAGTGGTAGAGAACCAATCTTGAGTGACAAAGCCAAGTGAGAGCTCATGGCCCTGAGTTTAAGCCCCAGCACATCACAAAAGAATGTTTTATAACTGGGAATCATCTTCCCGGGAGCCTTCTGTGTGAAATTAAATTGCTATGTCAAGGACAAAATAGACATGTCTAGCACCTCACTCAGCATGGCATGAGGCAAGTGGAAGACTAGTTCATTGCACATTTTCTCAGCACTCCTGAGAAATGAGTGAACCACACATTGTGGGGCCAGATTTACCTCAGTGGAGTTTGTTATCTTGCTCAGGGCTAGCCAACACTGAGGCAAAGATTAAAGACTTTATTGAGGTAACTGCAGGGTAGCTATCACTTTTTACAATGAAACAATTCCATGAATAGATGTACTTTAGTGAAAAGAAGGAAAATAACATTTAAACAGTGGTACCGGAGGTCTTCTCCTGACTCATGGAGTTATTCATCTACAATGTTTTGGAAGGTTTGAACTCTACCACTTAAGCCATGCCTCTAACCTGGCTTTTTGCTGATTCATTGGAGATGGAGTCCCATAGACTCTTCTGCCAGGCTGGCTTCTAATTTCAACCCTCCAGTTTCAGCCTCCTCAGGAGCTGGGATTTCAGGTATTAGCCATAGTTATTTATCCTCTGCAAGTTTTTAAACTCAGCTCATGAACCTCAGGCACCAAAGATCTCTCTTTTGTAAATTGACCTTAAAGACAAAATCCTAGGCATGTTTACAGTGATTTTGTCAATGTGACAAGTAACCAACAGCAGCAGTACTGTAGCAGTCCCTGTAGCTAAGGTGACAGAGGCCAATAGAACAAGTTATTCAAACTGGTCACCCTTGTTGAAACTCCTGGCCTTGAGCTAACTTAGGGAGCTAGGTTTTGTGATGTATGCAGCCTGTGTCTACAAGGGCTCACCACACTCTGCTGCCTTCACATGCCCCATGTCCTGGAGGCACAGGGCCATGGGAATCTCAACACAAACTGAAGTCTAGGAAGGTTACGCCCTTATCAGCATCAGCAGTTTTTATTGGCAGGAACTAAGACCAAGAGGTGAGTGCCCTCTAGTGGAAAGGCACTATTAGTAGAGTGCACTCTCCCAGCCCCACAACATCCCTTCCCAGAGCCAGTTGCAGCAAGACACATCCCCACCTCAATCATTGTCTGACTCAAATGTACCATGGTTGTGCATTTCACAATATTCTTTCAACTTAAAAAAAAATTCAAAGTCCTGTATAATTTATTATCCAGTGTATTTACTTGTAAATTTAGAGGCACATTCTAGTGAAGACAAATGAGGGAAACCATGCAACCTATATTTCTTTGGATATGGCTTACTTCACTTAATGTAATTTTTTTCCAAGTTTTTCCACTAGTTTTGGAAAATTTTTATTGTCCCTATTCTTTATTTTTCCAATTTTATTTTATTGTCAGAGTGATATACAGAGGGGTTATAATTACATATGTAAGGTAGTGAGTACATTTCTTCTTGAAAAGTTTTTCCATTTCTTTACAAATGGTACAATGTTATTCTTTCTAATGAAAGAGTAGAATTCCATTGTGTATATATACCACATTTTTGCCAGTCCTGGGGCTTGAACTCAGGGCCTGGACACTGTCACTGGGATTTCTAAATGCTAGTAGTTATCAGTCGAGCCACTTCTGGATTTTTCTGTCCAGTACCAAGGAATTGAACCTGGGGCTTCATGCATGCTAGGCAATCACTCTACTACTAGGCCATGCTCCTGGCCCAATACATCACATTTTCTTGACCCATTCTTCCATTGAGGGGCATCTGGATTAATTCCATATCTTGGCTCTGCTGAATAATACTGCAGTGAACATGCTTATACTGATGGCTTTAGTGTGGCCTTGTTTATGGTCTATTGTAAAAATGCCCAGAAACGGAATTGCTGGGTCATAGGAAAACACTCTGTTTAGTCTTTTGAGGAATCTCTCTACTGCTTTCCAGTGTGATTGAACAAGTTTACATTCCCACCAACAGTATAGTAGCATTCCCTTTTGGCTACATCCCCACCAGCTTCTGTTATTGATAAACAGCACTGGAGACATTCACACAGTGAAACTAAAGGAGGATATTCTTAGGAGAAGATCACAAAGGCTCAATTGCTATGTGCATATGATCATTTAAAAAGATGTTTGTCGAAATGAACTCCAAGACATGGAAATGAGCGGTTTTTTGACTTTTTGTTGTCTTATGTTATTTTATTTTTTTGCCAGTCCTTGGCTTTGAACTCAGGGCCTGAGCACTGTCCTTGAGCTTTCACAAGGCTAGAGTTCCACCACTTGAGCCACAGAACCACTTCCAGCTTTTTTTCTATGTATGTGGTACCAAGGAATTGAACCGAGGTCTTCATGCATGCTAGGCAAGCACTCTACCACTAGGCCAAACTCCCAGCCCAACCTTTTGTTTTTGTTTTCTCCTTTGTTGCAGTTTTAGTTTTCTGTCCTTTTGTCTTGAGGAAGGGCAAGGGGGAGCACAGAAATGGTGGGACAGAAGCAATGATACTAGGTAATATGTTGAAAATGAACTATATAACTTGGGGGAAGGGTAAAACTGGGAGAAAATGAGGGAAGAGGTGATACTGTTTAACAAGAAATATACTCATCTGATTTATATAACTGTAACCCCTCTGTATGCTATCATTACTGCTATTGTAAAAACATATATTGAAGCTAATAACTCCTACCTCTATGACTAGTAGTTGGGTCTACTAGAAATTCAGCCCTGTGTGATCGCTCTGCACTGGACCTGCAATCTACGTAACACCTCTGTCACCCTGTGGCAGTCATCTCCTCCACTTGCTTGGATTCCCCATTAAGAGGGAAGGAGAGATACTATTTTTTTTGTTCTTGCAGCCTGCCACATGCTGTACTGTCAGTTTAGTTCCATGTAAGAAACATTTAGCCAGGCTCAGCTCACACCTATAATCCTAGTTACTGAAGAGATTGAAAGCTGAGAATTAAGGTTCAAAGCTAGCCTGTGCAGAAATGTTCATGATAGTCCATGATAGCTGTGCTGAAGGCATGCCTCAAGTAGTAAAATGCCAGCCATAATGCAAGCTGAGCAAAAGCATGAGATCCAGAGTTCAACTCCTGGTACCTGCAAAAGAAAACCAAAAGCATCTATTTTATGTATTTCATTCTGTGCCACTTGGGCACTGTGGGCGCTGGGATGAAAGTTAGGCTGTGGCATTGAATCCCAACTATGGAGGAGTTGAGCGAATTCACATCTGAGCGATAAGTACTAGGCTTCCCAAGAGAGTAGGAGGGGAAAGGAGAAATTCTGAGGTTCTACAAGCAGACATCACCATCCTCTATCAACGTCCTCAGGGGTCCCGATGTTCAATGCCACCTCGATGAACATCCAAAGAGGGCTTTCGTCCCAGACAGAGCCTCCGCAGTGGCCATGCGGACAGAGCGATCCCCAAGGGGCCCTTTGCCCTTGTTGGCCAGGCTGACTTGGGTGTGGACACATTGTTTTTCCTTTTACTTCATCTGAGACCAGATTGGATAGAATTTTCCAAGAAATATTTACTAGGCAACTGAAGGAAAAACAAAAGCAAAAACTGAAAGGCAGAGGTACAAAAGAATCAACTTGCTGACCAAAGGTGCCTGAAGTGACTGCAACACAGGAAGCTTGGCTGGGGCGTCGCTCCACCATCATCTCCTCCTCTGTGTGTCCAGGGTACTGGGCCAAGCTGGAGGCAAGCTCAGTTGAAGATGACTAGAGAGCTAAGGACTTTATTCTTTGCTCCAAGATGGGCTTATGCCACCCTGGTCCCTCCCTAAAAACAGCACTTGTCATCAGTGTGGTTATATGTCTTATTTGTGTGTGTGTATGCACATATGTGTGTGCCAGTACAAGAGGCTTGAATTCAAGTTTTGGATGTTGTCCCTTAGCATTTTTTGCTCAAGACTGAAACTGTACCACTTGAGCCACAGCTCTACTTCTGACTTTTGGGGGTTATCTGATGATAAGAGTCTCATGGACTGAAAGACTCAACGCCTGGGGTTGGCTCTGAACCTTAATCCTCAGATCTCAGCCTCCTGAGTAGCTAGGATTACATATGTGAGAGCCTGACACCTAGCTGTTTAGTTTTGTTTTAGTTTTTAGGCTAATGGACTTGGCAGATATTTGTTTCGGTTATGCTGTGATGGAAGCTGTTTTCTAATTTGCTGTATTTCTCAGTCTCAACCCCTTGGTAGGACAAGTTAAAAGGTTTCCCCATTTATATGAAAATAATTGGGACTAGTGAATGTAGGCTGTAGCCTCTGGAAATTCAGCAAACAGTATTGAATTCTCAAAGTTAACCTCAAGATTGCATTCACCTGGTAAAAATTCAGCACTATTTCCGGTAGAGTGAGTGATCAGCAAACCACAGGGGCCATGGCCTTGGTTGAGGAACTATGTCTCCACTAGGGGGGACTTGCTTAGGAAAGGCTTGCACTCAGCTGCAAATCTTGGTGTGCTTGGGTCTCTGTAACAAGGTACCCAATTCTGGGTGGCTTGTATAACAAAATCATACTTCTCACAGTTCTGGACAATGAAAGTTCAAGGTCAGGATAGCACATGGTGGATTCTGGTGAAGGCCTCCTCTGGATGCAGACCACTGGCCTCCAGATGAACGGCAGGCTAGAGAACTCCGTGTGGTCTCTTTAATAAGGGCACTGATTGCAGTCAAAATCACTCCACCCTCTACACTACTCTCTCCCTGAGGCCTCACCGAATATTAGCCTTTTGGGAGTTAGAGACTCAATGTATGGATTTTGGAACAGCACAAACATTGAGACTCCACAGTCTTGACCATGAAATGATATAAACCACTCAGGTTGAACTATAAAATTAAAAGTTTACTACTGGCCCTGGCATACCATAGGTTCTCAACAAAAGGCAATAAATTATTATTGTTAGCATATCGGAATCCCAATATGACCTGCCACCCAGAACCTGTCATGACATAACTATCATTGATATTTATATCTTGTGACCATCCTTTGCTACACAAACACTCTGCAGTTTATCTTTAAAGAAATGGACTGAGGGCAGAGAAGCAGAAGAAGCAGAAGTGGAGGAAGAGGAAGAAGAGGAGGAGGAAAAAGAGGAGGAGGAACCAGCAATCATCATCCTGTGCCAGCTGCTAAGGGATAACCCTGCTTATGTAGAAGAAAAAATGAAAAAACGACCCACTATTTAGGATTGTGTGTGGGGTGTGTGTGTGTGTGTGTGTGTGTGTGTGTGCGCGTGCATGGTACTTGAACTCAAGACCTCATACTCTCATACTCTCATTTGACTCTTTCACTTGAGCCACGCCTCTACATATAGTTTCTTGCAGATTAATTGGCAATAAAGAGTCTCCAGGATTCGTCTGGCCAAACTGGCTTCAAACTTCAATCCACAGATCTCATTTTCTTTAGTAACTAAGATTAGGCAGAAGCCATTGGCATTCAGCTTGAACCTACTCACTACTGCATGAATTTTTTCTCATAGGGTTCATTCCACAGCCTGCATAAAGGCCAGGATTCTGCTTGACTATTTTGTGTCTATGCCAGCTTTATTACATGTATTGATGATAGCAAAGCTTTAATATCTGAAGTTAGACTTTCATACACTCTCTTCATATTTTTTTTCCAATCCTGGGCTTAAGCTCAGGGCCTGAGAACTATCCTTGGATTTTTCTCAAGGCTAGAACTCTATCTTGAGCCTCAGCACCACTTCTGGCTTTTTCTAAGTATGTGGTGCCAAGGAATTGAACCTGGGTCTTCGTGCATGCTAGGCAAGCACTTTACCACTAGGCCAAACTCCCAGCCCAAAGGACTTTTTTTTGTCAGTTGTGGGTCTTGAACTCTGGGCCTAGGTGCTGTCCCTGAGCTCTTCAGCTCAAAGCTAGTGCTCTACCACATGAGCCACAGTGCCACTTCTTCTCTTCATATTTTATCTGAACATAATCTCTCAACTGCTTCCTATGTTCTGGAATTGAACAATTCTTCTAACAGCTACTTGTCCACTTTGAGTGGCAGCTGTAGCACCATCTCTTACCCCATTTAGGAGATGAAAACAAGCTTCATAAAGCTGACAGGAAAATGGTGCAGATTCATCCTTGCTTCCTTCTAAAATCTCCAGCTGGGGATGAAGAGTGGTCAAATTATTTTAGTCAGCTGTGGTTTCCCTCCCTCCTTTTTGAAAATGAACCAAACCCGCCTGCTTATTTAGGCCCATTGTTTGGGAAAATCATATCCATTTTCTCTGACTATTGTGGGGCAGAGACGCACACTGCCTGCTGGGTTGGAAATACACCCGCTGAGCTGATGCTGTTCTTCATTTCTGATCTATTATGCTGCAGCATCCCTGCAGAGTCTTCTGATTGAATCGCTATTAATCCTTCTAATTGGCCCTTCATTATGTTCACCATTTACCACGCATGTTGAATCTCAGCGTGGATGGCTTCCAGAGTGCTGTGACTTCTAGCTACACACCACCTCTGTTTAGTCTGTGACACAAACCAGACACCAGCGCTGTTTCTGCTGGTGACACATGGGTGTCTGACCTGTCCACCTCCTGCAGGTTAGTCATACATCATCCATGACACACTGCCAGTTATGTAACTTTCAGCCCATTGGTCTGCAGAGAGTGCATCCTTCCAGTCATCTATTCCCTGAAGAGTATGCGCAAATGTAATGATGCCTGAGTATCACATCTGCGTGACAAGCTCTGTGAACAACACAGCCAGAGGCCATGTTCATCACCGGCACCTCTTACCATTATGCAAGCAGGTGTTATTGTGGATGCCTCATTCCTACAGGCTGCCTCTTGCCTAAGAGATGACCATCCAAGCAACAGGAAGAATGGAAACACCCATGTGCTGAGACGTCCTTATGCTCATGCCAGCACTCAAAGCAGCAGAAACATCACTCACCCCAGCTCAAGGGAGACAGAATGCTAGGAAGCCAACCTGCTTTTTTGAACACTATAGGTTGGGTGTCCCTTATCTGAGATACTTTGGGACAGAAGTGCTCCTGGTTTTGTTTAATTTTTTCTGATGTTTGTAACACTTGCATATGCATAAGGAGTACCTTGAAGATTGGACCCAAGCCTAAACACAACAGTCATGAGTGTTTCATGAGCACCATCGACACATCACTGGGAGGTGATGCCTTGCATTCACTGTGCCTTGACTGGGGCCTCTTATGTGAGATCTAAGTGAAATTTCCCATGGGTGATATACTGTCAACATTTAAGTTCTGGATGTTGGAACATTTTGAATTTCTGAATTTTAGGATTAGGGATGATCAGCTTGTAAGGGGAAAAAAAGAAGAAAAAAAATCAAGCATTCAATTGACCATCTTTCTGCAAACTACAGCATAGATAATAGATGGAGAGAGAATTCTCTTTATAGAATTATTGCATATGGGCTGGGATGCAGCACAGTGGCACAGCACTTGCTTAACAAATGCAATGTCCTGGGTTTAATCCCTAGTACCAAAAAAAGAAATGACAAAAAAAGAACTATTGCATCCAAGAAAAAAATGACTTAGGTAATAGAAGATAACCATTTTGAAATCCGGACACTGATAATTTGTCATCATAGCTACTCAGGAGGCTGAGATCTGAGTTTCATGGTTTAAAGACAGCCTCTTGTCTCCAGTTAACCAGCAAACAGCCCTAAGTAGAGCAGGACTCAAGTGGTAGAATGTTAGCCTTGAGCAAAAGAAGCTCAGGGATGAGGCATCTGAGATTTGCCTCCAATAATCCAAACTATTACAGATAAAAAATATTGGGCCATGAGTTAGTAATTATTAAACTCAGTTACATATCCATGAGAACTACAAGAACTTGTTGCTCCTCCTTTTCTTTCTATTTCTCCTCCTGCTCCTCTTCCTCTTCTCTCCTCATCTTCTTCCTTTGTCAGACATCTCAGGGCCTGGAAGCTATCCCTGCAGATATTTTACTCAAGGCTGGCATGCTACCGCTTGAGCCACTGGCACCTGGCTGTTCCTTTTGTTAATACTTAAGGAAAATGTGAACCTTTAAAAGTATCTCCTAATTGTTTTATCTCTGGGCTAATTCGTGGATATATTCCACTTATTAAGTATTTTATTTAGTGCAAGCTTATACGAACAGTGTCGATAAGACAAGTCGATTCTGATAGCAAGCTTGACTTTGATTAAATTTCCATGCAAAATGCCTTGACAGTGATCACAGTATATCTATGGCGTTATGGTCCAAGCCTCCTAGCTAATATCAGAAACTTCATTTAGTACTGAACCCCATACACAAGCACAGTTGTATGACAAGTGCTGATCTGTTAAGTGAGTCTGATGCTAAGTAAATATTGGGAAGGTAACAATCACAGCTTGGTCATACTAGACAAAGGACTGAGTCACTCCCAGTTTGACAGGATGAGAAAGTCCTCCCTTTCTCCTTGGCAAACAAACTGGAACAGACTTAACACCATACTGTTACTACCAAGTCCGGTAGGAGGCAGCTGATAACTCGGGGTCCACAGTGTGTTCTGCATGAAGGGAACTGCAAAATCAACCAGAGGGCGCAAAAAGCTAGATGAAACCATGGAGAATTCTATTTCTATGTCTGTCATAACAAGAACGTAAGAGTTCTTTCATTAGGCCACTCAACCCTTTCCATGCTGTGCCAGAGTCTACAAGTATTCTTGCTGAAGCCACTCATCTACCACTTTGAACAATATTATCTAATTTGGTTCTGGTTCTTGAACTAGAGGATCAGGGATGAGACTGGTGACAGAATCAGTAGAAAGAGGTGGTAACAAGTTAGGCAGAATTTCCCATAGTGTAGAAAATTCTCTTTTGGCTATCCCCTAAAGGAGGTTTGTTGTAATGTGTCAAAAAGAGCTCTAGGGGAATGACAATGTGAGTGTAAGAATAAAATAATTCTAACTTTTTTTTGCCAGTCCTCGGGCTTAAACTCAGGGCCTGGGTATTGTCCTTGAGCTTTCTCAAGGCTAGTGCTGTGCCACTTGAGCCACAACACCACTTTTGGCTTTTTCCATGTATGTGATACTGAGGAATCAAACCCAGGGCTTCATGTATGCTAGGCACACACTCTACCATTAGGCCACACTCCCGGCCCCAATTATTCTCATTTGATGAGTGCTAGTGACTCACATCTGTAATCCTAGTTACTCAAGAAGCTGAGATTTGAAGATCATGATCAAAGCTAGAAAAATCCATGAGATTCTTATCTCCACTTGCCACCAAAAATCTGGAAATGAAGGTGTTTCAAATGGTAGAGTGAGCTTTAGCCTTGAGAAAAATAGCTAGACAAGAGCATGAGGTCCTGAGTTCAAACTCCTATACCATAAAAATATGTAATTAACAAATGTTCTATATTGCCTAAAAATGAAGGGAGACCCCAGACCAAAGATACTTGGAAGGAAAGGTGACATCAGGAGGATAAAAGTGAAAAAATGAAGGGGTAGGTAGGGTTCTAGAACAGTCCTCGCTTTCATGAGGCCTGCAGTAAATACCTGAAACTACCGTGTTGAGTGCTCTTTCCTAGACATATGCCAATGCTTAATTTATGTACTGGGCACAGAAAGAGATAAATAATAGTACCTGATTTTTTTAAAAAAGCAGAGCTATTGTAACACTATACTGCAATCAAGATTATCCAAAGCTTATGGATTGCTTATTTCCAGATTTTTCCATGAGGAACTTGCTGAGTCTGTGGAAAATGAAGAAGTCTACTATATTTGAGAAAGAATCATTCAGAACTCCAGAGGGCAGGGAGAGCATATGGACGTCTAACAAGGACCTTAAATATCAGGGGTAGATTGCAATCACCTGTGGAGAGATTTATGGTCCTATAATGGAGCCATTTCTAGCAGACCTAAACACACCCAATTTCCTCAAACTTGAGATGGCAGATACTTTCCCCAGGGGACTGTGCAGACTAGGGGAGGGCAGAAATGCAGTGACCAGGAATAGGGGAGTAGGGTCCCAGAACAAGGAGCTAGGAGTGACTAGAAGAAGCTTTGAGCAGCCCTTCTCCCCAGAAACCCAGAAAGAAGCTAGCTTTCCCCTCACTTGTGAAATTGGGCTCCCAGGACCTTTATTCCCACATGAAGGTCTTAATGGGCCTGGCAGGTGGAGGACTGGGCCATCCAGACAGCTGACCATTGAACATATCATCCTATGGCCCTAGTGCAGCAAAGTCAGTGCTAAAATAGGTTACTGCAAAGATGCAGGTTTTCAGCAGGGTAAAACCCACCTTGGAACATAGAATGTGATGAAAGGCAGGCAGTTTGTGTCTTGCCAGCCTGGAGACAGGCTGATCAGTAAGGTCTTTTTATATTCGGCATCATAAATAACTCATTCATGAAGATTCCGTCCATGAGTCCTGAGGAAATACTGGTGTCAGATCCAGCAGCACAACACTACCCATTGTTTGGCAAGAACCCTTGAGAAAAGGCTTGTGATCACACTCCCCAGAGGCTTTCCCCCCTGCACGTTACAGAGGATTCCTGTTTCCCAAGAGGGTGACACACACCAACCACCTCAGGAACCATGCACAGTGGGCTATTTGGCTTTCTCGCCATATTGCTACTTTTCACATAAATCTAATTCTGTAAATTTTTTCTTCATTATAAAAATAACATGGTCAGAGCACATGGAAAAAATCAAGAAAGGAGCCACACAGTTCTCCTGTGGGCCATAAGTAACAGTGAATGTTGTTATATATTTCCTTGCAGTCTTCATGAGTTTTCAAAAATTACACAAGTAATGTGTATTTATAGACTTACAAAACCTTTCCATGTAGAGAAAATGACATTATAGTTGTTGAGTGTTGGTTCATACATGTAATCTTAGTTCCTCAGGAGCTCAGATCCAGATGATAAAGGCTCAAAGTCAGTCCAGGCAGAAAATCCCTTGAAACTCTGTCTTCAATTAATCAGCAAAATGCTGGCTAGGGGGATGGATCAAATCCTAGAGCGCCAACTAACTAAGCAAGCTGGGCTAACAAGATTCCCTATAATATTTATTTGTTATAAGACAGTATATGTTTGTTTTATTATAAAATACATAATATTAAGGGAAAGGCGACTTCTTTTTTGAAATTATTAAAAATAAGCCTCTAACTTGTCTGATAAAGACATTAAAAGGAGTCAGGCACCAGGGACTTACACCTATAATCCTAGCTATTCTGGTAGCTATGATTTGGAAGATCCAGGCTCAAGGCCAGCCTACCAGATAAATCAGCTCCAAAATAACCAGCAAAACACAGGGCTGAGGCTGTGATTCAGGTGGTAAAGTGTCAGCCAAGCAAGGTCTCTCTTGACTACTTAGATGAATCTAGGTTATTGTCTCCTGAATGGCCTGTCTCCTGTCAGTCCCAGCTTTGACAGTGGTGCCTTTAATACATTCCTAAAATACTCCTTTAATAGTCACCAAAGATATACAGTGGAAAAAAACATAGCCTCTTCAACAATTGGTGTTGGAGAAACAAGGTGGCCTTATGCAGAAAACTAAAAGTGGATCCCTGCTCTTCCATGCACTGATATAACTCAAAGTGAATCATAGACCTGAATGTCAGACCCAAAACTCTGAAACTACTTCAAGAGAGAGTGGGAGAAACATTAGTACTTACAGGTATAGGTAGGAACTTCTTAAATAGAGTCCCAGGGGCACAACAGATAGGACTATTTTAAAATAAAAAGTTCCTGCACAGCTAAGGACACAGTTACTAAACTAGAAAGACAGCCAACCATTTGGGAAAAGATCTTTACCAGCAATGCATCAGACAAAGGCTTAATGTCCAATGTATACAAGGAGCTCAAGAAACTAATCCCTCTCAAACTTAATACACCAATTACTAAATGGACAAAGGAGCTAAAGAGAGACTTCTCCAGAGATAAGAATGACAAAGAAGCACATGAAGAAATGCTCATCATCCCCGACCATAAAGGAAATACAAATCAAAACAACTCTGAGATTCCATCTCACCCCAGTTAGATTGACCAACATTTTGAATTTGAACAACGAATATTGGTTGGGATGTGAATAAAACAGAATGCTGCACTGTTGGTGGAATGTAAACTAGTGCAACCATTCTGGAAAAGCAGTGCAGAGGTTCCTCACAAAACTAAATAAAAACCTTCCCTATGACCCACTCCTGGGCGTCTACCCTGAGCATCATAACCAAGAATATGACAAGAACTCCTGCACGGCCATGGTCAGTGCTGCACTGTTCCTAATAGCCAAGATATGGAAACAACCCAGATGCAAATATGCTACTTATTTACAATGGAATTTTACATAGCCATAAGGAAGAATAAAATAATGTCATTTATAGGGAAATGGATGGAACTAGAAAAAATCATGTTAAGTGATGCAAACCAAGATAGGAGAGACAAATGACACATGTTCTCTCTGCTATGAGGAAGTTAGATCTAAAACGCATTGGCACATGACAAATTACACAGGATTCTAGACACTCACATACAGTGAGAGAAAGTCTTAGGAGAGAATCCCAAAGGTGTAATACATGAGTGCCTTTCCATATGCATATAGAATAATATACATACTGAAATGAACTCCAAAGATATGAAAACAAAGGCCTTTTTATATTTGTTTTTTTCTTTTTCTGATGATTCTATCTTCTTTACCTTACATATGGTGTATTCACATGCATATCTATGAAAGGGTGCAGGAAGAACATAGAATCCGAAGAAAGTGGGTGAAAAAGTGCAGCAGTAAAGCCCACTGGACACTGATGAAAATGAACTTTGCAACTCCTGGATGGAGATGGGAGGGAAGAAATGTGAGAGAGTAAGGAAACAGATGACACTGTACGAAAGGAAATGTACTTAATATCTGATGCGTGTAAATGTCACCCCTCTGCATATCACCTCTATAATAACAATAAAGTAAAATAAAGGGCTGAGAGTATGGCCTAGTAGTAGAGTGCTTGCCTAGCATATATAAAGCCCTGGGTTTGTTTCCTCAGTACTACATACACAGGAAAAGCCAGAAGTGGCTCTGTGGCCCAAGTGGCAGAGCTCTAGCCTTGAGCAAAAAGTGTCCAAGGACAGGGGCCGGGAGTTTGGCCTAGTGGTTAAAGTGCTTGCCTAGCATGCATGAAGACCTGGGTTCGATTCCTTGGTACCACATACATAGAAAAAAGCCAGAAGTGGTGCTGAGGCTCAAGGGGTAGAGCTCTAGCCTTGAGAAAGTCCAAGGACAGTGCTCAGACCCTGAGCTCAAGCCCAGGACTGGAAAAAAAAAAAGTGTCCAAGGACAATGCCCAGGCCCTGAGTTCAAGCCTCAGGACTGGCAGAAAATAAATAAATTAATAAAAATAAAATAAAAAATGCAACAAATGTTACAACCAGTGTGACTCAGCTGAAGAGTCCTTAGTGGGGATTATACCCTTTCTCCTGACATCAGGAGACATGGCAGATTGCCAGGGTAACTAACTTAGCAGATAGTGGATCACTTTTCTAGCAAGAGTCTTATGGACTGATAAGGTCACAGGCTCTCTGGGTTGGTTTATAGTGTGTAAAACTCAGGGTAAACACACACCTATCCACCTGGAGGGTTAAGTGTAAAATCCTGTGTGGACTCTTTTTCCCACTTACAAAGCAGCCTGTGTAAGGAGAAGGAAGGAACCCAGAGATTCCATCATTTACGCTGGGGCTGGCCTTGGGGGCAGGGAAAGCCTGCTCAAAGCTCCAGTTAGTGTTGACAGTGGGGCTGTGTGTGCTGGGATGCGGAGCCTGTAGGCTTCTTTGTTTTCTGGACAAGGAAGGGAAAGTAACTTGCTAAGAGTCCTGTTCACTCAGCCTTAGGGAGAAAACTGAGCTGCTTTTTCCAGTTTCCAAGGAAAGCGGGAGGGCGGGGGGGGGGGGGGGAGAAAGAATCCATCAAGCAAATGATTCAAGGTCCAGCTCCCACACGCCTGCTGATTACATAGCAGGAAGGTGGTTTCCATGCAATGTTGGGTCTGACACCTCAGTAATTTGGAGTTACTTATTAATGCCACTATCCTAGTGGGAACAAACAATGCCATAAATAACCTACCAGCCGGTGACTGACATCTACCCACCCACAGGCCTCAAAAAATGACTTCCAAAATCACATCCGAATAGTTCTTTTTCATGTCTTGCAGAGCGAGGTAAAGGTGTGAAATCATTCACTTCCAGCACATATTACAGTAAGCAATAATAGGAACATGGTGCTTTGCTATACCTGATTCAATGTGTCCCTGGGCTGGGAGATGCCATCTTCTATTTGGAAATTTCTCCAGGAAATCACTCTCCAGAAGGGCTTGGCAGAAGGCAGCATGTAGTTTCTCCTGGGATGGCACAAGTTATTCCCATTCCTTTGTCTCTGTCTCTCTGTCTTTGTCTTTCTCCTTCTGTTTGTGTGTCTTCCTTCTTGTGCAGGTACTGTGGCTTGAACTCTTAGCTTTGTTTTGCTCAAAGCTAGCACTGCCACTTGAGCCACTACTCCCCTTCCAGCTTTTGATGGTTCACTTGTGGAAAGTGTTTCATGGACTTTCCTGTCTGGGCTGGCTTTGAACTGTGAACCTCAGATCTCAGCCTCCTAAGCAGCAAGAATTACAGGCATGAGCCACTGGCATCCAGTTGCCTTCTTGCTTCATATTGGCTAAACAGTTGGAGAAAATGCAATAATCAGGCTGGGAGCATAGCTTCGTTGTAGAGTGCTCCTCTAGCATGCACAAAGCCCTGGGTTTGATACCTCGGTACCACATACTCAGAAAAAGCTGGAAGTGGTGCTGTGGCTCAAGGGGCAAAATGCTAGCCCTGAGAAAAAGTGTCCAAGGACTGTGCCCAGGCCCTGAGTCCAAGCCCCAGGACTGAAAAAAAATAGGCAAAAGAAAGACAAGAAAATGCAACAATCTCTTCTTTTCTGGTAAGTAGTCTCTGGGAAATAGGAAGCAGGGTGTGTGCCAACAGTCTGAGAAAGCTGACCCCTGCTGGTGGATGTGCAGTTTGGAGGGTGTGTGGAAGTCAGAGCTTCCCAGAGCAGGGTGCCTTCGCTCTCCTCCTCCCTCTGCCCAGGGCACCAACAAGTCTCACAGTCAACATCTCAGCCATTTTTGCACCATCTGCCACTGTCTGGAATGTCTTGGTTGGACCCGCATGAATTTTATTTGTGTCCTCAAAACAGCAGCTCTTTCTTCCTTCTAAATGCATTTAATAGGAATGGCAGGTAGGATTTGTAAGGAAATGGAAAGACGTAGAAAAAAGTCATATTAAGTGAAGTAAGCCAGACTCAAAGGAACATAGGCTCAATGGTTTCCCTCATTTGTCATAATCAGTAAAGACCTTGGGGTCTCCTAGCAGAGATTTACAACAGAGCAAAACCTAGATACATAAGGCCATATAGGATGAGGCTAAATGAAAGGACCTCCAGGATAAGGAAACAAAAGCCATATAATGAGTGATTGTTGTTCTTAATGTACTATGTTATCTCTCATCTGTTTTGCTGTCCCTTGGTTACCTCATGTTGTTACAGTATTTTACCTTGTTATCTGATATATTGTATATATGCTTATTTGGTTATTTGAAATAGAATAAGGAAGGGGGGAAAACAAGATGAGGGGTGGGGTGGGGGAAGGGAAATGGGGACCAAGACATGCGAAAGGGTATCAATGTTTGTGAAGTAATGCACCTTCTATCTGGTGAATATAATGTAACCCTTCTATTAATTACAATAAAAATATGTGGAAAAAAAAAGGAATGGCAGGTAGGGTAAAGCCACAAGACCCCGATCCAGCCCTGACTCTACCACAAACAAGAATTCTCCAAGCCATCATCTCTTGAATTGTAAAAGAGATCCTAATGCTACCTACCTCAGAGACAGAAATATATAAAAGAATGCATATTTCAAAAGATATAACTAGGTGCAGTGGCTCATGTCTACAATCCTGGCCCACTGGAAAGGCAGAGATCTGGAGGACCATGGTTCAGGGGCAGCCTGAGCAACAAGTTTATATGGCTCCACCTCAACTAATAAAAAGCCAGGCAGGGTGGCCCATGTCTGCCATCTCAAGTCTGTGGGAAATATAAATAAGAAGAGATTGTGGTCCAAGCCAGCCCAGGAAAAAAAGCAAACCTTATTTGAAAATTAATGAAAAAAAAACACTGTAGGCATGGTGTAGGCAAGGTGCCAACTTCAAACTCAAGTACCACCAAAACATAAACAAACAGCACACCCTGTATAAATCCTGGTATGGTGGTGTATACTTGTAATCCCAGCACGAAGAAGGCTGAGGCAGGAGGATCAAAAGATCAAGGCCAGATTGGGATACATAGCAGTTCTCTGGCTAAGGAAAAAAAGGGCAGGGGAGGGGGAAGGAAGAAGAAGGGGAAGGAAGGGGGAGAGGGAGGGAATTCCACATAAACTAATAAAGCATCACTCATGTGGAGATCATTGCTGGATGCTAGTGATTCTCTTATAAATCTCTTACTACTCAACTATGAAATTTGGTCAGAGAGAATTTGCTCTTAAGTTTAATAAAGCTGGGTGCAGTGGCTCACATCTATAATCCTAGCTACTCAGGAGGCTGAGATTTGAGGATTTTGGTTCAAAGCCAGCCTGGACACTAAAAGACTTAGACTCTTATCTCGAATTAACCACCAGAAAGGAGAAAACTGGAAGTGGCTCTGTGGCTCCAGGGGTAGAGTGGAAGCCTTGAGCTGAAGAGCTCGGGACAATGCCCAGGTCCAGAGTTCAAGCCCCACGACCGAAAACAAAAAAGCAAGCATGCAAGAAAGAAAGATATTAATAAATTGATATTTATTATTTTTATCAACCCTTTGATGTGTTTTTGTAAATAATGAACAGCTAGAAGAAATTGATATTTTTTTAAAAAAAGGGTTCAAATTTGCTGGGTAGGGAAAGGAAGTTGCAAAAGTTTCATTATTTTATGGAGAGATAAAAAAGGAAATCAAGCCAAATGCCAGTGGCTCACACCTATAATCCTAGCTTCTCAGGAAGATGAGATCAGAGAAGTGAGGTTCAAAGCCAGCTTCAGGGAGAAAAATCACAGGAAACTCTTATCTAAAAACAAAACAAAACAAAAAGCTGGGTGCCAGTCTCTCGTGCCTGTAACCCTAGCTCCTCAGGAGGCTGAAATCTGAGGATCACAGTTCAAAGCCACCAGAAAACTGAAAGTGGTGCTGTAGCTCAAGTGGTAAAGCACTAGCCTTGAGCTGAAGAGCTCAGGGACAGCACCCAGGCCCAGAGTTCAAGCTCCATGGCCGACAAAAAAAAAAAAAAAAAAAAAAGTGCTGGGAGCAGAGGTGTTGCTCAAGTAGGAAAATTCCAGCCTTGAGCAGAAAACAAGGTGATTGGAAGAGGGTGAGGGGAAGGAAACATGGACAAACGTGAGAAGGGGTATCAGTGTGCCAGAAGTAATGCACCTACTACCTGACGAATGTAACTGCAACTCTTCTACACAGTATCCAGAGAATAAAAAAATAAAAGGCTAAGGGTAACACCCAGGCCTCCTAGTTCAAGCTCCAGTACAAAAAAAAAAAGGAAAGAAGGAAGACGAGACGGAGGGAGACAAATGTCAATAAGAGCATAACACAAAGAATGAGTACAGCTCAGGTAAGCGCAAGCGTAGTTACTGTCATCCAACAACGAGGTCTGTCAGAGATGCTTTAGCAGGTGACCTCATTATTGTGCTAACATCAGTGTATTTAACACAAACACAGTATAGACCACTGCACGTCTAAACCATTTTATGCATATGCATGTATGTGTGTATGTATACCCAGAGATACATGCAGTATAGTCTATTGCTTGCAGGACCATGACCAACAAAACAACAGGAGATGAAGTTAAACACAGGAGAAAATGACACAACGAAGAGATAATCTAAACACAAGATGGAGAGGAAACTACAGGCATTACATTGCACTGCTTTATGGTGAACTTGTATGTAAAGTAGAAGCATGCTCCAAAATAGACATAAAAGCATAGTCCAGTCAATGCATAAATCAGTAGTACATTGGTCCATTATCATGATCAAATCTCACACCCTTTACAGAGCTGAATTACTATGCTTTGACTGATTGAGAGCCCCGTGTTGTGCTTACACCAGCCCCACTCCAAGCACAGGAATGTGTTGACCTATGTCACGGGTGACAGCTATGATGCTAGTAGGTTGGAATTTTTCAGCTCCATTGTTATCTTGTGGATGCATCCCTATGAAGCATATAAACTGGAAAGGGAGGGACAGGAAAGAAGCTGACTTCTATAGTCCTGCTAGGGATCAGAATCGGGGGCCTACTGTCTTTGTGTGCCTGTCTGGCTCTCCAGTCACTGACTTACACAGTATCTAAGTAAGCTTGGACATACAATGTCCCATTTGTTTAGTTCTAGATGGGGTGTTTTTAAGAGATGAGGGGGCTTCCCACAAGAACCCGTTCCATACTAGAGCTTGGAGCTTGAATCCATAGCTGGCAAGAACCATCCCTGTGTGGCCAAAAGACATTCGCTCTCTACCAAGGGAGAACAATGTCATTGCCAGGGGCACCTCCAATCACTTCCCTCCCGGCAGCCAGCCCCACTTCCCCAAATTTAATCTGTAGAGAGAAGAGGAATATTCTGGTAAAAACACCCACCAGATGTGGTAGGGTAGACTCTTCTTTCTAAGTCTGGGAGAAAACACGCTCAGAGAGGTTGGCTGCAGAGGCCAGACTGCAGCTAATATCTGCTTTCACCCACTAAGCTCTCATTCCCCCCCACACAAGTGAGCATTCAGTAGCCCTCTTCCTCGCTGCCCTATCTCCTTTCTTTCTTCTTCCACATGGCCCTAGTTCTTGTGTGCCTCCATTCCCTTGAGAGGTCCTGAGGGTCCAAGAAGCAAGGTCACCAGAGTCAAATTGGTCCTTGCAATCTGTCCTTCCAACAGAGCAGCAAGGAAGGAGCGCAATGCATGCTTGCTGTGCTGAGGCTTTCCCTAGCAAAACTCCTTTGGTGTTCTATCACCAGTTCCTTTCTCAGCCCCTTTCCCTCTAGATCCCTTCTCCAGAGGAGATGCAAAGGAGGGGAAAGAAAACTAATCTTGTGTGTGCCTGTCTATTTCATGAACAATAGGTATCAGACTTGGAATTGCTGAGTTGTCTTTGCATGGCTGGACCTTTCTTTCTGTTCTTTCTCTCTCTCTTTCTTTCTCTTTCTTTCTTTCTTTCTTTCTTTCTTTCTTTCTTTCTTTCTTTCTTTCTTTCTTTCTTTCTTTCTTTCTTCCTTTTCGTGGGTCATGGGGCTTGAACTCGGCCTGGGCACTGTCCCTGAGCTCTTCAGCTCAAGGCTTCCGCCCTACCCTTGAGCCAAGTCCCATTCCCCATTTTTCTAGAGCTTAAGTGGAGATAAGAGTCTCAGGTCCTTTTGTGCCCAGGCTGACTTTGAACCTGGATCCTCAGATCTCAGCCTCCTGAGTAGCTAGGATTACAGGCATGAGCCACTGGTGCCCAGCCAGGGGGCAAGTTTTGACGTTGAAAAGTAAAAACCCAAATCCTAACAGTGATGTTTACTGAGCCCTAACATCCTAGGCACTGTGTAGAAAGGGCTCCATTCGCCTTAGCTAACCCACCATGATGGAGAATGGCAAGGCACCCACAAACCTTCTAACTTCCCTCACTAATCTAGGACAGGGATACTCAAGTGCCCATATTTGGAGAGACAAGCCTAACTTAGAATGGCAAAACTTGCCAGGTTTGAAGCTGGTCTTAGGAGACCAGGACTGAAGCTAGCCCAGGCATGAAACTCTGTGAATCTTATTTCCAATAACCACCAAAACTGAAAATGGAGGTGTTGCACAGGTGGTAGAGAACCAGCCTTTTTTTTTGCCAGTCCTGGGGCTTGAACTCAAGGCCTGAGCACTGTCCTTGGAATTTTCTCAAGGCTAGAGCTCTACCACTTGAGCCACAGCACCACTTCCAGCTTTTTTTTTTTCTATGTATATGGTACCAAGGAATCGAACCTGGGCCTTTGCGCATGCTAGGCAAGCACTCTACCACTAGGCCAAACTCCTGGCCCTAACTTCTGGCTTTTTCTATGTATGTGGTACTTAGGAATCAAACTCTGGGTCTTGATGCATGCTAGGCAAGCACTCTACCACTATGCCATGCTCCTGGTCCCAGCACCAGCCTTTACTTTAATGGAAATACCAAACAAGAACTAGAAGCTCTGAGTTCAAACCTAAGTATCAGCACAATAAATAAATACAAATAAACAAATAATGGCATTTTGCCTTACATCGACAAATAGCAAGGATAATAAGAAAATGACAAGGCAAATAAGAAAATGACATTTAAAGCCAATGGCAAAGGCACATGTTACTCAGAATCTTAGTTACTCAGAAAACTGAGATCTCAGATAGCCATCTCCAGTTAACCAGCAAAAAGCCTAAAGTGGAGATATGGCTGAAGTATAGAGTGTCAACCTTTAGCTAAAAAACCAAGCAAGAGTTTGAGACACTGAGTTCAAGCCCTGCACTAGAACATTAAAAAAAAAAGAAAAGAAGTTGTAATAATGTTTTAAACATCTGTCTCATGTTTGGCTTCGGGGACCTATAACATTCCTGAGCACTGGCAGCCTCTGGTGGAGAAGCTAACAGACACTACGTCATAGGCAGGGAGTCACCAAAGGGGAGGAGGCAGGAAAAGTCAGACAGATGTTGGCTCTTAGCCTGCCACTGGCTAGCTCTAGGCCAAAAAAAAAAAAAAAGTACTTAATTCCTGCTATGATTTGAAATGTTCTCACCAAAAGTCCTGTTAAATTGTAATCGAGAGGCCCAGAGTTTGGCCTAGTGCTAGAGTTCTTACCTAGCATCTGGTACCACATACATAGAAAAAGCTCAAGTGGTAAAGCGTTAGCCTTGAGAAAGCCCACAGACAGTGCTCAGGCCCTGAGTTCAAGCCCCATGACTGGCAAAAAAAAAAACAAACAACAGCAAAGATTTAATCGAAATTGTGAGATATTGAGGTTGAAGAATGGAAAAAATAATTCTATCTGGAGGCTCTGCCTTGAAGGAGCAACCTCAAGGGATTGCTTATCTCTGTATCTCGTCTGCACCTGTCTTGTCACATGATGCCCTGTGCCCCCTTGGCTCACTACTGAGCCCTCACCAGTAAGAAGACCTTGACCTTGCTCCTGATAGTCTCCAAAAGTTTGAGCTGAAGAAGCCTCTATCCTTTGTAAAATACCCATTTCTGTGGTACTGAGCTACGGCAGAAGAAAGCAGACGAAGACAACTCCCTTGGACACTGCCCTTGACTGTAAGATGAACACTCTAAAGTAATTGCTACCTGACAGAGCTGCCACATTCATGAGAAATAATGTTCACATGAAGAACACACGAATGCATTTATCACAGTCCGGATTGACTCAGGTTAACTGTTGGGGGGACAGCGGTTCTGGGGCTTGAACTGAGAGCCTGGATGCTGTCTCTGAGTTGTTTTTTGCTTTTTTCCTCAAGGTTAGTGACCTACCACCTGAACTTACAGCTCTACTTTTAGCAGTTTGGTGACTCATTGGAGATAAGAGTCTCACAGACTGGCTTTGAAGTACAATTCTTAGATCTCAGCCTCTTGAATAGCTAGGATTATGAGCCACCAGTCCTCCATGCTAGCTATTATTTAGGAAGATTGCTGTTCCACAGAGCCTATATGCCTCTGATCATATACAATGTTATTTATTGAAATAAACTCCAGGAAATGGAAACAAGATATCTCTTTTGTTGTTTGTTTTCATTTTCTTTTCTTTTCATCTTGTTTGTTCATTTATTTGTCTTTGAAAGGGTAAGGGGAGGCACATAAATGGAGGACACACAGTAGACATGTATAGCAGTGTATTCACTAGACACTATGTTGGGTATGAATTTTATAACGTGTGGATGGGGCCGAGAGGGAAAAACCAGTAGAGAGCAAGGGAAGACGTAACTGTCCAAAAAGAAACTGACTGTGTATCTGTGTAACCCCTGTGTACATAACAATAAAAATGCTTTGTAAAGAAAAAAAAAGATTCTGTTCCCAGACTCAAGACTCAGCATAAAACTCCAGTAATACAGTATGGTATTGATGAAAGGATAGAGAGCTATATTAGTAGAATACAAAGTCCAGTTATCGGAATAGAAAGTCTAGTACAGACTCTTATAAATATGTCAACAGTCTTTGTCAAAAAAGCAAAAGCAATTCAGGAAGACAAAGAGAAACTTTGATGTCTTCAATTAGTGGTGCTAAAATGACTATATACCAAGTCAAGAAAAATAAACCTTGACAGAGATCTTACACTTGTCTTAAAAATTGACTCAGAAAGTATTTTTTGCCAGTCCTGGGCTTGAGCTCAGAGCCTGAGCACTATCCTTGGGCTTTTCTCAAGGCTAGAGCTCTACCACTTGAGCCACAGCACCATTTCTGGCTTTTTTCTATGTATATGTACTGAAGAATCAAACCTGGGTCTTCGTGTATTCTAGGCAAGTACTCTACCACTAGGCTAACCCCCCAGCCCTCAAAAAGCATCAAGCCAAAATCTATGAAGAAAAACTCATAAATTGGATAATTAAATATTGCAACATACCTATTTGAATCTCTACGATCTGAACACTAACACGATCAAATTCCAAAGACACAGTGAGCAACTGGAACTCTCATGTATTGCTAGAGTGAATACAGTGCACAGCTACTTTGAAAAGTAGTCTGAAAGTTTCTTACAATTATCCACCAATCATATTCTTGGATAGTCAGATGACTATCCAATTGAGTTAAAAAAAGGGCCACTCAAAACCTTGCCTGTGAGCCAAGTATTTGTGGCTCACACCTGTAATGATAGCTACTCAGGAAGCTGAGATCTGGAGAATAGCCGTTTGAAGCTAGCCAGGGTAGAAAATTTTCCACGAATCTATTTCCAAAATAAATAAATGAATTAATAAATAAATACTTGAAACAAATCAGCAAACAAACAATTTGTCAATTAACACTTATAGCAACATTATTCATAATTGTCAAAACTTGGAGGCAACCAAGATATCTATCCTTAGATGTGTGGATAAGCTGTAAGATGTTCAGACAATATATTATTTAGTGCTAAAAAGAAATGAGTAGGCCGGGAATTTGGCCTAGTGGTTAAAGTGCTTGTCTAGCATGCACGAAGACCCGGGTTCAATTCCCTGGTACCACATATATAGGAAAAGCCGGAAGTGGTGCCGAGGCTCAAGTGGTAGAGTTCTAGCCTTGAGAAAGTCCAAGGACAGTGCTCAGGCCCTGAGCTCAAGCCCAGGACTGGCAAAAAAAAAAAAAAGAAAAAAAAAAGAAAAATGAGTAATCAAACCCTCAAAGACATGAAGAAGTTGCAAAAGGATTCTTGAAGTTAAAGAAGCCAAAGAAGTCTTCTTTGGGTTAAAATTATATGACATTCTGCAAAAGACAGAACTATGAAGACAGTATAATGGTCAGTGAGTGTTCATGCCTAAAAGAAAGGAACCCACAGAACACAGAGGATTTGGGATGAATGAAACTGTTTTGTATGATCCTTTAATGGTGGATACAAGAGAAAAGAGGGAGGAGCTAACAAAGTTCAACAAGAATTGTTCTTATTTCCTTACTTATGTAACTGCAACGGTCTGTACATTGCCTTTACAATAAAAAAAGTATACACATATATTTATTTAAATATATTATATACACATAATATATTTAATATGTGTAATATAATATATATTATATATTTAAATATGTTATATACTTATATAATGTGTATTGCATATTTAAATATAGTATATATTATATACAAATATATTTATTTTATAAAAATTTATAAAAATATATTGTATAGCTTATGTAATATAATATACATGATAGATAGATCCCTATCCTGGTTTCCTGGCACCCAGCACTTAGATTCCCAGACAGATAAGTGTGTTGGTATTCCAGTAACTTTTGTCTGGGAGTTCCTGATAGCTTCAGGACTGAGACAAGCTCCCTGGGGAACAGACCATATGCCAGTCCTGGGCTTGGGCTCAGGGCTTGAGCACTGTCCTTGGGTTAGCCACAGCACCACTTCTGCCTTTTTTCTATGTATGTGGTACCAAGGAATCAAACCTGGGTCTTCTCCTGTTGTTTGTAGAATTGTGCCTCCAGGAATCTGCTTCCTGGTATTAGCAGCCCTGGCCAAGTTCATGTTCACTATGACATTCTAGTGGTCTAAGACCTTTGCCTTTATAGGATAGAATGGAAAATAAATGAAGATCAGGGAGACATATAGAATGAGTTCCTTTCTAAAGGGAATTGAGACATAGCACCCTTCTAAGAAAGGGAGATGATGGTTTGTTTTGTGTGTCTGTATGAGAGAGAGAGAGAGAGAGAGAGAGAGAGAGAGAGAGAGAGAGAGAGAGAGAGAGAGAGAGAGAGAGAGAGAGAGAGAGAGAGAGAGAGGGAGGGAGGGAGAGAGAGAAAGTGGGGGGGACGAGGGAGAAAGAGAGTTTGTGCCAGTCCTAAGGTTTGAACTCAGGACCTGAGCACTATCTCTGAGCTTCCTTGCTCAAAGCTAGTCCTCTACCATTTGAGCCATGACTCTTCTGCCTGAACTGACTTCAAACTGAGATCCTCAGATCTCAACTTTCTCAGTAGCTGAGATTACAGGTATAAGCCAATGGTGCTTGATGATATGTTTTCATTAGTGTAATGTACAAGTTGGCCAAGGGATGTTGTATTAAACCATGCTAATGTCTGGGGCAAGTTGGAACTCACTACTGGACTAGAAGGTGAAAAGTTTTCATTTGAGGAGGTTGTTATATTTCTTCAGTAAAGCAGCTATCTGGGACTTGTCAGGAATATAAAATTTCTATCAGTACCATCTTCAAGAAGCCAGGATTGAGTGTCTTCAGAAGTTACTGTTAGTAAAGTCTATAGCTAGAAAGGAAACACGACGTTGCATTATGGCCTTAATACAAACCAAAAAAATGTGTGGTTTTTATTTACATTTTGGGAATGTGTAAGACAAGGGGAAAGGGATTTTCAGAGGGTTGTCTTTTGTTTGCATACTTGCTTTTTTTTTTAACCTTATAAGGAACAGCTCTTCAGCAGTGGCCCAAAAATGTGGAATAGATGTAAAGATCTACCATTGTTGACCAAGACATCCAGTGTTGACTAGCTGCCATTGTCTCATCCTTTATCAGGAACATCTTAAGGGGTGGAAAGCAATAGCATGCCAATGAGAACTATCTTTTTCTGTGTCAATACTGGGGCTTGAACTCAGGATTCCAAGCGTTCACTTGGCTTTTCTGCTCAAAGACTGACATTCTAGCACTCAAGTTACACCTCCCCTTCTGGCTTTCTGGTGGTTAATTGAGATAAGAGTCTTACAGACTTTTCCGCCAGGCTGACTTAGAGTTACAGCCCTCAGATCTCAGCCTCTTACGTAACTACAATGACAGACGTGAACCACCATTGCCTGGCTGAGCTCCATAATTTTTATGGTGAAGACAGGATCATTACTATACTTCATGCACTCCCTTTTCTGCGCCCCTTACTCAGAGAGGGCCCTCCTCTGTCATGGTAGCATCCAGAAAGTGACTATGAATATGGGAGACGGACCCTGGAGGTAGACTGAGCAAATGAGCTCAGGCTGCCCTCATCCTGTTTCAGGAGGGTTTGGGAAGCATGTGCAGCTTATAGAGTTGTTTCTGGTAACAAGAGCTCAATGGAAAGCTGGTTATGAAGTCTCACGGGCTTAGGGGCCAGGAAAATCTCCATTGCCAAGACAATCTATATTCATTTCAGCAATGAGCACAAATGTAAGAGGAGCAGCTCTTGCTTCTAAAACCCAAGGTCAACTCATGGCTGGTATAGATGGTCCACAGAGGTTCTTCAAGAGGCAATGGAAGCTCGGTGCTGGTAGCTCACGCCTGTAATCCTAGCCTCTCAGGAGGCTGAGATCTGAGGATTACTGTTCAAAGTCAGCACAGACAGGAAAGTCCTGAGACTCATTTCCTATTAGCCATGAAAGTGGTTCAAAGTGGCAAAGCACTAGCACCGAGCAAAAAGAGCTCAGGGACAGTATTCAGGCCCTGGGTTCAAGTCCCACAACTGACAAAGAGTCTACTAGAGCCTTCCCAGGGCAGGCATTTCAGAGACATTGTGAGGGGACTGCTTCATTCTTTCTTACAGGTAGATTTAAGAGCTTTTTGTAGAAAGGGGTCCATTGAAAGCAAGCTATTACTAGTAAGAGCAGTGAGATTTACATACAATTTGCAGATGATGAAACCAAAGTGGACTGAAGTTGGACCTGCTTCTCTTTAATGAGTGTGTCATGTGAGACTCCCTGAAGGAGCGTGTTAGTTAAGTCAGGCAATGCATGAATGTAGTTAAGGTCCTGCCTGACATGACTGGAGATGGTGATAAAACGATTCCATCCCTGTGGGATACTGAGTTTCTCCAAGATGAACTATAGATGAACGGTTGTTGAAGTTCACAGTGCATGAAACATGCTAGCCAGGTGTATGATATCAACATTCTTACAGCTTGTAGATTAGATAGGATCTCAGCAATAAAGATGTAATGCTCCACCAGAAAGTATTATTTTTCTGAGTTTAAGAAATGAGCAAGATTAAGACCAAAGCTATTGAGTGAATAAATAGTTGGAATAACCACCTTTTTATTAATTAGATCTTAAATAAGAAGCTTTCATCATTGAAAGCCCTGTTTTTAATTTCACACTGGGTCATGTGAACTACTTTGAGGGTCTGTGGGGCTCATTTTATCAAATCAAGTTGTATTTGCCAAGGATTAAGTTCCTTATTCATTGTGTTAAACATCCATGCCAAACACAGGGTAATTTATAAAGAAGAAAGACTTAGCTAAGTGCTCCTGGCTCATACCTGTAATGCTAACTACTTATGAGGCTGAGATCCGAAGACCTTGGTTTGAAGCCAGGCAGACAGGAAAACCGGTAAGGTTCATCTCTAGTTAACCACTAAAAAACCAAGAATGGGGCTGTGGTTCAAATGGTAAAGCAATAGCTTTGGACAAAAATGGTCGAGGACAGCACCAGGCTCTGATTTCTGGTCCTAGAACAGGCACGAGAGAGAGACAGACAGACACAGAGAGATACAGACAGAGAGGGAGAAAGGGAGTGAGAGATCTATTTGTTTCACA
The DNA here is from genome assembly GCF_031878675.1 of Megascapheus bottae. Taxonomy (NCBI): domain Eukaryota; kingdom Metazoa; phylum Chordata; class Mammalia; order Rodentia; family Geomyidae; genus Megascapheus; species Megascapheus bottae. Next base: position 27,534,259 of record NC_143530.1, on the reverse strand, counting down.
GTCCTTGAGATTCAAGTGTATTGCATGATGCTGGCATCCATTAGCTCTGGTGAGTTGACAAGTGACATATGGTAAATGGCATTCTGTTACTTAAGAGGGAGAGGTCACTGAGTCAGGAGTCACTGGGATCCCAGAATTATGTTAATTCCTTCTAATGGCAACTTCCCAATAGTCTTTTTTTTTGCATTTTTTATTGTAATTAGTAAAAGGGTTACATGATATTTGCCAGATAGAAGGTGCATTAATTCACATACATTGATACCCTTTCACATGTCTTGGTACCCATTCCCCCCCCCCCCCCCACCAATAGTCTTTTTTTTTTGCCAGTGGTGGGGATGGAACTCAGGACATGAGCACTGTCCCTGGGCTTTCTTCAAGGCTACCACTTGAGCCACAGCACCACTTCTGGCTTTTTGTTATGGATATGGTACTGAGGAATTGAACCTGGGTCTTCATGCATGCTAGGCAAGCACTCTTAACACTGGGCCAAGCTCCTGGCCCCTCCCCAATCGTCTTTTGTTGGTCTGCTGGGTTCCCCTAAAAGATTTCACCACCCCCTAACATCACAACACACCAAGGACCAGACTGCCGACAGGTGAAGCTTTGGTGGACACACTTTGCTACATCCAAACTATGGTAGAGCCAGTGTGCTAGCTCAGGTCTCTCTTCTTCCTACAGAGCCACTGTGGGAGCACCACCTGTATGACCTCATCTGCTTCTATCACCACCCACAGGCCCCATCATCCAGCCTATTTCTTGGCAGTTGGAGGAATTTCACATTTTGTAAATCAATATACAAAAGAAGTGTCCCCAGGACCATGATCCTAGAATGCAGGCAACTGACTCAGCTTAAACTAGACTTCAGGGAGATCTCAGCTTTTGGGTTCTGAAGGAGGACAGGAACTATCAACAATAACTAGCAAGCCCAGTGGATAGCCCACAGCCAGTGCTAGAGTGGTGCCTGCCCAGGCTGATGGCGCCATCTAGTGGCACACCATTCAGTGAGGCAAGCGTTGTCCACTGGCATAATCATGCATGCCCATGATGCTTACTGGTTTAAAAGAGAGGACTGCCAAGGTACCAGAAACAATACAGTTTGTTAGGATTCCTAAGAGAGGGGAAGAAGTCTTGGGAGACTATGGGATTAGTCATGGATGACGTGAGACAGAGTGGAAAGGGGAAGCAGAGGGAAGGCCCTTCCATCCTGCAGGATTATTTTAAAATTTATATAGATTAAGATTCACTCTTCGTGTTATACAAACCTATAAAGGAATATATCCTCCCCCAGTTTCATATCCCCAGAATTCTCCCAAGTTATCCCTTTATAAAGCCATATTTCTTAGCAAGCAGATCACATTCCATTCTTATATCTTTTCTCTTTCTCCAGAGTCTTACAAATGGAATATTCAGCCTTTTGGACCTGACTTTCACTTAGAGAAATGCCTTTTAGACATATGCTGTTGTGGTGAAAAGGTAGTAGTACTCTTACTCTGTAGTATTCCTAGCAAATAATATAACAGTTCATTTATCCATTTACCTGGTTTACTTCTAGCTTCTGGCCAGTAGTAATAAAAAAAATCCATAACATGAACACACAGGAAAAGTATAAATATTAATTTTCACTTGGATTTAGGAAATACATAGACTAGCACACTTAAGTCATAGTTTCTTCATATGTGTATGTGCCCAGCTGGGGCACCAGTGCCTCAATGTCCATAATCCTATCTCCTCAGGATGTTGAATTCTGAGAACTTGTGTTTGAATGCAGCCCAGAGTTTCATGGAAATTCATGCAGCCCTTATCTCCAATTCACCAATAAAGAGCTGGAACTGGAGTTGCAGTCCAAACAGCAGACTGCCAGCCTTGAGCCAAAGAGCTAAGCCAAAACATAAGCAACAATATTAGCACTAGGGCCTGAGCACTGTCCTTGGACTTTCTCAAGGCTAGCACTCTACCACTTGAGCCACAGCACCACTTCCAGCTTTTTCTGTGTATGTCGTTCCAAGGAATCAAACCCAGGGCTTCATGAATACTAGGAGAGCACTCAATCACTAGGCCACGCTCCTGGTTTTAATAGTTTGTATTTTAAGCATACTCTTATGTAACTCTATAATTTCTATATGGAGTAGGGTAAAAATGCCCTAAAGACTGCTGGAAGAGAGCTGCACAAACCAGTGGTTAATGTGTTATTTCACTAACCCAAGACAGAAATAATATGCAATGTAACTCAGGGTGAAATCAGCCCAAAAAGTGAAGATTGGCTGTCCCCTTTCCTGTGCTTGAGAGAGACAGGATGAGGTCTAGTCACTCTAGGATAAAGGTGAGAAAGGAGAAAAGAAGGAAGAGGTAATCTCAGAGTCACAGTGTACAATTAAGCAGATTCCACACTGCAAACCTACAGGCAAACTTCTCACCAAATACAAGGTGCCTCTATGTATTCTCTTCATCTGTCAGCAACCCCATAGACTCCTGCAAATGACAGAAGTAAGTGTGGGATGATAACGTGCCAGCTTCGGAACAATGCTGTAAAGTGAACACATTTCAGCTTCTTTTTTCTTTTCTTGTGAGGAGGGGTGGGGATTAACTCAGTCATCATAAAGGCACAGTTTTCTCTGCAATGTTTCCATTGAGATTTCACTCTAGCCCACACATTCAAAGTTAAGAAGCAGTTATCGCCAGCTACATTTGCAAATGCCTTAAGCCAACTTATAATTGCCTAATGACGACTTTACAGATCTAGTAAGTATTTTGTGTGTGAAATGTCCATAACACTAGGTTGCACTACAACAAGACAGTAATTAGATGAACACATAGAAGAGTATTTGAAGTGAGTTATTACCAGATATATTCAATGCATACCATATACAAATATATATTTTAATTCTAAATGTTGCCTCCATGAAGAAGAAAATCCACCACACAATTAGTGTTTCCTACCTGACTTATCTACTGGCTGCAGGAAGAGACAACAAATCAAATTAGCCTGCTGCTCTGAAGTCCTCAGGAATCTGTGGGCAGCAAGCTCCAGGCCCATGTTTGTAAGGAGAAGAGAAGGACAGGCTGCTGATCCAGGAGCTGAGAGTTTTATCAAAGTGGTGGGAGTGAGAAGAGAAGCATCTCAGGTCCATCCAGTGCAACCTGCTCTAGCCATTCACGGTGGGAGATCTCACCTGCTCTAGACAAGGACCTGTAGGTGGGCCACTCTGCAGTCACCTGTTGAGGCTTCATCTTCACCGTGGGCCCAGGGGTGAGGCAAGATGTGAGTGATTCACTTCAGGAAATGAAAAACAGGTCACCAACCTTGTATCTGTCCCTGTTCCAGAGTCTATATGACCTTTCTGTCATTGTCCACCACCTAACTAGGCTTTTGTTAAGAATAAGCTAAGCCCTGCCTCCAGTGAGATGTACAGCGGAAGGAAGGGGAGCCAGTTTTCCACAGATGGCCTTAAGAAGAGCGTGACACTGCATTGGGTAACCTCAGCCTGTTTCCTTTGGTGCCTGCCCTGTTGTGCTAGGATGAGGGATGCTACATCAGACAACATGGGTGCATATTTAAAATTGTTGTCATGTACTGCCATGCTCCGTTCCTGTGGCTGCTCCCATCAGAGGGGATGAGAGGGCATTTCCTCAGGTCCTTTCTGACACAGACTGTGGGAGCTGTGGGCTCTCTCCATCTTCCTCATGTGGTATGTAGTAAAATGTCTGCTCTTATATTTACCACTTTCATTATGAATAATGGTGAAAGTTGCTAATGTTTCATTAAATTTCTGAATTTCTATTTTGAAACTGTCTAGTCTCTTCTTTTCTTTTGCTGTTGAGAGACAAGGATTTGAACTTGGTACCTGAGGCTTTGATCATTGGCTAGTGCTCTCCCTACTGAGCCATGCTGGAAACTGCCTTTTTTTGACATGTTTACTACTAAGGTGTTGATTGTTTTCTTTCTAGCTCATCCTGAAGGCAGGTGAACCAGCCTTATAGGTGGCGTCCAGGTGAACTCAGTGGTGTGGCCAGGCCAGGCCCTTCCCACCGCTCAAAGACAGAGAGCAGCCTAGCTTTGGGGTGCAAAGGTAATAATGCATCACTCTGATGCATTTGCTTCAGGGACTTATTTTAAGGTATTTTTCTTAGGTACATTGACACAGGAATGAAAGCTGATAATATACTTGCTCAGCAAGCCCTGGAAGGGGATTGGTGGCCAGAGAACACATCTTGAGAATGTGAGGCTTTCACCAAGATCACGTATACCACTCAGCAAGTGCTCAGTGACCTGCACCTCATCCTACACTTTCCACCCCCCAAAAAAACTAAAACCTCAAGGGAGAGAAAAAGTATGCACCTAAAGCTTAAGCTCCCCCGGGAAGCACAGAGAGCATAAAGTTAAATAATGCTTGCCTCCTGGCAATGAGGACACTATTCTGGACTTCAGGATCTCACCAACAGAGATAACAATTATTTCGTGCTATATATACAGTGTATCCTACAAAGGTAATGTACATTTGTGTTTATACAATAATAATTGTTTTCTATACTTGTATCCCCATTTTATATACAAGATGTGGTGTTAGTATATCAGGTTGTATTCAAGGTATGATGTTTGAGTATACATATATGCAATGAAGAGGTTACCAGTCAAGCAAATTAATGTAATCCCTCTCTCATGCAGTAGTAAACTTTTATTTTTCCCAGTGGTAAAGAGCATCTAAAATATATTCACTTCGCCGGGCACAGTGGTTCACGCCAGTAATCCTAGCTACGCAGGAGGTTGAGATCTGAAGATCAATGTTCAAAGCCAGCCTGGGCACAAAAGGACCAGAGACTCTTTATCTCCAATTAACCACTAGAAAATGGGAAATGGGGCTTAGCTCAAGGGTAGGGCCGCAGTCTTGAGCTGTAGAATTCAGGGACAATGCCCTGGCCCAGGAGTAGGGTGGTAGCCTTGAACTGAAGAGCTCAGGAACAGCACCCAGGCTGAAGTTCAAGCCCCCTGACTCACAAAATAATAATAAAATAAAATATACTCACTAAAAATATCCAGAATATGGGAAAACATGGACTTGAGTCATCAGGTTGTACATTAGATCTCTTGGCTTAATTATTCAATGTAACTGCAACTCTGTACCTCTTGGCCAACATCTCCCCAGTATCCCACCCCTAGTAACCATCGTTCTGTTTCTGTATTTGGTGTGTGTGTGTGTGTGTGTGTGTGTGTGTGTGTGTGTGTGTGTGTGTGTGTATGTGTTCAGGCACACATGCACATTATAGTACTAAGGCATACATTCAGAGCCTGGGCATTGTCACTTGCTTTTTTTACATGGAGATAGTGCTCTGCCTCTTGAACCACTGCTCCAGTATGTAACAGTTTTGCAGGCTTTCCTGTCTGGGCTGGTTTTGAACCACAAACCTCAGATTTCAGCCTTGAGTAGCTGGGATTATAGGTGTGAGCCACTGGTACCTAGCTTGTTGAATTGGCTTTGCACTGTAGCCTTATAAGTAGACCGGGACAACCTGGAATTCCTGCTCCTCCTGCCTCAGTCTCCTGAGTGCTGAAATTATAGGGTCGTGGTGGAGTCTTTAGGGATATATATATATATATACATATATATATGATTATGACATCTTCAAACAGGTGACATGCATAATGAGATTTACTTCTTAATTAGAATTCTTTTTTTTTTTTATTTTTTGTCAGTCCTGGGCTTGAGCTCAGGGCCTGAGCACTGTCCCTGGACTTTCTCAAGGCTAGAGCTCTACCACTTGAGCCTCAGCACCACTTCCAGCTTTTTTTCTATATGTGGTACCGAGGAATCGAACCCGGGTCTTCATGCATCCTAGGCAAGCACTTTAACCACTAGGCCAAACTCCCGGCCCCTTCATTAGAATTCTTTATATTTCATTTTCTTGCTTAATTTTCTGTCTGGGACTTCCAATATAGCAGAAGCGGCAAGCCTAGTCTTCTGATTTCAGTGGAAAGTTTTCCAATTTTCACTATTATTAGGTTGTTGGCTTTTAATTATATTGATGTACGCTCCTTCTATACTAAATGTGTTGAGATTTTATTTAAAAGGACATGGAACTTTGTCAAATACTTTCTCTGCATAGTGATGCTAAGTAGAATTTTTTGTTTCATTCAGTTATGTGTTAAAATCACGATTCTTAATACTGCTAATTGTACCATCTTTTATACTCCAGGAAGAAATTCAACTTGACCATGGTGAATTATCCTTTTAATGGGCTGTTGAACTGTTTGCTAGCGATTTTGAGTTATTTGTATGTATGTCCATCATAAATACCTGTGTTGTCTTGCAGTATGCTTGTTGGCTCTGGTATTGGATCAGTGCTAGCCTTACAAAATGACTTGGGAAATACTCTTTTCAATTTTTTGGAAGCATGCAAAAAGCTTTCCATTCCTCTTTTGTGGTGCCAGTATCCAGGAGTGAACTCATGTCAGGATTGTGTTCCTGCTCTGCTTTTTCTCATGGCTGGTGCTATACCATTGGATGCTTACTCCATCTAGCATTTTTGCTGGTTATTATTGTTTCAATCTCTACTTGCCACTGTTGTGTTTAGATTTTTCTTTCTTCACGATGCAGATCTAGTTAAGTAGTCTCTTCCCAGGGATATAGCCTTTTTTTCTGTTATTCAACTTAGTCATAGTAGCTTCTCGTGTTCCTTTGTATTTTAGTTAGCGTTAATTAGCTATGTCAGACCACTTCATTTTAACATGTCCATTTATGGAGATAATATATCTTAATCAGTCATCCTACACATCATCCACGATCCCCCTCAACTAATCTCATGGAATTTCCTTGTTCCATTTTTATTTCTGAGGATGGATTACACTTGCCTTCATAACCCCCTCCCCCGCCCCCCGCCTTCTCTATACATCTGTCATGTCTTAACTACCCAGTGTTCCTGTTGTCACCCTGAATGGTAAATTTCCTTTGTGCTTTCAACGTTGTAATGTGCTCTCTTTTATCTCTAATCTTATCTTTTTTGCTTTAGTTAGCCTAGCTGAGGGTTTATTATTGTTTTCATCTTTCAAAAACACCCAGGTTTTTTTTTTTTTTTTTTTTTTTTTTTGCCAGTCCTGGGCTTGAGCTCAGGGCCTGAGCACTGTCCTTGGACTTTCTCAAGGCTAGAGCTCTACCACTTGAGCCTTAGCACCACTTCTGGCTTTTTTCTATGTATGTGGTACCAAGGAATCGAACCCGGGTCTTCATGCATGCTAGGCAAGCATTCTACCACTAGGCCAAACTCCCAGCCCCCAAAACACCCAGGTTTCTAAAGTCTACTTTTTTCTAGTTTCTATTTCATTTTTCCATATATTTTTATTGTAATTAATAGAAGAGTTACATTATATTCACCAGATACAGGGTGCATAACTTCACAAACATTGATACCCTTTCTCGTGTCTTGGTTCCCATTTCCCTCCCCCCACCCTCGCCCCTCATCTTGTTTTCCCCCCTTCCCTATCCTATTTCAAATAACCAAATTCTATTTCATTAACTTGTATTTTGATCTTTGTTATTTCTTTCCTTCTACTTCTTTGGATAAACTGCAAAAACTTATCAAGGTCTGACCAGGTACTCTTCCCCTATGCTATGAACCTTGAGGTTTAGGTCAGATAACACTGAGACTCTTCCACTTTTTAAATTTATATATTTAGTATTACAATTATCTCTCTAGAATTGCTTGGGCTAGTAACTCATTAGAACATGTTGTGTTCATTTTTGTGAACATTGGGTATTGTGTGTGTGTGTGTGTGTGTGTGTGTGTGTGTGTGTGTGTGTGTATGTGTGTACCTGTCCAGAGTCTTGAACAGGACCAGGGCACTGTCCCTGAGCTTTTTCACTCAATGTTAGCACCCTGCCAATGAGCCACAGCTGTATTTCTAGATTTTTGTTTTGCTGGTAAATTACAGCATTTTCCTGCCGTGGCTGGCTTCAAACCATGATCTTCGGATCTCAGCCTCCTGAATGGCTAGGATTACAAGGTGTGAGCTATTGATTCCCAGCTAAGTATTTTGGTTAAGAGGGGTTTGAGTTTATTTTTTTTACTGTTTTTTTTTTGTCCTTCCTTTCTTGGTACTGGGAATCAAATCCAGAATGTTGCTAGGCAAGTGTTTGCCAGCTCTATATCCCAGCCCTTAGCTGAATATACTTTACCCCTTGGACTAGCTATTTTGATTGGAGATAAGAGCCTCTTAGATTTGTCTGCTCAGAATGGCTTCAAACTGCAATCCTCAGATCTTAGCCTCCTGAGTAGCTAGCTACAGCGAGAAGCATGAGACATCTGCACCCAGCCAAATTCCTTTTTTTTTAAGTGAATTATGGATCTCAAAATGATGCTTGACATGGTGACATTATTCTGAAAATGTACCGTTGTGTGAGACACAGTAAGGTCCGTGGTTAACATCTAGAGAGCTGAGAATGTAAGCCCTCATTCTATTTCTATTCCAACAGTTTTGCTAAATATTTTGCCCTCTCCCATAAGTCAGTGAATTTACTATGCCCATTTCTTTAGCTCCAAACATAGATGTTATAATTATGGGCCAAAACAGTACTTTTTTTTTGTCGGTCATAGGCCTTGAACTCTGGTTTTACCACTTGAACCACAGTGCCACTTCCTAATTCATACTTTTCGAAGCTAACCGTTCATCATGTTCCAAGTCTGTATTGCTCAGGTCTTAGTGCTGGACCATGAGGGAGGGGAACCTAGCCTCAGACCCTCTCTAACACTCTTTCCTTCTTGATAAAGATTGGAATCTCTGATCTGCAGGAGTTCCTGGTTTTCTAAAAAGCCTTTTAACATTTCCTGACTGGCAAACTACTGGTGACAAGTGATTTCTGTCTTTTTTCTTTGGGGAAAACTTTATCCTTCTCATCTGAAGGATAAGTTTGATGGAAACAGAATTTCAAGTTGGAAACTAGGGATCATTTTGGATGCCCATAGTTAGACTACTTGGCAGGCTAAGATGAATTGGGGGTTCAAGGTAGCCTTGGATACGTAATGAGACTTTTATAGATAATATGTTTTATTTCTTCCAGTTTTTGGGTTTTTATGTTTTATTTGTCTTCAAATTGAATGTAATATACCTAAGTGCATATGCTTCTTTTGTATTTGCTTGCTTACTATTTTCTGAGCATCCTGGATATTTGACCGTGTGTGTGTGTGTGTGTGTGTGTGTGTGTGTGTGTGTGTGTGTGTGTGTGTGTGAGAGAGAGAGAGAGAGAGAGAGAGAGAGAGAGAGAGAGAGAGAGAGAGAGAGAGTCATGATGAGGCGTAGGGCTTTAACTCAGAGCCTGAGTGTTGTCTCTGAGCTTTTTTGCTCAAGGCTAGCACTCTACCACTTGAGCCTTCCACTTTCAGTGTTTTGATGGTTAATTGGAGGTAAGAGTCTTACACAGCCTGAGCTGACAGTCCTCAGATATCAGCCTCCTGGGTAGCTAGGATTACAAGCATGAGCCACTGGTACCTAGCTGGCCTGGTATCTATTAATTTTAAGAAACTTTCAGACATTATCACCTCAAGTATTTGATCTGGTCCTTTACTTTCTGCCTTGCCATTATGCATACGTTGCATCATATTTATTTTATCCCAAAGTTTAAAAAAGATATTATTCTGTCTTTCATTCTTTTTCCTCTTTGCTTTCCAATTTGAGATGTGTTCATTGTTCTCTGCCTCTGATCATATAAAACAATATTTACCAAAAGAACTCCAGGAAATGGAAACAAAAGCAGTTTTTCTTTGTTGTTGTTTTTGTTTTCTCTTTTTGTCTTGTTTATCCATCTTTAGGAGGGCAAGAGGGCACAGAAATAGAGAAACAAATGGTGAACAAATGCAGCAGTGGTAGTTACTAGACCCTAAGTTGAAAATATACTATACAACTTTTGTATAGGGATGTGAGGAAAAAAACTGAAAGAGAGGGAAGGAATGATATTGTCCAAGAAGAAATGTACTCATTACCTGACTTAACTGTAATCCCTCTGTACATCTTTGTAATAATAAGTAAATTTAAAAACAAGTGTTGACACATTTTAAGCTCACTACTTTTCCCTTAGCTATTGAAGAACCCATTATTTGGGGCTATATTCTGGACCAATGCCTTTAAAATTCCCTACTGTACCATTTATGCAGGTTATATTTACAGTCTCAGAAAAGCAGTGACATGGAAAGAACGTAAGTGGCTTCAGCCAGCATTTGCCCTATGAAATAGTGGTGCAATCAGTTGGCAGAAGCCAAACCTATGACTGGCTGAGACTGAGCTGTGTTTTACAAGAATTTATTTTTAAATTAGCTACGTCTGTTTAATAAGTTACAATTTTCTACACAGAGGTGGCCCTGAGCCAATTGAATCACTGAAATCTGGAAATGCATATAGGTCAATAAACTTAACATGTTAGACAATCTCCTATCACAAATATGTGGGAGGAACTATTTAAAATGAAAAGACCATTATTTTGGCTCAAGGTTTGAGAGGTTCTAGCTCACGATCACTTTCTTACTGAGCCAGTGGTGGGGCAGAACATTATGATTGTGGGAACATATACAGGAGAAGGCTGTTCACTTCATGGTAGACAGGAAGCTGAGAATGAAAGACAGGCTGGGAGGAAGGTGCATCTTTCCAGGGCCTACCCCTGTAACCCACAAATATATTTATATAGATAGATAGATAGATATAGATATGTATATATATATATATTTGGTCACATAGGCATGATACTGTATGCTCCTTTTTTAATGAGAGAAATACGTATACTCCTTTTTTAATGAGAGAAATGGCTTTACTGGTTAATGGGATAAATCAACTGAGGTCTAATCTGGCCTAATCCAAAAGCACAGTTTAGAGATGCCTAAGGGAATGAATTACATGGTTTTTTTCGATCTTCATTATTGGGGTTTTGGATATAGGGCTTCACACTTACTAGTAGGTGTTCTAGCACCTGAGACATGCCTTCATTAAAAGTGTAAGCCAGAAGCTTACTCCAACTACTCAGAAGGCTAATATCTGAGGATCAAGATTTGAAGCACCAGCCTAAGCAGAAAAGTCCCAAAGAGTCTATCTCCAATTAGCTATCAAATATACTTAAGTGGAGGCCTGGCTCAAGTGATAGGGTAAAAATGCTGAGAGAGGGCATTAGGCACCTAATTCAAGGAGAGAGAGAGAGAGAGAGAGAGAGAGAGAGAGAGAGAGAGAGAGAGAGAGAGAGAGAGAGAGAGAGAGGGCAAATTAAAAAAGAAAAAAAGTTCTTTTAGTTGCAATATTTCCATCATATGCTGCAGGTTCACTTGTCAACACACCAGTCACAAAGCAACCATTCTCCTTATTTCAATAAAACTTGGCCTTTGTGGACATAGCTAGTAAATTAATTAGGAAGCCTACAGAGTGGGAGAAGATCTTCACCAACCAAACAACGGACAAAGGCCTCATATCTAAAATATATCAACAACTCAAAAAATTGAATCACTCCAAAACTAATCTCCAAAGTAATAACCATCCCATTAAAAAATGGGCCAAAGACTTAAAGAGAGTCTTCTCTGATGAAGAAACAAAAATGGCCTATAGACACATGAAGAAATGCTCAACATCTCTGGTCATAAAAGAAATGCAAATCAAAACAACTCTAAGATTCCACCTCACTCCAGTTAGAATGGCCAGGATCAGGAAAACGAATAATAACAGATGCTGGAGGGGATGTGGCCAGGAGGGATCACTACTACACTGTTGGTGGGAGTGCAAACTCGTTCAACCACTATGGAAAGCAGTGTGGCAGTGCCTCAAAAGGCTAAACATAGAACTCCTCTATGACCCAGCAATTCCACTACTTGGCATTTACCCAACCATCCAGAAACAAGGGCATACTAAATACACTAGCACAACAATGTTCATTGCAGCACTATTCACCATAGCAAAGATATGGAACCAACCTAGATGTCCCTCAGTTGATGAGTGGATCAACAAGTTGTGGTATTTGTACACAATGGAATTCTATGCTGCTGTCAGAAAGAATGACATCGCCCCATTTGTTAGGAAATGGAAAGACTTAGAAAAAATCATATTAAGTGAAGTAAGCCAGACTCAAAGGAACTTAGGCTCAATGGTTTCCCTCATTCGTCATAATCAGTAGAAACCTTGGGCTCTACTAGCAGAGATCTGCAATAGAGCAAAATCTTGATACATAAGGCCATATAGTATGAAGCTAATTGAAAGGACCTCCAGGATATTGAAACAAAAGCCATATAACGAATGATTGTTGTCCTTAATGCACTATGTCGTCTCTCATCTCCTTTGCTGTCCCTTGGTTATCTCATATTGGTATAGTATCTCACTTTGTTATCTGATATATTGAATTTATTTGTATCTGGTTATTTGAAATTTGATAGGGAAGGGGGGAAAACCAAGACGGGTGTGGGTGTGGGGGGGGGTAATGGGTACCAAGACATGTGAAAGGGTATCAATGTATGTGAATTAATGCACCTTCTATCTAGCAAATATCATGTAACCCTTTTACTAATTATAAAAAACCAAAACTTGGCCTTTGTAACAGTTTGATGTATTTAAAATTCATCTACACAGGGGCTAGGAGTTTGGCCTAGTTGTAGAGTACTTGCCTAGCATTCAGGATGCTCTGGGTTCAATTCCTCGGTACTGAATACACTGAAAAAAGCTAGAAGTGGTGCTGTGGCTCAAGTGGTAGAGCACTGGCCTTGAAGAAAGCCCGAAGACAGGGCTCAAGCCCCTAAGTTCAAGCCCCAGGACTGGCAAAAAAAAAATTAATTTACATAGCTGGACCTGGTGGCTCATGCCTGTAATCCTAGCTACTCAGGAGGCTGAGAGTTCAAAGCCAACCTGGGCACTAGTCTGTGAGACACTTATCTCCAATTAACCACTAGAAAACAAGAAGTGGTGCTGTGACTCAAGAGGTAGAGCAGTAGCCTTGTACTAAAGATCTCAGGGATAGTGTCCAGGCCCAGAGTTCAAGTCCCACAACACAACAACAACAAAAAATCATCTACTGCCTCCTGATTTAAGAAGGCACCTTCCCTGTAGATTGAATATTTTCAGTTCTTAACCCCAACCCCCTCTTTATGGTATTGGGGATTGTATCCAGGGATTCATGCATGCAAGGCAAGTGCTTTACTACTTGAGTCACACTCCCAGTGCTTTTGTTTGTATTTTGGTTTGAGGTAGTGTCATTAACCTTGCCAGGGCTGGCATGAAAGTCTCGGTCCTCCTGCCTCTGCCTCCCAAGTCTTACCACATGAAGCATGCAAGCCAGACAGAACTAAAAAATAAGGTTTAACATCTTTCTGATAAATTTTGACTCAGAAAAAAAATGTCCACTGTACCTTTTTTTAAAATCACATCGCATTCTATGAATCCACAAATTCAGCTGCCTTCTCATCTTCCCTATTGTTTCACCACACAACGGGGAGGCCACCTGAGTACTCTCTGGAGGGGCTCATGTACAGAGGTTTAGGTCATGTCTTCCCTGTCTTCGAGGGGCCATAGTTTTGATCTACTGACCTTGAACTACTACCAGCAGTCCTAAGACTTATGCCTGACGGGGTTTCTTTACCAGTTGTACCATAGCCATCTTGCACTAAGAGACAGGAGTCAACACATCGGTGCTCAGTTGGACAGCCATCTGAAAGGGTGAAGTTACCCACAGAAAAGACAAAATGGGAAGCACAGCATGGAACAGAACGCAGAAATCATGTGTAGTCAGTGTGAGAATTGCCTTAGAAGGCTCAGTGTTGATATTCAATCTTCGCTGGAAATGCACCTTGAGCATACCTGTGAATGACAAGGAAAGTCTCCTGAGTATTGCTTTTGGGGTCTTGTGTTGGGGGATTTTGATTATACTAATTAACAAGCTTCCCCTGTGATGACTTTTCCTTTTTGGTCCAATTTGCAATTCAGCTGCATAGTCTTCGGTGTTGTGGATGCCTAGCAGTTCGTGCTCGCAGTACTCTTATAAGGAAGTACCAGTCACAGGCTGGAGGCATGAAATTTAGTGTGGCTTCCAAAGCAATTTTTCTTTTCATGTATTGTACCTCTAAATTCATCCTACAGACCATTTACATAACATACGCTATTTCTGGTTCAATGTTCCAGACCAGCCTTTTATTCTTAATCTTAAAAATAAGCATTGAGGTGAATAAATGAATAAAAATGTGACTTGCCACTCAGCTTCATACACAGGCAGACACAAAAGACATCTGTGTTATAGTAATCTAGGAATCACATTACTCCACTCTTTTTTTTTAAAGGACAGTTAAAGGAATGGTGTAACCATGGAAATTTCCACTCCTTCCAAAAACACAAATTTTAAACAAAACCTCAAGCCCTAGAAATACACAGGAAACCAGGGGCCCTGGCCTTCCAAGAGAGAACTCAGCATCACCATGACACAGAAGAGCTAACAAAAAAATTCCTTTCCAAAACAGAAAGAAAAGTGCCACAAAGACAGGGGCCTTTTACTACCACCCCAGGCAAGATGCCTTTACTCTGCAGAATAAAATACTTGTCAGCAAATAAAAAAAATCAGCTACCTCCAAAATTTTGTTAAGAACTATGTTTCAGTGGCTAGACTCTGTCGCTTTCTGTAGATAATTGTGGTAAATATGTAAATTCTAAAGGAAAGCTGGATACTCCTTATGTACCAGCTTAAATAAACTGGTAGATCAAGGGTGCACATGGACATTCCTTGGTTTTACAGTTAACAGGAAACAACTAAACTTTGGAGAAATTCTTACAAAAACAACAAAATCTATTGTCAGACTCCAGCAACACTGAAGTTAAACTAAATATTGCACACCTATCCTATGCTAAACCCCTGCCAAGTGCTAAACAAAGAGCTGCCAATGAAAATAGAAAAGATCTCTGAATTTAGACCTGACATCAAATTTGTTGACCAATGGTTAAATAAAAGTGACCAAAATATGTCACTTGAGTTATAACTAAATGCCGGAAAGAGGGAATCATGTATGGAAGTGAAGGAAGAGAGTTGTAGGCAGAGGAACAACAAATAACATGGTTTTGAGATGAGAATAAGCTCAGAGAATAACAGTTTATAAAAAGTAGCGCGCATCACAGACACACAAAGGCAACAGATATTGTTGATGAGCTGCAAAGATTACAAAATTACTGAGGAAAAGAACCTGCTATTGTTATCACTATTTCCTATTTATATAGATCTGCTTCAATAAACTAATAATACAAACTTGCACACATAAAGAGGTGTTTTAGAATACAAAGAGATAACTATTCCAGCCTGGCATGGTGGCACATGTAATACCAGGATAGCTAGGGAGGCAAAAGCACAAGAATCAAGAGCTCACAGTTAATCTATGCTACACAGTGAGACCCTGACTCCAAATAGGTAAGACATATCAATGATTTAAAAAAATACAGATTGATGGATGATAGATAAATATAACTTTTACAATTGAGATGTCAATGTATTTGTAACAGTTGATGTCTTTTCATGGATTTGTTCTTTTGGAGCCTGAAGTAGCAAAGAAAATTGTAATGATGTCTTTCTTTCCTTCCTTTCTAGATTCTAGTATTGAGAAATAATCTAATGAGAAATTATCTCTCTACAATTCCCATCAACAGCCAACACTAAGTGAATTTTAAGTAGAATTGCTGGATCATAAGGGAGCTCCAGGGGCCGGGAGTTTGGCCTAGTGGTTAAAGTGCTTGCCTAGCATGCATGAAGACCCGGGTTCGATTCCTTGGTACCACATACATAGAAAAAAGCCGGAAGTGGTGCTGAGGCTCAAGTGGTAGAGCTCTAGCCTTGAGAAAGTCCAAGAACAGTGCTCAGGCCCTGAGCTCAAGCCCAGGACTGGCAAAAAAAAAAAAGAGGCTTCATGAAGCAAGCCTGTTTTAAAAAAAAAAATAAGGGAGCTCCATGTTATTGGTCACTCATCTTCAACAACTCATCAAAAAATTATACACTATGATCAAACAGGATTTATCACAGGGATGCAGAGCTGGTTCAATATACTCAAGTCAATTAATATAATTCATCCCATCAACAAGAGCAAGGACAAGAATCACATGATTGTCTCAATAGATGCAGAAAAGGCATTTGACAAGATCCAATACCCCTTTATGCTAAAAGCTCTGGAGAGCTTTCTTTTTATTATAATTAATAGAAGGGTTACATTATATTCACCAGACAGAAGGTGCATTACTTCACAAACATTGATACCCTTTCTCATGTCTTGGTCTCCATTTCCCTCCACCTACCCCTGCCCGTCATCTTGCTTTCCCCCCTTCCCTACCCTATTTCAAACAACCAAAAAGCATATATACAATATATCAGATAACAAGGTGAAATATTGTAACAATATGAGATAACCAAGGAACAGCAAAAGAGATGAGAGATAACATAGTACATTAAGGACAACAATCACTCATTATATGGCTTTTGTTTTTATATCCTGGAGGTCCTTTCATTTAGTGTCACAATATATGGCCTTATGTATCTAGGTTTTGCTCTATTGTAGGAGAGCCCAAGGTTTCTACTGATTGTGACAAATAAGGGAAACCATTGAGCCTATGTTCCTTTGAGTCTGGCTTATTTCACTTAATATGATATTTTCTAAGTCTTTCCATTTCCTTAAAAATGGGGCGATATCATTCTTTCTGACAGCAGCATAGAATTCCATGGTGTATAAATACCACATCTTGTTGATCCACTCATCAACTGAGGGGCATCTGGGTTGGTTTCATGTCTTTGCTATGGTAAATAGTGCTGCAATGAACATCGAACATCGTTGTGCTAGTGACTTTAGTATGTCTGTTTCTGGACAATTGGGTAAATGCCAAGTAGTGGAATACATGCACACAAATTTATTGCTTACGTACAACAAAAAAGTTAAAAAAAAAACTTTAAGAAACTCAGATATTTGTCTACCAACAGAATGGAAAACGAATTCTGGCACAATGAAATAATATCCAAAGATTGTATGCAGTCTTAAAGGTTACATTCTTGTGTGTGTGTGTGTGTGTGTGTGTGTGTGTGTGTGTGTGTGTGTGTGTGTGTGCGTGTGTGTGTGTGTGTGTGTGTGTGTGTTTCTGCTCTTGGGGCTTGAACTCAACAGCTTGGGCACTGTCCTTGAGCTCTTTTACTCAAGGTCAACACTCTACCACTTAAGCCATAGTTCCACTTCTGGCTTTTTGGTTATTCATAGATTTTCCTTCCCCAGGCTGGCTTTGAACTGTAATACTCTGATTTCAGCCTCCTGGGTAGCTATGATTACAGGTGTAAGCAATTGGAGCTTAGCTATGATTCTTTAAAAAAAAATAGAATTCAGAGCCAGGCGGGTGGCTTAGCATGCATGAAGCCCTGGGTTTGATTTCTCAGTACCACATACACAGATAAAGCCGGAAGTAGTGCTGTTGCTCAAGTGGTAGAGTGCTAACCTTGAGAAAGCTCAAGGGCAGTACCCAAGCCCAGAGTTCAAGACCCAGGACTGGCAAAAAAAAAAAAAAAAGAATTAGATGGGAGTGAGGGAAGGGATGACACTGTCCAAAAAAATGTATTCATCACCTGACTTATGTAACTATATATATATATATAACCTTTATGACAATTTTTAAAACTTAAAAAAAATAAAATTAGAAATAATATTTTCAGAAAAAAATAGACATGTAAATCAAAGGAATGATGGCAAGGAAAAAAAGATACAAAATACCCCAAGCAGCAGACTGAGGACTCTGTAACACAGCTGTAGATGGTTAATATCAACATCTTGACTAGATGGCAGTTTCATGGACTCTTAGTATTAAAAGTGAGGAAAATGTAAATAAGGCCTTACCTATGAACTGTCAGTGAGAAAATCCTATGATTCATCTAACTGTATATCACTTGAGGTATATCTTTACAAAGGCACAAATAAAACAAAAATTAACAAACGTCAAACTAAAATTTTATGTCTTGAACTACAGGTATACCACCAGGGAGGAACAGAAAAATAAGTCAATTAAATATTCTGAGAGTCGCAAGAGATTAGGCACTAATGAATTCTCACTATTGGCAATGAGGTACATTTCAAATGTAAAAAAAGCTTAAAAGAACTGTAATCAAAGCTTTATAGGCTAAAGGAAGAAAATAATCGAGAGTTTAACAAACAACCAGTATCAGAAATAAGGAAAAACATCAACTCTGACCATAAAAATTTTCAGAACTATAATAAATGAGCTCAATCTTTCAAATGTTATTACATTCCCTTAGAAAATTTAAAAGGTGACTAAATTGAAATATGCCATTTTAGTAAATGATTTAATAGTGTTTATATGCATTTAATTAGCTTTACTAATTATATGAATAGATCATGAGCGGCCACAGAGTGAACATAAAGACCTATTTTTTCACCAGACCCTAAATAGGACTTTCTTTAAACAGCATCCATCCTAGACTGGGGGGGACCAGGTTTATTTCTACCTTCTTTTGTTTTTAGAGACTTCACAGTACAGAATTCTAGTTTATTAAAACAATGTGATAGTAAGCACTATTACTTTCCCCCATTTTTATCTCCTCCCCCACCCCCTGTCATGGGGCTGGGACTATCTCTGAGCTTCTTTTTTTTGTTTTTGCTCAAGACTAGCACTCTACCACTTGAGCCACAGCATAATTTCTGGTTTTATCTATTTATGTGGTACTGAGGAAGCTAACCCAGGGCTTTGTGCATGCTAGGCAAGCACTCTACCACTAAGCCACATTTCCAGTCACATTTTCAATACATGAGGAAATAAGGCTTGGAAAGATTAGTCTTTCCAGAATTAAGGTAGTAAATGATGCTTCCAGGACTCAAATACCGGCTTACTACTGAGTGCTGACATTCCAACCTCACTCAGTCTATCACTAATATGCAGCAAAAAAAACTGTATTAGACAACATAGGACAATCTAGAAATGAAGTAAACAGATAATCATGTCCTCTATTTCCCCTTTCTCTTAGATTTCCATGAAGTTTACAATATGGATGAATCTTTGCGATTAGATTACATGGTATGAGCAACATGTACTTTGCTGCCCTCTTATGGTAGATATACCTAGATACACAACACTCACATGCCCTATTTCATATGTTCTGAGCTTTACATAATACATGATTTCCTAGAAGAATAAAATAGGCATATAACAGACTTACAATGAGTGTTTGTAGAACTGAACTGTAAGCCCTACTAAATCTTTAACAAGTACTAAGAATTTTCTTTTGATGAGAATCCAATGGTTTTGTATTTAAATGATTTGCCCTTCAGTCTTTTCAGTATTCATTCATAGTATTCTACCTAGTGGTAGAGTGCTTGCCTAGCATGCACAAAGCTCTGGGTTTGATTCCTCAGTACCACATACACAGAAGCGGTGCTGTGGCTAGTAGTGCACTAGCCTTGAGAAAGCCCAAGAGCAGTGCATAGTCCCTGAGTTCAAGCCTCAGGACTGGCAAAAAAAAAAATCTGATTTCATCATATAGCCAAGTCACATGAAAGTATAAATGGAAAATATAACCTCCTTCAATTTTCCATTCAACCACTTGTTTCAAGCATCTTTTTTTAAATGCTGAAATGGAAGAAATAGTGGAGAGATTTAAGTTTCTTGCAATTTCCTGCTCTTTAGTTTTTCTCTACTATATTGCTTCTTGGGGAAGACTAAGTGACTTGAAGGATTAAAAGTAAAGGTCTATAATAGACATGCTTAATCAATTCTCAGAAAAATCCAGGAAGAACAAGAAAAATTGAACTTTAAATGTTTCTATCCTACCTACTTCAGTTTAGACAAAGCTGTTAACACTAAAGCCTATATATTTTTTTCTTTTTTTGCCAGTCCTGGGGCTTGAACTCAGGCCTAGGCACTGTCCTTGAGCTTTCTCAAGGTAGTTCTCTACCACTTGAGCCACAGCACCACTTTCGGCTTTTGTGTATGTGGTTCTGAGGAATCAAACCAGGGTCTTCGTGAATGCTAGGTGAGCACTCTACCACTAGGCCATACTCCTGGCCCTAAAGCCTATAATCTCAAGAATCCTGTTATGGGCAGATTTTTAAAAATTATGAAAATTCCAATGTAATATTCACAGAAATTTATATAACATATGATCATATAAATTGATGCTTATTGAAATGAACTCATGAAATGGAAGCAAAAGGTTTTTTATTGTACTGTTTCTGGTTCTTTTTTTTTAAAAATTCCTTTCTTCTTTCATTTTTCCTTTGCTTTGTTGCTTCCTATCTGACCTTTTATTTCTGTACCATCTGTCTTGCATATAAGTTTATCTGATTTGGGGAAGGGAAGGAGAAGCTTGGAAATGGTAGGGCAAAGGCTGAACCAACTCATCAGTGAAACACACTACACACTATGTTGAAATAAACTATACAACTTGGGGAGGAGGGAAATCAGGAGAGAAACCTGAGAGAGGATGAAGGACTGAGTGATACTGTTCAAAAGAAGATGTACCTGGCTTATTTACATAAGTAACCCCTTTGTGCATCACCTTTCTTCTTTTTTTACCAGTCCTGGGGCTTGAACTCAGGGCCTCGGTGCTGTCCCTAAGCCTCTTTGTGCTCAAAGCTAGCACTCTACCTGTACATCACCTTTAAAGTAAAAAAAAAAAACCTATATGTTACATAAAAATAAAAATAACAAAACTATATGTAACATAAAAGATCCTAACAAAAAGTACAATGCTGTAGGCATCAGAATACGTGACTTCAAAGTGTACTAGAGTCATGGTAACAAAAACAGCATACTGGCACAAAAACAGATATGGAGACAAACATAATAGAATAAAAGAACCTGACATAGTTCTTGACCAAAAAATATAATTTTGGACAAAAGAGCTAAAATACACCAGAAAGAAAAGGCAGTCTAGAACCAAACATAGTGGCGCATGCCCACAATCCTAGCTACTTAGGAGGCTGAAATCTGAGGATCAAGGTTCAAAGCCAGCCTGGGCACAAAAGAACCCGAGACTCCAATTAACCTCTAGAACATGGGAAGTAGGGCTTGGCTCAGGAGTAGGGTGGTAACCTTGAGCTGATGAACTCAGGGACTGCCAAGGCCAAGTTCAAGACCCATGACCCACAAAAAATAAAAATAAAAAAGAAAGAAAGAGAGGGGGTGAGGGAAAAAGAAATGCAGTCTCTTCAACAAATGTTACTGGGAAAACTGGTTATATACATATATGACTGAAATTAGACTTTATCACTAACATACATACATACATACACATACATATACACACATTGAGAACACAATTATGGTCTTCCTTTAATTAAAAAAAAGTAGTAAGGGAGTAGTTAAAGGATTATAATAAAGTGGGTAAACTTAAAGTACTCTATGAGCATGAAATTATCACAAGGAAATCTCCTTGGCATTATCGATGTATGCCAATAAAGCCCATAAACTTAGGTACTCAAAATATTGAGTGGTTTTATGGTTAAACAGACAGAATAACTGACTCACTAACTCAGGGATGAGTCCGCGTCCCTGGGTGGTCTTAAATAGGTAACTTCTCCTTGGAATTTGGCCTCATCTGGCGGGAAGTACTAGGGAGACTATGTATACACTAAGATTAGTGCTGTGTACTGTTCCTAGATATTGGGTAGATAGTATATCATTCCTCCATATTGACTAGTTACTGCAATTTTTTAATGTTGCTGGCATATTCACCCCAAATGTTTCCTGAAATTCCCCAATTCTATTACAACATCTATTCCTAGTTTTTCAAGGGATTTGCTATTTCCCCCTTATTTTTACTGATAATACACTAGGTTCATGCTTCGCCTTCCTACATTCTCTCATAAGCTCATGAAGATTCCAAGTTCATCAGTAGATTAATCCCGACAAGACCATAATTTGATGGGAAGTGAAAGAAATTTAGTTGGTGAGACTGGGTTCTTAGGGTCCTACCTTTGAGAGCTATGTCTTGTCCCCAGACCTTTCCTGCCTTTCCCCTTACTGGATACAATGAGGTAAGCAGCTTTGTTCAGCCTCATGTTCTCTGCTGTGATGCTGTCTTCTCACAGAAATGGAGATGCTAAGTAACTGTTTTGAAATTCCTAAAACTTTATCCAAAATAAATGTTCCCTCAAGTTGACTTTCTGGGGTTATTTGTCACAGAGAGAGAAAGCTTAGTAGTAGCACAATGACAAGCCCATAAGGTTTTATTTAGGAAATCAGGATGCTTTATGGAAGTTATAGTAAAGATAGTTCCCACTTTATTTATCAAGACAAGATGGTAGCCTACCATTGGAAGAAGTGTTCTCTGTGGAATTGAGATTTAAGATTAGAATAAGTTGAAGTCAATATTAAAAAGAGAGAGCGAGAGAAATCCAAACAGCAGAAAAAGCACAAACCTAAGCCTTAAGGAAGAAAAGGGCAAGATCAGTGTTAGGATTCACGTGTGCTCACATCAAGGTATAAAGATGAGGGCTGTGAGTGTAGCCTAGCAAAAGAGTGCTCGCCTAGTATACACAAAACCCTGCATCCAATTCCTGTGTACCACATATTCACAAAAGCCACAAGTGGCGCTGTGGCAGAGCATTAGCCTTGAGCAAAAAGTGTCCAAGGACAGTGCCCAGGCCATGAATTCAAGCCCCAGGACTGGCAAAAAAAAAAAAAAAAATAGAAAGATTGGATTGAAAACAAGCTGGGCTTAACTCATTAAGTCTGATTATAGGTCATGTTAAGAAGCTGCACTTTATTTCAAGTCACACATTTCAAGTGCTATAGTCCCATTAAGTTATTTTAAGCTTAAAAATGACATAATCTCATCATGCTTTTAAAAGATTGCTCCAGTTTCTGGTGGAAGAGTTTAGAATATGGCCAAGGCAGAAGCAGAGCCGAAAAAGACATCTGCAAGATTTCAACAAGATAGAAGTAGTGACAACGGAATTAGAAAAAGAAAAAAAAAAGATAAACAGAATATCCTTACATCCAGCCCTAAAATAGGTCATTTTGCCATTTATGACAACATTCATAGCAGGTATGGATTCCTATCCAGAAGACATTAGGCTAAGTGAAATAAGTCAGGCACAGAAAGGGAAATATCATTTATATGTGGAATATTACAAGAAAAAAAAGTGGAACTCACAGAAGCAGAATAGAATGATGGATATAGGTATAGAGGTGGGGGTAAAAAGCAGATAAGCAGGACAAAAGGTACAAAGTTGCAGTTATAAAAAGCCAAGCAGGGCTGGGTATATGGCTTAGGCAAAGTGGTTGCCTAGCATGTTTGAAGCTCTGGGTTTGATTCCTTGGTACCACATCAACAGAAAAAGCTGGAAGTGACACTGTGGCTCAGGTGGGAGAAGGCAAGCCTTGAGCACAGAGAGGCTCAGGGACAGTGCCCAAACACTGAGTTCGAGCCCCAGGCAGGAATGGTAAAATAAATAAATAAATGCCAAGCACCAATGTACCAGTGTCTTACACTTGTAATTCTAACTATTCGGTAAGCTGAGATCAAAGCAAGTCCTGGTAGACATATTTGAGAGACTCTTATCTCCAATTAACCAGCAAAAAGCCAGAAGGAAAGCAATGGCTCAAGTAATAGAGTATCAGCCTTGAGCCAAAACCTGGGCCACACACAAAAAAGCAGTCTTGAATCCTAAATATAACTACAATGAATAACTGTAATTAGTGCAATGCATTTTGCAATATCTTACAAATGTAAATTGCAATGCTGGCAATTTGCTAACTTTTTTTTCACATACACACTCACAAAGACAAAGTAAATCCCTCTGTATAATCCTTGAAGCTAAAAAAGAGAAAGGAAAGGGAAAAAGACAGAAGAGAAGCAAGGAAACAGTGAGGTCATATATATTTTAATTAGTTACATTAAAGCTATTATTTTGCACTAATATTAAAACAGATATTAAAACTTCATGGGCTCAGGCTGGGAGTTTGGCCTAGTGGTAGAGTGCTTATCTAGCATGCATGAGGACCCGGGTTTGAGTCCTTGGTACCACATACATAGAAAAAAAGTCAGAAATGGTGCTGTGGCTCAAGTGGTAGAGCGCTAGCCTTGAGAAATGCCAAGTACAGTGCTCAGGCCCTGAGCTCAAGCCCAGGACTGGCAAAAAAAACTTTATGGTCTGTAGGTATGGTCCAAGTGCCAAAGGACCTATGAAGCAAGCTCATGTTACTGAGTTTAAATGAGATAGATATTATATACTGTATATTATATATAAATATTTCACATTACACATTTTAGATTGATATAGTTCTTGTCAATTATTAATCAATATGGTTATGGAATAAAAATCTGGTGGTGGTCATATGAATTCATTAAAAAAATCATGTAAGTGCCAGGCACTGGTGACTCAGCCTATAATCCTAGCTACTCAGGAGGCTGAGATCTGAGGCTCTTGTTTCAAAGCCAGCCCAGGCACAAAAGTCCATAAGACTCTTATCTCCAATTAATCACCAAAAAAACTGGAAGTGGTGCTGTGGCTCAATGTGGTAGAGTGATAGCCTTGAGCTGAAGAGCTCATGAAGAGTGCCCAGGTCCCACAACAGACACACACTCCTCAAAAAAATTCACTGAAGTGTTATACTTAAGTGGCACAATTTTATGTAAATCATATCTCAGTAAAGATTTTTATTTGTTTGTTTTGTGGCAGTCCTGGGGCTTGAACTCAGAGTCTGGGTACTGTCCCTGAATTTCTTTTACTCAAGGCTCCATCATTTAAGCCACAGCACCACTTCCAGCTTTTTCAGTTTTTGTGCTACTGAGGAATTGAACTCAGGGATTCATGCATGCTAGGCAAGCACTCTCTCACTAAGCAACACTCTCAGCCCCATAAAGTTGCTTTTTAAATAAGCACTTTCAACCCAAACTATTTTATAACACAGTATGCATAGGATTACTGTTTAGCCTATAACAGAGAAATGTACCAAACAGTGATAGAACAAAAAAAGATGGAGGAACAAACCTACAGAAAGCTACAAGAACTACTTCAGGTGGAGCCTTCACTCAGACCTGAAGACCTGAAATGACATGTATTTTAATAAAAGCTACCAAAACGTAGTTGATATCCTTTGTTCTTTCTTTGTGCCTAGCACCAGGGGCTTGTGCCTATAATCCTAGCTACTCAGGTGGCTGAGCCTCAAGCCCTGGCAGATAAATCCAAGTCTCATTTTCAACTAACCATCAAAAAAATGGAAGAGGAGATGTGTCTCAAGTGATGAGTACCAGTACTAGACCCTGAGTTTAAGTACCAGATATACACATACAAAAAGACAAATAATTATAATAAATGTATGGGTGAGTAACATTTATGACACAGAGAATAAGGCAACAGAATAAAACTATTGAATTCACGTTTCTACAGCTCACTGAAATTAACTTGTATAAATCTGAAGCTGATAAGTTTATATGTATATGGTAAGCTGAAGCAACCAATATGGAAAAAGATTTTGGAGTGTCTGATCTCTGCTTGCTAGGCAGATGCCCTCCCTACCACTTGAGCCATGTCCCTAGTCTTAGGAAAACAATTTTTAAGTGAAAAAAAATGTAACTAAACAACTTAATCCAGATGCTGTGACACATGCCTGTAATCTCAAGTATTTGGAAATCAGAAATTGGGAGAATTGGTTTTCTGCCAGCCTGGGCAGTATTAACAAATAAACACCTTAACAAATAAGCCAGACGTGTTTAATGTCATATACTTCTCAAGAGTCATGATAGGAGGTCCCAGGCCAGCCTGGCCAAAAGGAAAGGTCCTATCTAAAAAATAACTAGGCTGGGGGCAGTGGCTCACACCTGTAATCCCAGATACTCAGTAGGCTGAGATCTGAGGATCAAGGTTCAAAGCCAGCCCAGGGAACTAAAGAATGTGAGATGCTTATCTTCAATTAGCCAGTAGAAAACTGGGAATGGGGCTGTGGCTCAAGGGTAGCCTTGAACTGAAGAGCTCAAGGATAGCACCCAGGCCCAGAGTCCAAGCCCCATGACACTAAAAAAACCCCAAAACAAACAAACAAACAAAATAAAACCCTAGAAATGGTAGAGAGGTGATTGTACATAGGAAGTACTGTATATATGTGAACTTGTTAAAATGTAACCTCCTGTACAAATGATTTAAAAATGGAAATCATTATAAATTAAAGAACTAAAGCAAAAAAGTCTGGGAGTGCCTCAAGTAACCGCATAGCATTGGCCCAGCAAGCACAAGGCCCAGAGTTCAAACCCTAGTACCACCTCCCAAATCAGAGGAAGGTGGAGAGAGACACAGAAATCAAATGCTATATTAGAAAATAGTCATTGTAGCTGGGGGAGGTGGCTGACACCGGTAATCCTAGCTACTCAGGAGGCTGAGATCTGAGGATCACGGTTCAAAGCCAGCCCCAGCAGTAAAGAACATGAGACTCTTCAATTAACCACTAGAAAATCGGGAAGTGGGGCTGTGGCCCAGGAGTAGGGTGGTAGCCTTGAGCTGAAGAGCTCAGGGACAATCCCAGAAAAAGGATATAAAGGACAGGAAACATCATAAGACATAGAAAATATATGACAGCAAATTTAATCCAAGTATATAAGTCCAATTGGAAGTGTGATTAAACAAATCAAAATACCAAGATTGTCACAGTATATTAAGAAAAAGTAGAATGTGGGCCAGGAGTTTGGCCTAGTGGTTAAAGTGTTTGCCTAGCATGCATGAAGACCAGGGTTCAATTCCTCGGTTCCACATACATAGAAAAAAGCTGGAAGTGGTGCTGAGGCTCAAGTGGTAGAGCTCTAGCCTTGAGAAAGTCCAAGGACAGTGCTCAGGCCCTGAGCTCAAGCCCAGGCCTGGCAAAAAAAAAAAAAAGAAAAAAAAAGAAAAAGAAAAAGAAAAAGTAGAATGTGTAAAGGAGAAACAATGTACAGATAATGTGAAAATCAACTACCAGAAGGTGGAATGGCTAAGCTAATGCCACACAAAATAAGACTGTAAAATACAAACTGTCACTAGAGAAGCACAAATATTTTAGGATAAAAACCAAGAGGCTAATCATTAGGAAACTTCATAGTATTTGATCAGCATATGTGTAACCTAGTAATACAGAACCAAAACATTGTGTATTTAGTTGTAAGAGAAGGACAAGTTGTAAAAATAGGCGAGGGCTGTAAGGCCCGATTTTCAACACCTACTGAGAATGGAGAACTTTCAGCTTTCCCCCCCACCTAAAATCTGCTCCTCATTTAGTTCCTCACTGTGAGTTAGTACATGCATCCATTCAATTGCTCAGGCCAAAAACTGTTCAGTGTTTTCTCTGAAGCCCACATTTAATAAATCAGTGAATTCTATAATCTATAATCTCTCTATTCAAAACATATTATTTCACATGGGAAGAAAAAGCCAAAGAAGCCAACGTTTAATGTGACTCAGTGTAGGTAAAGGAGGAATTTTTTTTTTTGGCTTCCGCTATGTATTGTCCCGTTTTTCATAAACATACCTTTAGTGCTTCAAAACACACCCCAAGCAAAACGAAACACACACACACACACACACACACACACACACACCAACACCAACAAAACAAACAAAAAAAAAATCGTTAAGATAAGCCAGGCACAGTGATCTAGACCTATGATCCCATGACTCAGGAGCAGAGAGGGAGGACAGCAAAGGGAAAGCAGCCTGGCTTACCTAGAGTGTTTTCCTTTGGGGGGGTTACTGAGGTTTCAAGTCAGAGCTTTGCACTTTGCTGAGAGTGTTTTGTAATAAAGAAAAAAAAAAACAAGTTTTGTTGCCTTCCCAAATAGTTCCAAATTCCTTATCTAGATCTCAATAGATCATCAAGTGCCATCTAAGTTTTAGTAATCGACATTTTTTTTAGTTGCTATGTGGTATTTACATAGGGGTTCTTTAAAGAACTTCTTGGTTCTAGGAAACTTCTGTTTGTAGCCTGTAAAAACAAGCCTCCCCCCCTCCCAAAGGCTAACACCGGATTGATGTAGTAGAGAAGATCAAAGTCAATCCGTCCACCAGAGGAATACAGGTGTGATACTTGTAACTATCTATTCATCTATAGAATACGTATCCTGCAACTGTACTGAAGAGGAAACAAAGATGGGTGGAATGCACGCTTGTCCCCTACACCTCATCTGCAGGCGTGTCAACTTCTCGAGGGTGGATCAGCCCGGGGCGGGACGCCAGGCCTGGGAATCCTCGTGAACGTTAGCCTTGATGCCCGGTGATCGGGGGCTGTGGATCCGCGGCGGACGCCGGGCTCCCCGGTGACCGGGGGCTGTGGACCCGCGGCGGGCGCCGGCCCCGCCGGGTCTGTCACGGAGCAGCTTCACCACCGGGAGAAGCTGAGGGTGACGACCCCAGGGTTCCTGGGCCGGCGGGCCTGCTCTGGAAAATGCCTCACTGGAAGAATGGCAGCAACGGCGCTGACGCCAGGAGGTGGCAGACCCAAGCTGAGATCACCAGCGGCCCCCACGGCTTCCCGGCCGAGCCAGCGGCGCAGAGTACGCAGGCGCCGGCCGGGCCGCCCGCCTCCCGGAGCCGCTCTGCCGCCCGACCGTCCTGGCCTCTCCTGTCCGCCGTTAACGGCGCTTTCTTGCTCCGGAAGCCTTCCAGCCAAGAAGCCCGTGCAAGGATGAAATGTTGGGCTGAAGCCTCTCGCTTTTATGGTTTTTTTTTTTTTTTTCGGTATGTAAGGTGATTGATACTTGCTTTAGGTTTAACTCGGCCTTTACAAAAATGCGAAATCTGCAGCAGAACGTTGTTTTGGTTGTTCATGAAACATTCCTTCACTATTGGAACTGAAATGGAGTCATTTTTGTTTCGTTTTGGCTGGTTATGTATGGCTTTTGAACGCAGGGCCTCAATACTGTCCCTGAGCTTTTGTGCCTACCACTGGAGCCACAGCTCCACTTCGTGTGTGCGTCCTCTACTGGCTTCGATCAGCCTCCGAGCCAACAGCACCCAGCTCAATAAACCTTTTTATTTTTGGTGGGGCTTGGGGCTTGGGCTCTGGGCCTGGGCGTTGTCCCTGAGCTCTTCAGCTCCAGGGTACCGCCCTACCCCTTGAGCCACAGCCCCACTTCCCGTTTTCTAGTGATTAGTGCCCAGGCTGGCTTTGGACCGCGATCCTCAGATCTCAGCCTCCTGAGTAGCTAGCAGCCACCGCGCCCCGGCTTCGATAAACCAAGGTTAAAGTAAAATTTTACCGGCATAATTTCCCTGAGCTTTTACTTTTATTTTGTGTGTGTGTGTATGGGGGAGGGGGGGTCATGGGACGTGAACTCTGGTCCTGGGGGCTCAAGTCTACAGCCCTATCCCTGAGCCACAGCCCCATTGCCCATTTTCTAGTGATTAATTGGAGATAAAGAGTTCTTTAGTGCTGGGGCTGGCTCTGAACTGCGATCCTCAGATCTCAGCCTCCAGAGTAGCTAGGATTGCAGGAGTGAGCCACCGCGCCCGGCTTCCCTAAGCTTCTACTATACTCCTTTAGGAATGGTCTTTGCACGCTGAACTTCAGCGTGGCACCGAACAGGAACCACTGAAGCACCTACTCCACTTTCTCACAATCACAATGCACAATTTCTACATAAATAAAGCACATTACGAAAGTTACACACGACAAAAGTCCACCAGAGGGCCCTGGGAAGTAAAAGTGGTTGAGAGAATTAAGACAGGTCTATAACCTCTACCCATTAGCAAGAAAGAGAGAAAATAAATTCTTAAACAACTTTTAAGCCCCACAGCGAACTAACTTTCGGAGCTCATATAGGATATCAACACCCCTCTCCTTTTACTCCTCCTAACACGAATTTAATGGAATAAAGTAGCCAATTCCTTCCTACATTGACCAGTTCTTCAGCTCCACAAAAATCCCCGCCCTTAATCCAATCAAGCACCGCCCCACGCCACCCTGGATATGACGTCATTACGCCACGCATCCCGCCTCCGGATGTAGAGTTTCATATCCGGATTGTTAGCGCGGACGCAGATCCCAGCTTTTCTCTCCGCGCTTTGCACATGCGCTGCGGGTTTTTCCTTCTTCCACTTCCACCGTGCTTCACCGTCCAGGGAGCCGCCGTCACCGCCGTCGCCGCCGCCGCCGCCGCCGCCGTCGCCGCCGCGGAGGAGTCGGGAAGTTCAAGATGGCCGCTGCGGAGACTCAGGCGCTTCGAGAGCTGCCAGAGTAAGTAGTACCTGTCATTGGGCCGGAGGCCGGGGCCCTGGGGACGCTCGAATGAGAGACGGCGGAGACCCGCACCGACGGGCGGGAAAGTTCAGGCCTAACGGCCAGAGCCAAACTTTGCGTTTCCCCACTGCGTTAGTTACACTGCGGGGCGGAAGGCGTGGAGCGCCCGAGGGCGGCCTGAGGAGCTGGGATAGCCCAGAGGCCGCGGCCGCCTTCGTCCCAACAGCGGCCGCGGCCTGCCGCGCGTCGTTGCCCCGGGAGGCGGAGTCGCGAGCGGCCTCTACAGGTCCAGGGCGCGTGGCGCCTTGCGCGGCTCCGGTCGCGCCCTCCCACCCCTCCCTCAGGGACGCCGCGCCGGCATCGCTGTGAGAAACCTGAGGGGCAGTGGCCGCGGACGGGGATAAACCCCACCTTCCTGACTCAGACAGTCCTCCTGATTGTCCTGCTGGCCACGGGTTGCAGCTTTAGGACCCTCGAGTCAGAAGAGATCTCTTTGACCGTCCCCGAACTAATGTATAGCCAACGAGATTCCTCTCTCCCTCGCAATACACTTGATACCCTCCCACCCATGCAAACTTGCAGCAAAACGAGGTAGAGTCCTTCGTTTAGAGTCCTGGCAATTTTTATTTATTTTTTTATTTTTTAATTTCAGCCAGCCTTTCTTTGGGGGGACGAGTGGGAAAAGTAGTTTAAAAAAAAATCACTAGCTACTTCCAAAGCAAATCACTTTGTAATTAAACGAAGAGAGGAATCCTTGAGGCCGGGTGAGCACTTAGCTCTCTGTAAGCAAAGACTAGCAGTATTTCAGTTCTCTTATTTTGCGAGGTACACTTGAACAAGAGAATGGCGTTTAAAACGGTTTTCTTTTTGCATTTGCACCATCTGATTTCTTTCCGGACACCTTAGGAAAGAGGCAGGCCAGCTAACTTGTGACAAACTAGGAGGAAGCTTGGCCATGAAGCAGACTGATTGATATTTCATTGTGCTGCATCAACTTCTGGACTCCTTCCTCACTCATTTGTTTGACCCAGCTAGTTGGTTTTTTTTTTTTTTAAGTCATTAGTGCGGGTATTTGAAAATTGCATTATTATTTTCACAATCTGAATTAGCAGAAATACAAATTCCAAATGTTTAACTAGGCTTGTTTTGCTGGCTCTCAGAAAAGTCACCGTGTGGCACTTTTTATGCCAATATAGTACAGATATTATTTTGTCTGAATTTCTAGTAGTTTGAAAAGTTATTGGCATTAAGGTATCAATTTGTGTGATTTTATGGAAAATTTATATTCATTTTGAGGAGTGGGTCAACTGCATTTCATTTACATATACCAATATACTACATGTAATTATAAATATTTATATGGGCCTTTACTGTGTGACTGCCTTTGATTTCCTCCTCATTCACTCACTGGTTTAAGTGGAATTTGCCCTGTTTTCATGAATTTGAAAATAGTTAACAGACGATAACAGTTTGATATGTAAACATCAACTGACAGAAGTGATGGTCCAAATTGTGTCTAATCATTCTTTATAGGATACTGAGTAGTTACTAGTGTGTATGGAATCTATCCAGATGGTATATGGAAAACAGTTTAAAGGCTTTTTAATGTAGTAGCTTTTACATTTATTAGCTTCTTCCATTGAGCTTCTTCAAAACTATGTGCAAGTTCACATCATTGGACAAGTATGAACTCAGTTCTTGTAACAATCCTTTATTTCTTTATTGCTAGTCCTTGGGCTTGAATAGGGCCTGGATCTGCCTTGAGCTTTCTCAAGGCTGGGGGCTCTACCACTTGAGCAACAGCACCACTTCTGGTTTTTGTATGTAGTACTAAGGAACTGAACCCAGGGCTTCATGCATGCTAGGCAAGCACTCCACCACTAGGCCACACTCCAGGCCCTTGTAACAACCTTTTACTGATAGTGTTATCTTTCCTATTTTTACAAATAATGATAACCAAAGCACAGGAAAATTAAGTAGTTTGCTCAAGGACACACTCAAATGATAATTCTTTAAACCTCAGGGGTCTGGGTCTAGTGCTCTGTACCTATGGCAGTGTCTGGCCTTCTACTACATTGTAGTTCCTTTTTCTATTGCCTTTAAGGCTTGAAATCCTCTTTTTCTTGTGATATTGGGGGTGGAACTCAGCCTCACACGTGTTAAGCATAAATTACCACAAAGCTACACCTCCACCTAAATGTCCATCCATTGTCTTTGTGTTTGGGACAAAGTTTCATTTTGTAGACATAATGTGGCTTTGAACTTGGGACCCTCCTTCTGATTTGCCTCCCGGATTAGAAGTGTAGATGTCAGAGATTGTTTTTGGATGTGATACTGCTTTAAAAAAAAAAAATGTCCGTCTAGCTTAAAAACTTAAAATTTGGGCATTCATGTTCAAATTTAATCATTTCTGTGTTTCCAAAGAACCGATTGTATGCTTGCCAAATAAATTCATTAAGGCTCCTCAATGAACTGAATGTGATGTCTTATAAGGAAGAGGAAGCTAAAATAACATTCATGATTCATCACTTTTTATTAGAGGTGTGACACAACTTCATACCTTTGTTTAATTGGTAAAAGTTAGCAAAACAGATCATTAAATACTCATTATCTGTACTTACAAATCAGCTTTGTTTCTAAATGATTTTGTTCAAAGGATGTTACCCAGCTCAATAGATATTTGTTTTTTCAATATATTGTAGACAGGTTGGTATACACATCCACTTACTAAATCTGTTAAATTGTAAAATTGCAAATAAAGTACAATTTTATGTGTAATGGGATTTATATGTTTAATACCTCTATAGTCAGTATAGACTATTTGATATCATCAGTTTTATTTAACAATCAACTTTTTCCTAAAGTATTATAATGAAAAAGTTGTGGGTAATGAACCTAATTTAGCAGATCTTTTAGTTGTTTTTAAAAGAAATCTAAGTAGTTGTATAGAGTGGTGGTTTCAATTTAACATGGCAATTTATAAGTACAGTGCAACTTTATCAATGCTACTACCCCTTCCATAATCCCTCTATCTGTCCCAACCTCACCCATATCCTCAACTCATTCAGTTCCATTTTCATATGAATATGTTGAATACTATGACTGTATTTTCCTACCATTCCTCTTGTGTATGTGTCTGTGTCTGTGTCTGTGCCTATGATAGAGCCCAGGGCCTGGCCCCTCCTAGGCATGCTCTCTGCCTCTGCACTATACCCCCAAACCAGACTATAATTTTTGTTGTGTGTAAAATTTGTTTTGAGAGATCATTGGAAGAGTATGTACTGGAACTTACTCAGGGCCTCAAACTGGTCTGGTTTGTTAACAGCTGGCCTTCTCCCGTTCCAGCCACTCTACTAACTGGCCTTTTGCCAGCTAATTGGCGATAGTCTTACCTGCGGGGATTAGTTCCAAAACTAGATCTTACAGGTCTTAGTCTCCTGAATAGCTAGGGTTAGAAATGTGAGCCATGGTGTTATAGATCTTGATATCCAAAAGCTTTAGCAGTTCTCCTTGCATCTTTGTGGGGATTTTTAAAGAGTTTTGAAGTGAACTGTAAACTGTGTGGAAATCATTTAGAAAAGGTATGTCCCCCCCACCCCCCTTTGGGAAGAGGTAGTTTCAGGCTGGTAGTTCGTAGTTGTAATACTAGCTACTCAGGAGACTGAGATCTGAGCAGCACAATTTGAAGCCAGCCTGGACAGGTATGATTGAATTCTACTCTTGAGCATAATAGTTCAGGGAAGCACCTAGACCCTGAGTTCAAGACCTAGGACAGGCAACAAAAAACAAATCATTTCTTGTATCGTACAATAGATTAAACAAGTATACTCTAATATGTGCACTCTGTAAGATACTAGATAGAACTGAGCAAAAGCACAATCTTCTTACCCTTCGGGAACTGTAGTAGTAAAAACCCACTTTAGTGAGTGATGTTTTTAAGTTATTTTGTTACTGTTAATTGTAATAAGTAACTCACTGAAATAATTCACTGCTAGGAGCTAGATGAATTTTTTGGTCGTAGGGATAAACTAATGACCTTCATAAATAATTCTATTCTCACAGTTCTCAGACTATGATAGAGGCAAAAAGGAATTATGTTAGATGGGTGGTGATTATTCTGAAGAAAAAGTTAAGCATAGGAGCGTATTGCAATTAATTTGTGGTCAAGTGAATTGACTAAGGAAACATTTGAGGAAAGAATCTGAGTGAGACCAAAGGGGCAAGCAGTAAAGAGTAAACATGTGGGTAGAAGTCCTGAAGGAGGAACAGTAAGTACAAAGACTGGGAGGCTACCTATCCAAGGAAGACATTGTGGTAGAGCAGTGAGCGTAGATGGAGAGTACAGAACCAGCTAAACCATTTTAGCTTTTACTCTGAATAAGGTAGTAAGAAATAAACAAGGTTCATGAGCAATAGTGACACAATCTCAAATGTATAATCCAGTGCAGAGGTATAGAGCTTTTGACTGATGAGGAATAAAGTTTGTCATGTGTTAAGTCTTAGGCAGGCTCCTTTGAACTCACTCTTACCTGTCACATGCACTTAATGTGAACTCATCAAATTGTCACCAGAAACTTGTTATTTATTTCCTTAGTTTTTACAGATGAAGAAAACTAGGCATAGAGTAGCATTTTGAACCAGATAATTTGTATCTCCAAAGTCCAAAAAACATTCTCAGTAAACACACTTGTCAGCTCCACAGAGGTTTTGTGAATAAGTATATTTACCCAGTAATCTGTACAATAATAACAGCTTACTTTGGGAGGGTCACTAAGTCCATGCTTAAGCACTGTTAGTAAGCATTTAACTTCTGGTAACCTGTGTAAGCTTCACCTTTTCAGGTAGATACTGTTATTTTTTTCCTCTAAGATGGAATATACCCATGGATCAAGAAATCCTACACTTGTCAAAGCCTCACAAATAAGGATTAGAAACAAGATTTCTAACTCAGGTAGTCTGGCTCTAGAGACTGGCCTTTTCACTTTATTTTCCTTTATCTTAAGGAGAGTTGTAGGTAGTTAATTTCAAACTAAAGTATTAGAATTTTGTACTTTGACAACTTAGATTGTGTGTGTGTGTGTGTGTGTGTGTGTGTGTGTGTGTGTGTGTGTGTGTGTGTATCATTTTGAGGGGGAAAAATGTAATCCAGAGAATACTATATTTATCCTATGGCTTCTTTTCTATGGGAGAAGTTGGCCTAGACTAAAGCCTCTCAGAGACTAAAGCCACTCACCAGAGATTACAGCTTCCTCTGCACATCTCTTCTTCCTTTCCATACCCCACTTTATCAGAAATGAAGGTTAGCAGAATCAGATTTCTGTGTTTGGTGACATGCAGTGGCTGTGTGTTCTCTCTTTCCCACTTTTTTAGTCCCTTCTCCCATCATGTTTATTGGAAACTCAGGTATGGCTGGAGGGTCAGATTTCAATATGCCAAGTCTTGCCATAATCCCTAGAAATGGTAGATGCATTATAGATAACCCACACAAAACTTCATCCTTGCAGTTTTTAAGTCTAGTGAGCACTTAACTGTACTTCCACCACTTATTCCTAGAGACATACTTTGTTTTGTCATCTCCTAAAATTGGTCCACCTGGGATCTTCTGTTGCTGTCTTCCACGTATGATACCCTAGTCCCACCATTCCTTTTGTAATTTGCTGTATATATCTTTTATTAACCGTCCTTTTTTATTTTAAATGTCCCATTCCGTCTTTTTAAATTCTTTGCTTACATTCTAGAACCAGTGTCACTCAGCCTTTTTTTAAAAAAAAAAATCACATTTCTTTTCAATAAACAATATTTCCCTCTACCCCCAAATACCTGCTTATACTCTCCATTGCCCCTTCACCCCCTTCCCCAATAAAACATCTGCCGTGAACTAAGATGGACAGAATCCTTATGACTTAAACTTTTGTTTGAGTCTCAAATTTTAGATGTGGTAGTTTATTACGGAGTGATTTTGAAGGGGAAAATTATATGCATACTAGATTGCTAAGCTAGGATGTTTGGTATGATGGTATACTTAGAACATTTTCCCAAATTACAGTGGGCTTTTTAGGATATAACCCCATTTCAAGGAGCATCTGTAATGCTATTAAACTGGTATTTCACTTGAAATTATTGACCATTACAGCCTTGATAAATTGAGAATCATCTTAGAATAACCTGGACATTTACCCATATACTTCCCATAATTTTTTACTTGCATAGCACCTGTTGACATGACTATGTTTTTGAAAACCAATTTCTCATTTGAAATTGAGAGATTAATTTGCAGAACAAATACTCGGTTGAATGATGTGAAATTACTGGTATTAGACTTCCTCCATGGATCAACTTCAGTGTCACATGATTGCTTCATGACAGCTAGACAACTACTAGCTATGAATCCTGACTCCCAGTTAGTTCTCCATGCAGTTTAAGCACTTGGGAGTTTGTTTATATTGTCTACTTGATACCAGGGACATTGACTGCTTTGATTTGGGTATGGCTTATTATTAGGCCTAGAGACTTATTTTGAGGAGAGGCAATTAGGTGAGGTACACTCAAAATAAGTAATGTCTTGAATTTGTTAGCATATCGGTAGGTTTTGTGGGAAAGAAAATACGTTCTCTATTGTTTTAATTATGTGTGAGAAATTCTAGTTTAAAATTCAAGGTACTTGCCTAGCATGCATGAATCCCTAAGTTCTATTTTATTTTATTTTATTTTTTTGCCAGTCCTGAGCTTGAGCTCAGGGCCTGAGCACTGTCCTTGGACTTTCTCAAGGCTAGATCTCTACCACTTGAGCCTCAGCACCACTTCAGGCTTTTTTTCTATGTATGTGGTACCATGGAATCGGACTCGGGTCTTCATGCATGCTAGGCAAGCACTCTACCACTAGGCCAAACTCCCCACCCAGTTCTGTTCTTCAGAAAAGGGTGGAAGTGGCACTGTGGCTTAAGTATCAGAATGCTAGCCTTGAGCAAAAGAAACTCAATAATAGTGCCGTAGGCCCCTGAGTTCAAGCCCCAGGACTGGCAAAAAACAAAAACACAAAGCTAGTTACTAATGACCATTGTAACTAAATTAGTATTTATGGGGTTTTTAGTAATACCTGGCTTGGGATTTTATTTATATTAATTTTTTTAACCTTAGTCAATTTCCTTTTAATACTCCTGGTTTGTGAGTTCAACCATTACAAACAAAAACTGTATGTCAACATCTACCTCAGTTGTCACCATGATACTAAAGTATTTGAAGCTTCTAAAAATTTTTAGTGACTAATTTAATGAATGCTTGCAGAATGAATGAATATTGCAGTTTTAAGATGTGTTTTCATACGTTTACAGGATGGAAGATGCTGATAATTCTGAAAAGAGTATAAATGAAGAAAATGGAGAGGTATCAGAAGACCAGTCTCAAAATAAACACAGTCGTCACAAAAAAAAGAAGCATAAACACAGAAGTAAACATAAGAAACATAAACATTCCTCAGAAGAAGACAAAGATAAAAAACATAAACATAAGCATAAACATAAGAAACACAAAAGAAAAGAAATGATGGATGCTTCTGACAAAGAAGGTATGTCTCCAGCAAAAAGAACTAAACTTGATGATTTAGCTTTGCTAGAAGACTTGGAAAAACAGAGAGCCTTGATTAAAGCTGAACTTGATAATGAATTAATGGAGGGAAAGGTCCAATCTGGGATGGGGCTTATTTTACAAGGTTATGAGTCTGGCTCTGAAGAAGAAGGGGAGATTCATGAAAAGGCAAGAAATGGAAATAGGTCTAGTACCAAATCTTCAGGTACAAAGGGGAAACTTGAACTTATGGACAGTAAAAATAGTACAAAAAAACGAAGTAAAAGCAGATCCAAAGAACGGACTAGACATAGATCGGATAAAAAGAAAAGTAAGGCAGGCATTGAAACAATTAAAGAGAAAACAACTAGAAGCAAATCAAAGGAGAGGAAAAAGTCCAAAAGCCCATCCAAAAGAAGTAAGTCTCAAGATCAACCCAGAAAATCAAAGTCCCCTACCCTTCGACGTCGATCTCAAGAAAAAATTGGAAAGGCCAGATCTCCGACTGATGAGAAGGTTAAAATTGAAGATAAAAGTAAGACAAAAGATAGGAAAAAATCCCCAATTATCAATGAAAGTAGAAGTCGTGATCGAGGTAAAAAATCCAGATCCCCAGTTGACTTTAGCAGTAAATCCAAAGACAGAAGGTCACGGTCCAAAGAGAGAAAATCAAAAAGATCTGAAACTGATAAGGAAAAGAAGCCAATAAAATCACCTTCTAAGGATGCTTCCTCTGGAAAAGAAAACAGGTCACCTAGTAGAAGGCCTGGTCGTAGTCCTAAAAGAAGAAGCTTGTCTCCCAAGCAACGGGATAAATCAAGAAGAAGTAGATCTCCACTTTTAAATGACAGAAGGTCTAAGCAGAGCAAATCACCATCTAGAACTCTGTCTCCTGGTAGAAGAGCCAAGAGCCGATCCTTAGATAGAAAGCGAAGAGAACCTGAGAGGAGACGACTTTCTTCTCCAAGGTATTTTGTCCCTTTTTACCATTGCAGTAAAAGGAGAAGGGAGGGCCAGGAGTTTGGCCTAGTGGTAGAGTGCTTGCTTAGCATGCACGAAGACGGTTTCGATTCCTTGGTACCACATACATAGAAAAGCTGGAAGTGGTGCTGTGACTCAAGTGGTAGAGTGCTAGCTTTGAGGAAAAAGCTGAAGGACAGTGCCCAGGCCCTGAGTTCAAGTCCCAGGACTGGCCAAAAAACAGAAAGGAAAGTAGAGCATAAGAGCAGTTAAAAATGAGCTAACAATGAGTTCTGTACTTTATAGGTGTTTGAAAAGGTTGAACTTGATAACTAAATCCGTTTTTTCTTTTAATTTCTTGATAATTTAGTATCTAGTTTGCCAACCACTCCTTTAAACCCAAATGATTTAACTGATAAATCATCATAGGATCATCAAGTGGTTACATAAAGGTTATATAGAATCGGAGTTCTGTGGTTTACTTCATATAAAATACATTTTAAGAGAGAATTGATTAGATCATTCTAAACTAATATCTTCTGTATATTTGGTAATGACAGTTTGAAATTGCTAAGTTTTACTTATTAAAAGAATGTTTCCTTTGGGGGGGGGCGCCAGTCCTGGGCCTTGAACTCAGTGCCTGAGCACTGTTCTTGGGCTCTCTCAAGGCTAGAGCTCTACCACTTAAGCCACATTATCATTTCCAGCTTCTTTTTCTATGTATTTAGTACTGAGAAATCAAGCCTGGGATGCTTGCATTCTAGGCAAGCACTCTACCACTAAGCCAAACTCCAGCCCCTAAAGGAATATTTTCTTGTAAAGATATATTTACTCTGTTCATATTAATATGTGCAGCTATAGATATAAATGATTTTAAAATTTAACCCATTACAAAAACCTTGTTTTCAAAATGTTCTTAAGATTGTGTATGTGTGCGTGTGCGTGCGTGCGTGCGCGCGCGCATTTGCGCACGTGTGCACGTGTGCGTTTTGTTACTGGGGCTTGAACTCAACCTCTTGCACTAGCTGTCTGGGCTGTGCTCTACCACTTGATATATACCTCCACTCCTGGCTTTTTCCTGAGACAGTCTCTCAAATTTAACTGTCCAGAATGGCTTTGAACCATAATGCTTAGCTTCCTGAGTAGGTAGAATTACAGGCATAAGATACATTTTTTTTTCCTATATTCTTCACTTCTAAGTATTATGAAATGTCCTTTTTTTTTTAAGCTGTCTACACTAAAACATTTGTTAGTCTTTTTTATTCTTTTATGTAAATTGTTTTTTACTTATCCTGATAGTCACCTAGTTTGCTTTCAATGTAAAGAGAAAAGGCTTATTTGTTTATTTTTATTTTTTATATTTTTGGTGCTAGTGTTAGGGCTTGAACTCAGAGCTTGTGTTAGGGCTTAAACTCTGTTCCTGAGCTTTTTTTTTTTTTTTTTTAACTAAA
This sequence comes from Megascapheus bottae, assembly GCF_031878675.1. Classification (NCBI taxonomy): domain Eukaryota; kingdom Metazoa; phylum Chordata; class Mammalia; order Rodentia; family Geomyidae; genus Megascapheus; species Megascapheus bottae. The sequence goes on along the minus strand of NC_143530.1, from coordinate 27,494,128 downwards.
GGCTAGTATTCTACTACTTGAACTGCAGTTCCATTTCTGACTGTTTTGGTGCTTAATTGGAGATGAGTCACATAGACTTTGCTATCCAGGCTGGCTTCAAACCATGATCCACAGATCTCGACCTCCAAAGTAGTTAAGATTACAGGCATGAGCTACCTACTGCCACCCAGCTAATACTGTATTTTTTTTTAAGACCAGACCTGACTATTTGAGACAAATTAATTTAAAAGTTAATGAAAAAATTTCCCAGTTAAAGAGCAATCCAAATAGTGCAAAACCTGTGAATTCTTTGCTTGTCTATCCATCTGCAACCATTTCTTAACTTTGTCCTGTTAGCCCAGTTTCTGTGTACATAGTTATGTGAATGTAAATATTCCTACAAATGGAGTAATTTAGCTATTACTTTAGTTATTTATCTTAACAAAGTGTATGCTTATTCATAAAATGTTTTATTGCAATTGCATAAATTCTTTGAGACTGGTACTCAAATTTGGTACATGTTTCTTTTGCCCATTGGCTAGTGCTCTATTACTTGAGCCATGCCTTCAATTCCCCACATACAAATTCTTTTATTACTGATAGCAGTAACATTTTACAGTGTAGATGTGACATGATTTTTTTGTTGTTGCAACTGATGAAAATTGATTTTTTTAAACTTTGTGCAAAGAGGTCCACTGGTTCTATATAAAGTTTGTCTGTGAAATAGATTAATAAAACGAATTTGCAGTGTCTCCTGATATTCCCATATGCCTTCCCAGGTAAGTCTCTTCCATGACTATTAATTAGGATAACCTACAGTACTCATCTCGTCATTCTTTCAAAATTAAAATAGTTTTGGGTTGAAGGCATTGCTGGCAAGAACAAAGCTGAGAAATCAAAACTCACAACCACAAAAAGAGACAGAATATTTTTATATGAATTTTTTCTGTGCTTTTTTGTTTATTTTACAGTTTCTAGCTAGTCTTTGAATAGAATCTTCTTGTATAAGCAGATTGTATATGGATTAAAAAAGAAGAATTTTCTCAGTTGACCCTCAGTATTTACCAAAAAGTACTACAGATCTGAATTAAGTGTACATACATTGTTACTTTGGCTGAATAAAGTTTTGGGTGGGGGTGTTACATTTTGTTTTTCTGTATATGGTTCTAGATAGCATGTCCAAGCATATAAGTCATGTTGTATTTGTATTTTTACCAAGTGGTGAAATTGTTGTTGGGATAGTATTAAATTGTGATGACAAATTTTACATTTAACTTGTCATCACTTGAAATTAAATAGTTGTGTTTTTTTGTTTTTTATTTCTTCTGTTTTTGATGGGACTAGGATTTGAAGTCAGTGTATTGATAATTGCTATCGGGCTCTTTGCCCCAAAAGCCGCACTTCCATCATAGTTTTGTTGGTTATTTTGTGGGTGAAATCTTAATAGGTTTTTTTTTTTTCTTGTTTTCTGTTCAGGCTGGAAGAAATTAAGATATATGATAAGCCGTGTGCATGGTGGGTCACACCTGTAATCCTAGCTACTCAGGAGGCTGAGATCTGAGAATCAAGGTTCAAGGCACAAAAGAACCCTGAGACTCTTATCACCAGTTAACTCCTAGAAAACAAGAAGTGGGGCTTGCAGTAGCCTTGAGCTGAAGAGTTCAGGGACAATGCCCAGGCCAAGTTGAAGCCACAAAAAGAAATTTTTTTTTTAAGACCTATGATAATAATCACATTTTTCTGTGTTTAAGAACTCACTGGGGGGTACTTATGAGAAAATTGTTGCAAAGTTGATTTCAAGTAGAGGAGGCTGAAATAACTAGTTCTGAGGTTACCACTGATTTTAAGGGTATCATATTCAATTTGATATTAAAAATAAAATAATTGCAGAAATTACAAGATAGAAAAAGATGCTCAAATAGTTTATCTGTTATTAGCTTCTATCTTTAACATTAATAGCTTTTAGTTATTCTTCAAATTCTATGCCATAGGAAATAGGCCATATTGTATGCTGTTATCACCAAAATATCATTATCATCATCTGAGTTTAAATTGGACACAAAATAAACTGACCAGTATTTGCTGTCATTAAATCAGTGTTTCTTTTCTAGGATGTCCTTTTAGTTTACATTTTCTTTTAACTTCTCTTTTCTCCCCTTAAGAACACGACCTCGAGATGATATCCTGAGTAGGCGTGAAAGATCAAAAGATGCTAGCCCCATCAATAGGTGGTCTCCAACCAGGAGAAGAACAAGTAGATCTCCTATTAGAAGGAGGTCCCGTTCACCACTAAGACGTAGCAGGTCTCCAAGAAGAAGAAGCAGGTCTCCCCGGAGGAGGTAAAAATGTTACATTTTTTACTTACTAATGTATGTATTTTCCTGTTTTGGTTTTTTTTTCTGAAAAATTTTAGTTGTGATCCATGGTTTCATTCTGCTAACAAGTGATTTTTTTGCATGCCAGTTTTTCTTTAGTATAGTTTTCCTTCAGATTTACATAATCATTATTTAATAAAACCTCAGAGTAATCTGAACTGAGCGTCTGGTACTTCATATCACTTGTACCATGCCCCCAGCTACAACCTCAAATTATTCTCTTCAAAGTAGGACTTTTTACTTCCTAACACAAAGATAAACACCAAATGAGCTAGGCTTTTTTTTTTTTAAACTAGCAAGATCATAAGTAGCCCAGTTTCTTTTCTAATTCTTCCTGAAGAAAAACTGGCAAAAACCTATTCACTGTTAGAAAACTGTTTAACCTGAAGACATATACTTACATGGTTAATCAAAAAGATTGCTTTTTAAATCAGGTAATCATTTTTTAAATCCATATATACATTAACCTGAACCATAAATGATCACTCATTTGCCTGTCTTTCAATATCTTCTGTTGACTGTAGTTCGAAAAAATAGCAAAAGCTTGTATTTTAGCTATCTTTCCATATCTCTGAGGATTTCTTAAAAACACATTTGTTTTCTTCTGCCTAATGTGAATGAATTTTTGTGTATTCTACGAGTATATAATTGTGATAACATGTTCTTTACTAAGCATATGCTGGAGGGAGGAAAAGAGGAACTTCCTTCCGTTGCTCGACACTAGTCTCCTTTTTTGGGGGGGCTGGGGGGGAGAGTGGGTCATGGGGCTTGAACTCTAGGCCTGGGAGCTATCCCTGAGCTCTTCAGCTCAAGACTAGCACTCTACCACTTGAGCCACAGCACCATTTCCAGTTTCCTGGTAGTTAATTGAGTCTCAAGGACTTCTGTGCTTGGGCTGGCTTTGAACCACGATGCTCAGATCTCAGCCTCCTGAATAGCTAGGATTGCAAGTGTGAGACAACAGCACCTTGCTTCCTGAACATTTTTTAAAGACTCTCCCTCCTTTTCATCTTAGGTTCTGTAATTTTATCATAATGTTTTGTAGTGTATGGATTTTTTTCTTAGCCCATTAATTTTTCTGGTTTATGTATAAGCCTTCTTATGCAGCAAGAAGTTGTGGCCTTCTATCAGCAGAAATTGCCTCTTTTCCAATTTTCTATTTTTGGGATACCTCCTCCCAAAAAAGGCAGTGTCCCCTGTTCTACTTTCATTTTCTCGTTCATTATTTCTATTTATTATTAATCTACTTTCAGTTTAGATATTTTCACTCTACCTTCTTGTTCTTTTGTTTTTCTAAACACCCTATTATGTGGAATAGCATGTGTTGTCTCTCAGATGATAAGTTTGAGCCTTTGCTTTTTTATATGTTTCTTTATACTTTGATTCTCAGTGGTTCTCTTAGCTGTTTTCCTCTGTCACTTGAGTGCTTCCCTTTTTTATTTTAAAAATTTTAGCCTGTCCTGGGGCTTGAATTCAAGGCTTGCCCACTGTCTTTGAGCTTCTTTGGTGCAAGGCTTGCACTCTACCCCTTGAGCCACAGCACCACTTCCGGCTTTTTCTGAGTAGTTTATTGGAAATAGGAGTCTTACAGACTTTTTTTTGCCAGAAAGTAACTTGGAACATTGACTCTCAGATCTCAGCCTCCTGAGTTGCTAGGGTTACAGGTGTTAGCCACCCACCAGGGTGCTTCATTGTTATCTGTTCTGATAGTTAAGCACTAGGAAAGCTGGCTAGAAGCTATCTTCCAAACAGGCAAGATAGAATTCTACATTGTAGGTATCATTGGGAAATAAATAGAAAGAATCTTTAGGTATTAGTTACTGCAGGTCTTTTGGGTATTTTCCCAGAACTTTATTATCTCTTGGAGTCTTTGGACATTGCTAATAGTACAGGTTTAGTCCTTCATATTGTAAGAAAGTAAATCTTAAATACTGTCATGCTTTGAATGGGCAAGAGAGCAGAATTTACAAGAGAGTTTTGGAAGGTTTTTACTTCTCACTTTGTCCGTTAGAGAATATGGTATCTAGTTCTCAGGCATGCACTAGTATGTCTCTGGTTTACTGTGTCTGTTCCTATTTTACTGATTCATCATAATTTTTGTGTTACTATTCCATCTAGTTGACATTTCTCTTTTTTAGTGTAGCCTCTTATGTTTTTGCATTCTGTTTGTGGATTTTAAGTGTTCCTTTGCTGTCATCTGAGGTTAATGTGGTCAAATGAAAGCCTGTCAGTTGCAATCTTTCTTTTCTTTTCTTTTCTTTTCTTTTCTTTTCTTTTCTTTTCTTTTCCTTCCTTCCTTCCTTCCTTCCTTCCTTCCTTCCTTCCTTCCTTCCTTCCTTCCTTGAACTTACTTTCTTTCTTTCTTTCTTTCTTTCTTTCTTTCTTTCTTTCTTTCTTTCTTTCTTTCTTTCTTTCTCTTTCTTTTTTCCAGTTCTGGGCCTTGAATTCAGGGCCTGAGCACTGTCCTTGGGCTTTCTCAAGGCTAGAGCTCTACCATTTGAGCCACAGCACCACTTTTGGCTTTTTTCAATGTATGTGGTACTGAGGAATCGAACCCTGGTCTTCATGCATGTTAGGCAAGCACTTTACCAGTGGGCCAAACTCCCAGCCCGAAGGGTTGCCATGTCTTTTCTAAAATCATAATGCTTAAAGTATGTATGATATTAGTTTCACTTTGTATTTGTTCGGTATGGGCTGAGACCTCAAGATATTTATAAGAATATCTGTGATAGCATTAAACTTAAGGTTTCATTACATTTATCGTGTAGTTAGCAGCAGTTTTACATTTAATTGAACTTTATGAAACATGACACTTCATAAATTTTCCTGATTAGTAATGCAGTTAAAAACCAGCCCAGAACCAGACTGTAATCCTAACTCTGCAGGAATGCTGAGATCAGGAAGTTTGAGGCCAGGGAAAAGGTTAACAAGACTCCTGTCTTAACCAATAAACCATGTGTGGCAGTGAGTGTCTATTGTGCTAGCTGCTCAGGAGGCAGAGTTAGGATTCCATTCCTGTCTGGCCCTGCCAGAAACAGAAAACCTGTCTAACATATAAGTAAAGCCAAAAGGATCTTGGTAAGACTAAAGTAATCACTCTATAAAGTGTGTAAGGATTTGAGTTTAAACCTCATTACTGCTCCCTCCCAAATGAGCAGCATAATTAGGCAGTTGATTCCTAATGGTTGTACATTTCTACTAAAGGGACCAGAAAGACTTCAGTTTTACATATTCAGCATCCTTCTATGCACCATAACTTTGGTGCTATGAAAATACTAAGAATAGCTGGGCTCTTTAGCCCAAACCTGTAATCCCAATACTAAGGAGGCTAAGCAGGTAGGGTCACAAAGTTTAAAGCCAGCCTAGGTAGGCTACAGAGTGAGAACATGTCTCAAAAAAATCAGGAAAATTGGGTGGGGATGTTGCTCAGTGGTACAGTGCTTGCCTAGGAAGTGCAACGTCCTGGGTTTGATCCCTAATAACAAAAAAGAAAAGACCAAAAAAAAAAATTAGGAAAATCATATAAAAGGAGATGGTAGCGGTGATATTCAGTGACAGAGAACTTGGCTAGCAAGTGCAAGGCCTTGGTCCTTAGAACCAGCAGGGGTGAAAAAATACAAAGAATTAACAATAAATTTTTGTTCTTGTGGAGCTCATAGTTAAATTCATATTCATGAGAAATTTTTTTTATTTTTAATTTTTTATTGTAATTAATAGAAGGGTTACATTATATTCACCAGATTGAAGGTGCATCATTTCACAAACATTGATACCCTTTCTAGTTTAATTGGCTTTTTTTTTTAATGTATGTATTTGTATTTTTCTTTGAAATAGGGATAGAGGTCGGAGGAGCAGATCTCGCTTGAGAAGGAGATCTCGTTCACGGGGTGGTCGTAGACGAAGGAGCAGAAGCAAAGTAAAAGAAGACAAATTTAAAGGAAGTCTTTCTGAAGGAATGAAGGTCGAGCAGGAGTCTTCATCTGATGATAAGTAAGAATAGAGCTTTCCCATAATTTAATAGTTCTAGTTAGAGAAACTGTGAGTGTGAATTATAAAGTAATTTCCACCTGACTTTGTAAATGAACCTAGTGATTTTGTGCTGAGTTTAAAAGTTAATCTTTGGTAATTCTCCAGGAAGTTTATGACGGAGGTAGTACTGTTTTTTCTAAATTTAAGGATATACAATTTGGCTTGAGTGAATATTTGGTCATTGTTCTCTTATAAACATTTTCTGTTTATCAGCAACAGATACATTCTTTAGCCCTACCAGTGGGCATTACCAGGTCACAAGAAGTTTTTTCTTTACCAAATTTAGGCCTTTTGATTTATATCAAATGTTGTGTACTTTCAACACAATATTGGAGACTGATTGATAGTAAGTATGTCTTTTGCAATATGACAATGAAGAAAGTTTCAGTGGCTAATGGAATATTAGGGGAAAAAATTAAATGCAAACAAAGCTAATAGTTCTCAGTAAAGACCTGTTGCTTTCTTGGAGCCATTTGTGGGTAGCCATCTAGTGACAGGTCAGGAATTCAGTATCCTTCAGTACATGGGCTAATTCTACACAAATGATTATCCATAAGGAAAAAGGAAATGCTAATGATCGAGAAGCCCTGATTCAAACTTAATGACAATGAATGTTGAATAGTAGAAAGCTAAGCTATGTAGCTATATGCATTCTGGTAGAGTCCCAGAGTAGGATGCTATCCCCAAGGCTAGGGTTCTGTGTTCTACCAGTTGAGTCACAGGGCCACTTTGTTTTTTTTTTCTGAGTAGTTTATTGGAGACAAACTTTTTCTACCCAGGCGGAATTCAAACCGTAGTCCTCAGATGTCAGCCTTCTGAATAGCTAGGATTGTAGGCATGAAGCCACTAGTGCCCAGCTGGCCTATGCATTTTCGATAGAATGGACTGATAGATTTCATGAACTTTCAGAGTTTATGACCCAGAAAAAATAACAGCATACCTGTCCCAGCCCTCTCATTTTGTAGGTAATAAAATGAAGGTGAGAGGTAACATATACCTTTTCTTAGGTTACAAGAGTGCTAGTGGTGACATTTTAAAACTGAGATCTTTTCCCCAGTTGTAGTGCCGTGAAATAGGCAAGAAGAAAGCTTAAACAGAGGAAGAATACACTGTTTAATCAAGATTCTAACCAGGCTCCCTGAGACACTGATTCAGGACTAAGTGTTACAATTTTAAGATTTTGTTCTAACTTAATGGTGAACTACATTTCTAGCCTTAAGTTTTTTTCAGTTTTAGAATCTTAAGGATGTTTAAATTTTTTTTAAGCCTTGAAGATTTTGATGTGGAGGAAGAAGATGAGGAAGCTCTAATAGAACAGAGAAGAATACAAAGGCAAGCAATTGTTCAGGTATGTATTATTAGCAAAAAAGACTTGTTTAGTTATTTATCTTCCTAAGTAATCATAATTTTAGTAAACATTTTTTACTCTTTCAAAGAAGTAACATAGTACAATCTATTAGGCTTTTAGAAAAGGGATGGATATAAACAACTTGTGAAGTGGGAGTTGGTGGCTCATATCTATAATCCGAGCTACTCAGAAGGCTGAATTCTGAACATCGAGGTTTAGAGCTAGCCAGGGCAGAACAATCTGTGAGAGTCTGAACTCTAGTTAACCAGTAAAAATCTAGAAGTGGAAGTGTGGCTCAAGTGGGTAGAGCACCAGCCTTGAACAAAAAAAAACCAAGTAGGAGCATGAGGTCCTAAGTTCAAGTCCCAGTTTTACCACCTCAAGAAAAGTTTCTTTAGTTGTTTTTTATATATGGAATTCTGACATAAACTTACAAGTCATGAGAAATAGACATGAAAACTTTTGTAGGTGGTGGTGGTGGTGGTGGTTGTGATGGTTGTGAGATTTGAACTCTGGGCCTAAAGTGCTGTCCCTGAGCTCTTCAGCTCAAGGTTACCACCCTACTCCTTGAACCTCAGCACTACTTCTGGTTTTCTGGTGATTAAAGAGTCTCTTGGACTTTTTAGTGCCCTGGCTGGCTTTGACCATGATCCTCAGATCTCAGCCTCCTGAGTAGCTAGGATTACAGGCATGAGTCACCCACGCCTGGCTTAGGAAATTCTCTCAAAAAGTATAGAATATACTCATCCCCTGAAAACTTGGTTGAATCTTTTTTGTTCTGCTCAGGTCCACAATCCCTTATCTCTGAGTCGTAGAGCTAGATTTGCTTCAAAACTCAGAATGCTTTGAATTTTAGAAAGGTAATGTGGTACATTTCTATATCACTTAGTGCCATCTATAGGATCTGAAGTTGTTTGTATTCCTACCTGAAATTTACTAATAGTGACATGGTGGAGGGGAGGGGATAAATAGAAAAACAAACAGCATCTCATCTAGGCAGGTAGGTTTTCAACCTTATTAATGTACATCAAACATAGGAAAACTTACAAAATTTTGTGAATTTTGAAATTTACATAAGGGATTGTATATCTTATTCAGTCAAGGTATTAATGCCATTTTGTTTTACATTGATACTAACTTTGCAAATGTAGCAAATTAATATGCTCAATTAGCATTTGTTTTATGAATATAATGTATTCTTATTACAGAAATATAAATACCTTGCTGAAGACAGCAATATATCTGTGCCATCTGAGCCAAGCAGCCCTCAAAGCAGTACTAGAACAAGGTCACCTTCTCCAGATGATATCCTAGAGAGGGTAGCTGCTGATGTCAAAGAGTATGAACGGGAAAATGTGGATACATTTGAAGCCTCAGTGAAAGCCAAGCATAATCTAATGACAGTTGAGCAGAATAATGGTGGGTGATGCTTTTTTATATAGCTTTATTATTATGAGAGACTGTTTGAGGTGAGACGTGGGGTTTGGGGATGAATGAGAGAAAATAGTAATACTGCTCTGCTAAATATTAAGTGTACCTTAATGTTAGTTTAGGCTTTATAAATGGGTTTCTACTAATTTACTTCCTGGGTAGTTTACTGAACTCCCACATTTTCATCACCTTATGTTCTTGGTAGAGTATTTTAAAACCCAACCACAAGTGTATTTCACTTGAAAATGCTTACAATTCTTAAAGATATTGACATGGATATTCTGTTATTAATGTCTTTATAATTACTGGATTCTAAGAGACAGGGGATGCCTGTCTCTTAAACTTCACTTCATCCCTAAAAGTTCTTACACCTTTTTATTTTCCCCCTCTTGTCTTTTACTCCAGAGGATGCTGTGAAGTGTATCCTGTGACATTTTCATCTCCAGTATTTGTTGAATAATCACTAGCTTTAGAGACAAATAGGTTTAGGTTATATGCTTGTTTGGTAAGAATGCTTCATAAGTACTACTGTGTTCTTGGATTACATTTGAGGCTTGATGGCCATATTTTTATTGACATTAAAGTTGTGTGTTTAGATGTGATTAACTACATCTATTTGGTATAGTTACACTTTGCCTATTGATTTAATTTTAGCAGTTCTATTATTTTCTTCCATGAGAGAGGTTCCCATTCATGGTTACTCTGGAATATAATTTGGATATGAAAACAGGCTAAATATGTTAATTATTTTCCTTTATTGGCCAGTCTTTAGAAAAAATACAGCTGTTCCCCCATGGCTAAACCTTGAATTTGTTTTGTTTTTGCCTGCCCTGGGGCTTGAACTCGGGGCCTGGGCACTGTCCTTGAGCTTTCTCAAGGCTAGCGCTCTACCACTTAAGCCACAGCACCACTTGCAACTTTTTTTGTGTATGTGATTACAAAGAGTTGAACCCAGGGTATCTTGGGTGCTAGGCAAGCATTCCACCAATAGGCCACACTCCCGGGCAAGCCTTGAGTTTTTGATGAGTTTTTACTGCTTAATAATCAGTCAGTTTTTGTTACTTTTCATTTTGAAGCACATTTTTTTTCTTCAACTAGCATGTGGATGAGGTCTTTGAAAGAGATTGCCAATGAATGTTCTCTGAATTAACTCCTTCAGTACTTAAGAGCTCTTTTACTTTACTTTTTTTTTACCCCGAAAGTAAAAGGATCATGCAGTAATTTAGTAATTACTTTAGATACTTCTTCTGTTCCATCCAGTGTACTCTGACACAAATATTGCACCAGTCCATGAACATGCTGTGTTTTTTTTTTTTTTAAATCCTATGTGCATTGAAATTTGAATTTTTTAAATTTTGGCTTTCACAAAGTATTTCTTTACTTACTTGTTTTTGCCTCCTAGGATTTGGTTCAGTTTAATATATAGTAATTTGTTTATTTTCTGTTTCTCTTTTCTCCTGCAATGAAAAATTTAATTCCTAATAGCACAGTTGCTGACAGGTTACTATATTCAGACTTCCTACACAATAATTTACTATTAACTTAATTTCAGTAATTAAATGTTCTATATTCCCCTGGAAATTTCAATGGAATTTCTGTTCTTAGAACCCATATTAAGGTATGGGCATGTATTTTAACATTGTTTGAAATAATTCTCTGTGTGGCACTACCAACTTACACAATGGGGCTCTTCCTACACCCCACCCTCTATAACTCCCTTTGAGCCAGGATCTCCATAGATCAGGCTGGCCTCAAACTAGAGATCTTTAGCCTCTGCCCCTAAGTGTTGGAATTACACGTGGACACTACCACTTTTTAAAATTATTATTGCATGTCTATATTTAAGTTCCAATACAATAAACATGGTACACACTCATATCAGTATGGTCTTTCTTACTTTTCCCTAGTCATCTGACTGAATATGAGATGTATTCAGTTGTTGGTTACTCATTGGATTCTAGGTGGCATTGCATCCTAAATCATTTTTAGTGGTACATATACCACCACACCTGGAGGGCTAAGGTGTAAATTTTAAGGTTTTTTTTCTTTCAAACATTTTTTAAAGAATTTATTAACATTGATTTTTACATCATATTTCAAATGACATATTAAACAAGTATTCAAGAAGGAAATCTCTATACAATCACTGGCACTTAGATTTTAGAACATAATCAAAATTAAGCTGAAGGTTTGTATGTCATAGATACATATTAATCTATGTAATAAAACATTATGTGTATGTTTTTATGTCTATGTAGTTGTGTTCATATTTCCAGTACCATGTCCATAGCATTGGGTATGCAATGCCTTTGAGTCCTCGCTCTTGTACTTTTTAGATCCAATGGCCACATATTAAGGATACCGTGTGCTTTTTGTTCCTTTAGTCTTGACTTGTCTCACTCCAACATGATTCACTCTAGACTCATCCACTTCCCTGCAAATGCCATTATTTTATCTTGTCTGTTGGCTATGTAGAATTCCATTGTATATATATATATACCACATTTTCTGTATCCATTCATCTGCAGTAGGGCATCTGGATTGTTTCTATTGCCTGGCTATTGTGAATAATGCAGAGATAAACATAGCTGAGCAGGTGTCCTTATCATTTCCTGGGTTATGATGTTCAGGGTAGATGCCCAGAAGTGGTGTGGCTGGGTTGTAGGGAAGGTCAATTTTCAGTTCTTTGAGAACCCTCCACACTGCTTTCCAGAGTGGCTGAACTAGTTTACAATCCCAACAGCAGTGCAGTAGGGTTCCTTTTTTTCTTTTTTTTTTTTTTTTTTGCCAGTCCTGGGCTTGAGCTCAGGGCTTGAGCACTGTCCTTGGACTTTCTCAAGGCTAGAGCTCTACCACTTGAGCCTCAGCACCACTTCCGGCTTTTTTCTATGTATGTGTTACCAAGGAATCGAACCCTGGTCTTCGTGCATGCTAGGCAAGCACTTTAACCACTAGGACAAACTCCCGGCCCTCCTTTTTTTTTTTAAAGAGAACTTTCATTTGAATAGTTACTGTTTAACAATTTTTTTATTCATTTAATTCCTTATGAAATACATCTTTTTAGTAAAAAGTGGATTTTTTAATATATTAAATGTAGTAAAGTGATTCTGAATTTAGTATTAATTGAAAAGTAATGTGCTATAATAAAACAAGCATAAATTACCATTGCTATTTTTTGTTTGTGGTGTATTTTCATTTTTCAAATATGCATATTTCTTTTAAGGTTCATCTCAGAAGAAGCTGTTAGCACCTGATATGTTTACAGAATCTGATGATATGTTTGCTGCATATTTTGATGTAAGTTTAAATGATTAACAAGAAAAAGTATAATGCATCTGTATGTGCATATAGACAGAAATAAGGATAGCAGTTTGAATGAACAATATCTAGAAACCATACCTTAACCTAGTGGACTTTTTGCACATTTTCCTTAAGTCTAAATTTACATTGAAATTTTGAAAACAGAACAGCAGAACAATTTGAGAGTTTCATGAAAGTTACACACCAAATGACCTAATGTACAAGTTGTATGCATGTATATGCATATATCTTGGTGTTCGTGTAAATAGAGATGTTTGCATTACATATGGTAATTGGGTGACATAAGGGAATACCAAAATTACAAGGCATTTATTAGAACAGTCTGCGTTGTACTTTTATATTTAGATAGTTGAGGACTCTAGGGTTTGCGAATTTACAGCCATTGAAGGGTGCTTTACAAATGTTAAGAGTAGTTTAAGAAATTTTGGCAACTTTTTGCTTTTTCTTAATGATTTACCAGTGCATTGTGAAAGACATTTTGATGTCTTTCAAAGGTGTGTTAAAATGTCAGCACGTTCAAAAGTGTAGCCACTGTCCATAAGTATGTGATAATGAGGTTCTAGTAAGAGAAAGAAGGGAGGACAAATGCAACATGGAAAATAAAATTTGGATAGCATAAACAATTAGTGTTTGGGACCCCAAGTATTTTAGTGGTTGGCATAGACTGGCTTAGGTAATCTGTGCTATCTTACATGGAGTGCAACGGGAGCCAGAAAAGAGGCTAGCACTCAGGAAATGACAGCAAGCATGAGGCCCTGGGTTCAGTCTCTGGTACCACCAAAAAGGGGTGAGGGGAAGACCTTCTGGCATGGGTGGAAGTAGATGGGAAGAAATAAATGAATATTGAGCTAGTCAAAATGTACACAACCATCATTTGCCAAGATATTATTTGTGTGAGTCAGCTTTCTAACACTGGAACAAAATGCCTGATATAATTAACTTCGCAAGAGAAAAGATCTTGTTTGGCTCACTTTTAACAGTTCTAAACCATAACCACTTGTCCCCATGGCTTTGGGCATGGCAAGAGTATGTAACAGCAAAACTGCCAAGAAGGAAAAATCCTGAAGAGAATCTAGGGTCCTGTTGTGCCTTCAAGAGCACATCTTCAGTGGCCTAAGACCTTCTACCAGATACCATGTCTAAAAGGTTCCACCGATTTTCAATAATGCCACCTTGGGACTAGGCTTTTCTCCCAGGAGCCTTTGAGAAAGGGGTGGGAAAACACCTAATATTTAATAGCATTGTAGAAAGATCTGGGTATCACAGAGTAGAGAATGTATAATTAGGATTCTTCCCAAGTACTAGATATTCTTATTTTTTAATTATCCACACAGGCTAGTGCAGCCAGTGAATGTCACTACATTTCATGCATATATGGGCAGAGTACAAATGTTGGCTATGTGGACAGGGCAGAGAAAGAAATGGTGAACATTGATAGGCAAGAGTTGCCGGTATGGTTATTAATAGAGCACCAGTCTGTAGTTTTTATAACAATCTATCAGCAGCTTAGGAAAACCGGATCTGATTTTCAGTTTTTATTTTAATTTATAATGCCTTAATCATGTTCACAAAAGTTTTTGAAGATACTTTGTTAAATTGTCTCCCTAAGTGTTCTTGTGATGAGACTTCAATAATGTTTCAGCTATATTGCATTTGCAATATATTACTTACTGCATAGATGTTTACTAATTCAGAATAAAATATTGCTTTTGCCATTTCTTGCTATAAAGGAAATGTTATCATTGTTAGATTTTAGATAAGTAATTGTCTTCCATCTGTTTCAGAGTGCTCGTCTTCGGGCTGCTGGCATCGGAAAAGATTTCAAAGAGAATCCTAACCTCAGAGATAATTGGACTGATGCTGAAGGCTATTACCGTGAGTTTTCATTTCTTACTATGTTATGGTAATGTAAACATTATATCTGTTGTAACTTTACATTTATTGAAAGCTTCATGCGTGACTTGCTATAAAGGAACTGTGATAAATCACATTACAGTGCCATCACTTAAAAAGTGTAACACATCCAGCTGCTGCATGGACTTGCATTGGGCTCTAATAAGCAGCCCAGAATGGAAGTAAGGTAAACTGGGATATAAGCAATTAGTAACTTCTCGGCCTAGAGAGATAATTCTCCAGAAGGAAAAGATGTATCATCTGCTCATCTTTCTCTGAAACAAGAAATATAATAAAGATCTTTGGTGCTAGACATGCGGTACTACAAATTGAAACACTTCCATGAGCACATTTTCCTTCTTCAAAGCTAAACTTGTCCCAGTTGATGGGATCACAAAAGCTCTTCCAGTGTTCTGACATGGACATGCAAAAAATGGCCTGAATTTAACTTGTTTTGTCTAGAGAACTACATAGCAGAGATCTGACGGGTTTTTTTTTTTAGTGATTGCATGGTGTTTTCTGCTTTTTGACTTAAAATGTTTGTGTATGTGTGTGTGTTTTTTTTTTTAGGTGTGAACATAGGTGAAGTCCTAGATAAGCGTTATAATGTATATGGCTATACTGGGCAAGGTGTATTCAGCAATGTAGTAAGAGCCAGAGATAATGCAAGAGCCAATCAAGAAGTGGCTGTAAAGATCATCAGAAACAATGAACTCATGTAAGTTCAAAAGACTTTTTTTTTTTTTTTTTTTTAAGTGGGTCATGGGGCTTGAATTTGGCCTGGGCGTTGTCTCTGAGCTCTTCAGCTCAACACTACCACCCTTCCCTTGAGCCAAGCCTCACTTCCCATTTTCTAGAGGTTAATTGGAGATAAAGAGTCTCAGGTCCTTTTGTGCCCAGGCTTGCTTTGAACCTCAGGTCTCAGCCTCCTGAGTAGCTAGGATTACAGGTGTGACCCACTGCTCCCAGCTGAAAAGAAATTTTAGTTGAAACTGTTAACATGGTTTACAGGTAACTGCAAGTGAGCACGTTTGCTCTATCACTTTTTAAAATAGCACAATCTATAAAAATAATTACTCAACTTAAGTGGCATAAAGAATTCTCTGCCTAGATAGTTAATTTATAATTGTATATTACATGTGAGGTGCTAGAGCCATAGGCTAGTCATGTTTAATTTGTTTCAGTACCTACTCTGCATTTCTCCTATTGCTTATCTAGTTCTTTCTTTGGTTGTGATAGTCTTAAAACCAGAAATGAGAAATGAGAGCTTATTTCAGCTGTCACTGAACCTATTTATTCCTTGAAGTTCACTTACCACTTGTTTTAGATGTATTGAAATACTTAATCAAATGTAAACTATTATGAGAATAATACATACTTATTCTTCAATAGATTGATTGGATTTTCTTTTTTAAAAAAAATTACAAACTCTTCAGACCATGTTGGTACATACCTTGTAATCTTAGTACTCTGGAGGGCAAGGCAGGAGAATCTTAAGTTTAAGGCTAGCTTTTGACTACATAGTGAGGTGCTGTGTGGAAACAAAAGGAGGCAAAATACTCAACTACATGCATATATTATCTGTGATGTGTTAAACAGGGACTATCTGAATTTAGCCTCATTTTCTTTTTAATTTCAGGCAAAAGACGGGTTTGAAAGAGCTTGAGTTCTTGAAAAAACTTAATGATGCTGATCCTGATGACAAATTTCATTGTCTTCGACTCTTCAGACACTTTTATCATAAGCAGCATCTCTGTCTCGTGTTTGAGCCTCTCAGGTACAATGTCAAAACCTGGATATTAAATTGAAATGCATATTTTCTTTCTACTAACCTCATTTTACATAAATGTTGTAGTAATACATTTATTGGGTATTTGAGTAGAGTTCCCCCATCCCCCTCCGCAGTTGACTCTAGTTTTTAGCTTTGAGTTATTACTGAATCTGTAATTTAGTTATTTAGGAAGACAGCCTGGGTTTAAAAAAATGAGCTCGACTAGTGTCCACCATATCTTAACCAGTAAACCAGGCTTGGGGTTTGCTTCTGTAATCATAGCTATGGAGGAAGCTTCAGTAGAAGACCCAGGGCAAGTCATGAGCTACAAAATGAAACCCTTTCTAAAAAAAGTAAAATGGGCATGGCTTGGGTATTGAGTGCCTGCCTTGCAAACATGAAGCCCTGTGTTCAAAATCTAGTACCTCTAACAAAAATAAATGTGAACTTATTCTAAAGTCAAAATACATTTACCCTACATCTCTTTCTATTTATTTTGATATTTAGGTTTTATTGGGAAGTTAACACAACTTAAGGATGAGTTGTTCATTTCACCTGAAAAATCTACTCAAAGAAAGCCCTTGGGAAAGGGCTTCTCAAGCAGAATATTTCACTGCAGCTTGTATTTTGCATTTAATTTTACTGTGTGCTTGAACACGTTTCTGCCTTTTATATTCCATGTTACATTTTGACTTTTGTTACTCTGTTTTTTCTTTCCTTAAAGTATGAATTTACGAGAAGTATTAAAAAAGTATGGTAAAGATGTTGGTCTTCACATTAAAGCTGTCAGGTCCTATAGTCAGCAGTTGTTCCTGGCATTGAAACTTCTTAAAAGATGCAATATCCTCCATGCTGACATTAAACCAGACAATATTTTGGTAAGTTAAACAGCTAGGCTACCTCAATATGCCGTGCCCATTTTTACTAGCAGTATTACCTCAGCAGTGCCATTTTACAAGCATAATTCAGCCATTGTGAGTGACTACTAATTTGTATTTGTTTTAGAAGCTGGATCTGTGGAATTTTTTAGAACAGTATTAAAAAAAAGAAATGAGCTATTAGCTCCCCCCCTTTTTTCCTTAAAAAAGTTCCTTATGTAAAATTCTACATATTGTTCCTGTTTTGAAAGAAGTGTTTATTCCAGTAGAATCAAGGGTATCTTAAAGAAATTACCTTTCTTGAGCATATGTAGAGTTCAGTTTTCAAACTTCCCCAGAGTTACTTGTGCCCCTTTCTACTCTTTGTTGCTTTTCAAGCTATGGCCTTGGTAATCCAAATAGTACTGGTTGGTTCCTGTATTGAAAAGCATTCCTTCTCATCTCAACCTCTCTTAATATCGTAACATCCAGATTTCACAATGAGTGTAATGTTTTTGAAATCTGGAAGCACGTTATTCCAGTGGTGTCATTGTAGTATACACTTCCTTTCCCAGCCCCATTCCAGTTCTGTGCTCTAAGGTTTGAGGCATGTTCACAACTTGGAGAATTCCTAGTGAATATATTGGGAACATATTCTACATTTCTTTATTTTTTTTCTTTTTTAATGAATGCATTGGATCTTGTACAGTTAATACCTAGGAGAGATTCTTGGGAAAAACCACACATGTCCTTTACTAGGAATTTGAGCTATGATTGATATTTCTTTCAGGACTATGATATTAATATTTTGACACTTTGTCTTTTTGTGCTTAGTATTGTATCTTAATACAATCTGGGGACAGGATTAGTGGGTAATTCTAGTAAAATGCTATTGTAAATGAGTGGGAGAATTGCCTAGCTCATGTCACCATTTTAACCTCAAATTTGTCTTTGCTTTTACAATTGTGAATACAGCATCCACAGCAAGTTCTGTGTAAAATACAGTGCTTTAAAAGTTATGAATACCTGTGTAGCCACTATGGAATTTACAGAATAAGACATTTGCCATTGTTTTAGAAGTTTTAACAACACCTTTTCCTCTGAATTAATGCTAACTTTCTCATCGATTTTTAGAAAGTGTTTTTTCTTCCTGAGAAAGAAAAAAAAAAAGATCCCACAGCCTATTAGTGAAAATCCAATATTTTTAGCCCAAGCTGTGGATATTGCAGTCTGTAACATCAACCTTGCATGTGACATTTCCCTAGAGAGCTCCTAAGGTTATTAAAAGTGTTTTACATTTCTTTGGGATGGAAACAGTAGGCCAAGTTCAAGTCCCAACTCGGAATCTGTGTGTGTCTCTTTTGAAGGGGGGAAGGGACTCTGGAATGTGAATTATCTGCACTTGTTAATCCTGAACATGCTTCTGACTCATGAGTGGCAGCAGTCATGGGAGCAGCTCCAGCCTTTCTCAGCAGATGTCACTGTTACTGTGTATGTGGAAATATTTACAAAGGCACAAGAACCAATGACTAATACAGAGTTCATGCTTACCACTTTTGCCAGATTTAACATATCCGTAACTAATATCATGTTGAAGGGATTAGTATTTCCTAGAATTTTAAGATTAGTAAGTTTAGGGAGGTCGGATCAGCTTTGAAGAGTATTTTGATATTTTCTTTGGTCCAGATTTGTCTACCTCATTGTTTTCCTTTCATTGCCAATGTAATTCTGGCAACTGAAACTTAAGTCTGAATTCTTTATTAGTGAATATTTTCATTTTGTTTTAGAAAATAATAAAGTTAATCAGATTTCTTGAAGATGAAGTGAGATTTTCTCTTACTGCCTTACTTTTCTAAAGCTGCTGGCTGTTAAAATTAAATGTACTTGGTAATATCCATGTTCCCTTGCTGGAAAAGTTTTCACTAATTGTAAAAAGAAAAATTTGAGAGCTCATAATTTATAATTGGAAATTTGTTATAGTAAATAGAAAAGGAATTTTTAAATGAGTGACTCATTCTCCATAGTGAAATTAACATAATTTCTTTAAAGCCCATTTTTATTTGCTTGTCTTAATTATTCTTGGCCTGAGTTAAATTTTGGAAACTGTCTTTCAGGTTAATGAATCAAAAACCATTTTAAAGCTTTGCGATTTTGGGTCGGCTTCTCATGTTGCGGATAATGACATAACGCCTTACCTTGTCAGTAGATTTTATCGTGCTCCTGAGATCAGTAAGTTTTTTATGGTGTTCTTTGACCTGGGCCATCGTGTGGTGGAAACAGCATGTTTAATGTCTAAGCACTGTTTTCCATCACACTTCAGCAGCTGCACGAGTTCATTCATGAGGAAGGGAACCGTAGCAAGTTCATCCTCCTCAGGTGGAATGAAGGTAGTTGGGACAGGAGTCTTGATCATGTCGAGCAAGAGTAGCAAACAGTTGTGGAAAATCCTCGACTTTAGAAGACTGCTCTTGATTATTCAAGGTCTGATTATCATCACATTTATGGATTATATGGGACCTTTGGTTTTTCTCTTCTTGTTGCCTTGGTTGAGGTTGATAAGCACCCTCTCCAAAGGTAAAAATGCAAAGAGAGAAGAGATATATATTTGCTTGCCCTTTTAATCCCTTTCTTATCCCTTTTTTTTTAAGGTTTTCAAATTTTAGAATATGTGTTAAGAATTAGTGGGAAAGAACATGAAACTAACTACCAAACTCAGGAATTAAGGTTATGATTATAGTCCAGGCTAAGTCCCCAGTTATTGGTAGTAAAAGTAAACAATGGTCAGTCATTCTTACCCTCATGTGTTAAAGCTTTCTTTGTTTTCAGTTATAGGCAAAAGCTATGACTATGGTATAGACATGTGGTCTGTAGGTTGTACCTTATATGAACTCTATACTGGAAAAATTTTATTTCCTGGCAAAACGAATAACCATATGTTGAAGCTTGCCATGGATCTCAAAGGAAAGATGCCAAATAAGGTAAGATACTAACACCAGTTTTCTGAGGGTCTTGATTTCCTGTAACATGAGGGACTACTTAGCACTGTAGCTGTAAAATAAAAGATTTATAGAAGCTAGAAGGCTTCCTTAGCTCCTTTCCTGTTTCTTGTGTTTAAATAATGGATCTTACCATCCAAAAATCACCAAAAGAAAGATTTTAATGAAAGAACTGCTTCAGTAATAGAGGTGTAGTATATCTTGTGAATTACAAATATATTTTGGAGACAGCATGAAAAAAGATGCAGGTCATGTTGAAAGGTAAGGAAGTATCTGGTTATCAAAGAATGAATAGTGAACATTGAAAATTTAATAGCAATTGGTTTGAAGATTGGAGGTTATTTGGGAAAGAAAAGTAAATGTCTAAGATATTTTGGCTTAAACCTCTAATCTTAGCTACTTGGGAGGATCAAGGTTCATGCTCAGTTCCCTGGACAGGTGCGAGGCATGATGCACAGCTATCATCCCAGCTATGTAGGAGGCTGTAGGTAGGGGGATGGTATCTCAAGGTCCAACTTGAAAATAGGAAAGTGAAAAAGGACTAGAAGTATAGCTTAGGTGGTAGATCTTCTGCCTAGCTAGCCCAAGGCCCAAACTGCCAAAATTTAAAAAGAAAAAAAAAATTCTACTTGAGAGTTACATCTTAGCATTGTAAGATCTCAGCTTCTTTACTGAATTCCTGAAAGAATTGTCTCTTTATAAATCATGATCTAGTTTGTTTATAGATACTGTACAAATTCTATTACATTGGAGTATTACATTAGAATAAGCTACACGGCAATCAAATATATCTGTGGTTGTTTTAAAGTTAAAAGTGACTTATCAGTGCTTTTGGAATGTAGTTTATAAAGTAACTAATATATTTAGATTTTTTTTTCCTTACTATCAAGGGAAAAGGCAACTGTTTACCAGTTTTCCTAAAAACAAAAAACAAAAGTTATTTAGTCCCTGTTTTAGATAATGAAAGTACAACTTGATGCTATTTAAGTTACCATCTCATTCAAAATGAAATCTTAGGGCTTGGAGTTTGGCCTACTGGTAGAGTGCTTGCCTAGCATGCACAAAAACCCATGTTCAATTCCTTGGTACCACATACATAGAAAAAAGCTGGAAGTGGGGCTGAGACTCAAGTGGTAGAGTTCTAGCCTTGAGAAAGTCCAAGGACAGTACTCAGGTCTGGCAAAAAGAAAAATAATTTTAGGTGAAACACATGGATTAGCTTTATCAAAGATGTTTTTAATAGAGCTCTGAGAACAAACTCAGAGTCTAAATAATTGTGTGAATTGTCATATATTCAGTTGGTAGTGTGCCAGGCTGTTTCATAATAGTTTAAAGCCAACTTTTCTGTTTTATTTTGTAGATGATCCGGAAAGGTGTATTTAAAGACCAACATTTTGATCAAAATCTCAACTTTATGTATACAGAAGTAGATAAAGTAACAGAGAGGGTAAGTGTTTTTTAAGTACATTAAGTGCTTCATTATTAATGAATTGACTACTAGTATTACATAAAACTGAATGGTTTTTAAAGCAAAGTATATAATTCCTTTTGCTCTTGACCAGTTTCTGAATAAAGTACATCAGGTTATGAAAAGAGGAGGGATTAAAATGCCTTTCTGGTATGAGTTTGTGTGTTGTCATATAAGTCCCTTACCTCCCATTGTCCAACATTCTGTTTAGCCTGGGTACTGTGTTGGATGATTTCTCCTTGCTTGAAATCCTCTTGGCTCATTCTTTCCTTTAAGACAGTGTTCCCCAAAGTGGCAAACTAAGTACTTCATGACATGACCATTGCTTTGTTGAGCAGTTCCTCCCCACTTCCCCCACTATTTTACACTTGGCTGACAGGCTCACTGGTTTAGATCTTGTTGTCTTTTATACCCCCATCCCCACCCCCACCCCCCTGCCACTACCCTGGGCTTATTGCTTCCCTACTACTCCAGCTCCGAGAGAGAGAGAGAGACAGAGACAGAGACAGAGACAGAGAGGGGGGGGCAGGCAGCGAGAGAGAGAGAGAGAGAGAAAGAGAGAGAGAGAGAGAGAGAGCGAGCACACGCATGTGTGCACGTGCATGCGGGCGTTATATACCCAAAGTCTCACTAAAACACACAGTCCATATATGGGTTGAAATAATGAGTTCTTTGTGCTTGCCCTCACTATATTTTATCCCTACTTTTCATCACAGCACTCCAGGACATTTGTTGGCTGTTTAGGTGTCACCTCTAGCCACCTGAGTATTGTTGGGGAAGGCACAGCTCAGGCAGTGGGCTCTTAACGATCCGTTTTCATTGTTCACTCTGGAGCCATTTCCATTCAAGTTTTTTAGTTGCTGTTTAAAAAGATGTAAGAAATAGAGAAGACACATGAATGTTTTAAAAGAGTAGCTGATCAGGATTTGTATAAATACCTTTCTAATGTTTATGGTAGACAAAAGTCTAATTTATGTCAATGTACATTTAGTAACTTATTTAGAGATATACATTGTAAAAATTATTTTTAGGAGAAAGTTACTGTCATGAGCACCATTAACCCAACTAAGGACCTGTTGGCTGACTTGATTGGGTGCCAGCGACTTCCTGAAGACCAACGTAAAAAAGTACACCAACTAAAGGACTTGTTGGACCAGATTCTAATGTTGGACCCAGCCAAACGAATTAGCATCAACCAGGCCCTACAGCATGCATTCATCCAGGAAAAAATTTAAAATGAGATGAAGATACTCCAAGGGTTTGAGTAATTAAATACAAAGACTGAAGAAATTTCACAGCAGTTTATTATTAATGTATATAAACTTATAAATATATTTCTCCAACAAATTTGAGGAAGCATGATATATTTGAATTAACACCAAGGGTGATATTCCTTTTAGAAATGCTAGTTGTTTTGTGTCTTATGTGAAATTTCACCATTGAACTGTTTAATTGGCAAGACTGCACAAGTTACAGTACTAATGTATATGGTTGCAGTTCCCATAAAAGACAAAAGCATCTGTTTCAAGTAGTAATATTGGGTGGTTGATTTGTTAGCAGACTTGGCTTCATTTTGGTCTTCGGATACAATGGCCAGCATAAATGCTGTTTATATTCACGTTTTCCTAGGTGTGTGTGTGCAGGCCACAGCAGCATGCCCTTGGTGTAGTCAGTGCCGAAGGGGGTCTGTTCCTTCTTGAGCCTGCCTGCAGGGATGGTCTCCTCTTTTAAAGCAGGTTGTGTACAACATTCAGTACACTGAAGGTAAGCTAAACCATCAACATCACTGGTGTTTAAGATGTTATTTTATTGGAATAATAATTGACAAATGAGGGATATTAGCTTTGTGGCAGAATTCCCTGCATGTTTGATAACTGATCTCATTTTATTTTTTTGGCATTGCAACTGTGGCATACTTACAATTTCTGTTCTGTTCATCACATGTAAAATTTGAAGAGTACGCGCTTGATGGGTAGAGCGCCTTCAGTGTACTGTTTCTTATTAACTTTCCTTTTTTAAATCAACTTGCTATAGACTTTCTATACATTTTGTTAAATACAGTTCCTAGCAACATAGAAACAATGCATAGTTTCATTTACTAATTACAATGTTGAGGCCTGCTTCTGAAAGTCCTCATATTTAAAGGTTAGATAGACAACATAATGAAATTTTTAACTATTTGTATGTCATTTTTGAAAGTGTACTGCTTTATGGTAAAAATGTTTTTCATTTGTTCATTGTTTTCATTATTTGTGATCATGTTGTCTTTCGATACAGGCATAAACCTTCCACTCTTGAACAAAGCAGCTGCTTTTTAAAAGCGGTAATTGCTTCTTTACCTTTTATTTCTTTTGTAAATGAAGCTTTTCTTTAAAAATGTGACTTTGAAGTGTTGTCTATTGCATAAAACAGTTGACACTCACTGTAAAGTGAAGATTGTTCCTCTGCATGTGGAGTGGACCATGCAGGTTTCTGTATGTTCTCAGTATGCATCACTAGATAATAAAGGCTTTTGTGAACAAGGCATTTGTAGCCATTTTTAAAAGATTTTTGTCTTCAGTGCTGGTAAGTCAGGTAAACCGAAAATAGTTAAAAGTAACCTTTGTCTTTCTCCTGAAAGTAATTGAAAGTATTATTTCTTAAAGACATAGATCTGGCCAAAGCTTATCATTTTATTAATAATTAGGGTCCTATACTTATTTCATCCAAAAATAAGTCCTACAGATATTGTCAGCTTACAGTTTAGTGAGATTATTCCTGTAGGTTACTGGGTATCATTCAGGATTTAACTAATGTTTCTGCTATTTTCTCACTTTTCCTTTTGATGGTGCGGAAAGAGAAAAAGGAAAACGGGGCACAGGCCATTCAACGCCTTCTCCAAGGGGTCTGATTTGCTGAGACACCAGCTTCACCTTCTTAACAAGGTTATTTCTGACAGCATGTGTAGATAAACATTTAGCAACAGTTTTAAACAAAATCATGTAAATCAGCTTGGTTTTGCAACACAAAGGATTCATATTTTTACCATGGTAGAAAAGAATTGTCAGAACTATATGTAATCATTCCTGTTTGGGGGGTAAGTTAATGCTTTGTCTCCCTGAGGAGGAGTATGTAAAGTAAACAAACAGATCTTAGGGGTTTAAATAATACTTTTAAATTGTAAATGGGATTTTTTTTATTTACCCAGGCACCTAATTACAACAAGCATGCACATTTTGGTGCATTCAAGAATGGAAAATCAGAATAGCAGCATTCTCCTGGTGGGTTTTGTTCCATTTAAAGACATGAAATGAACTACACAGCCAGGAAGGTGATAGAGATATAATAAGCCACCTCTGAACCCATGCCCCATCTCTTCATGGTTTAGACTTACTAAAATAAATGTAAGGTGATTCCATCTGCAGGTCGAGTGAAGCCTTTTAAATTAAGGCATCACAGGTGCAGCTTCTCCACCTTAATGACTGGATAGTGATTCTCCCACCATTACTTTATTTGGTGATAATATGCTGCATATTCAAATCTTTTGTAGTTATTTTCACTCAAAATAGTTGACATTTTGGTGTTTCTGGTGGTTTTCATGGCTTCATTTTATGTAATTATTTAGTAAGTTAACTTCCACTAGAAACAGTTCATGCCTCAAAACTATTAGTCCTTCTTTAAAAAAAAAACAAAGTTGCTTGTTACTTGTTCTTTGTGTTTTAGGTGCAGCTCAGTGGAAGATGATGACAACCAGAAGACATGAGCTCAGGTTTCTGTCCTATAAAAGATTAAAAAAAATGAATTCTCATTTAATTCTTGTCTTAATTTTTTGAGTTTTCAGCATTATGATTTGGGTTTTGTTAGTGTTTGATATTTAGAGTGGTGTTGCTACTGTGGTATTTTGTCTGTAAAGTGTTCATTTGCCCATATTTCCTGCCATGTTCCCTCCCTCAAAAATAAAAACACCACTCAACTTCAGTCATGTGAAGAAGTGAGATCCTGCATAACAACGCACAGTGGTCAAAATAATCCTAAGGATTATTAGAAAGACAGGAGCTGCAGAAATACGGGGCATCTAAAGATGCTCTGTAGCTTCAAGAAGGTGCAAGAGGTCTCAAGAACACTATTCAATTTTGGTATCTGTTCTCTGACTTTTACCAAGTCATGGTCTAAAAATAGGTCAAATATATTCACAACCATTAAATAAAGAGAAAGATGGTAATGTATGTTTTTCCATATTTGTAAATTTAACATTCCTAGATTTATCCATTTGGAAGGAACCTTGTAAACTGCCTGACACACATAAACACAGTTTTGATTTCATAATTTTCCTGTGGCAGAATTTTTGTAACTCCCTAAAACCTTTGTTAGATTGAGGTGATTTAGTAGGTGATCTACTTAACAAACTTGCATTCATGTTTCAGAACAATACTTTTCAAATAAAATTGTCTCATGAAATTTTGGCTTTTTAAATATTTGATGGGAGAAATGATAAGTGATTATCAGACTTCAGGCTTCATGAGTCTTAAGCATAGCTCCCAAAGATGTCATAGTTTTTCCCCTAGGGTTAGATGGAGTAATATAGGTCTACATTCTATGTAAACTTGGTTCTCAGAGGCCATCAGAAATGAGAGGGTGTTGAGATTTTAAACGAGAGTCTCCTGTCATAAATAAGACCCCTTAGTATTTGTATTTACCCTTATGTCGTTACTTTTACATCTTGTGAGGTCAGGGTGGTAGCTCACTGGTAAGAGTAATTGTCTAGAGTGCCCAAGGTGTTCAATTCCTAGCACTACCAAAGATAATCAGCATCCTGTTCATTTCCCAATGGCTGTCTCATTTCACTCCTTTCTAAATTGTTCTGTGTGGTAAGGCAATATAATTTTGACTTGATATTGGAACTACTTTTTTTCTAAATTTCCCAAGAAAATACTCAAGACATTTTTACAGTACAAAGTATGTGATGCTTTATAGGATGTGGTAGAGATGGTGAAATGTAATGTTCACAGTTTTGTTCCAGATCTGCATTCCTGCTACTCTGCTTTACTTGTACTCTCATCATAAGCAGAATGCTAGCTAGCTACATAGGTTGAAATAAGAACTCTGAAGTAAAACAAAGAAATTGAGATTTAGGCCAAATGTTGTAAGTGCTGGAGATACATAAAAAACCATATCAAATTTTTAATTTACCTCCTTTAGTTATGACACCATTTGCAGTTGGGCTCCACCACGAATATACTTTTGTGTGCTAGTGCTAGCATAAATCCATGTGTGCTTTTTACATGTCAGTGATCTATACAAAATTGACTGCACAGTGTTTTCCAGTTATTTTGAGATATTGTGGATTCCTTACTTTTTCTTCTTCTGTATGTAGGGTAAGGGACTGTTCCTCTGAAGAATCTTTCCATTTAGTGGTCAAGATACAGAAGCTGGTCTCTGAAAGTGCTCACTGTATATCCCAATTGTCCATGGTAGCATTTGAATTGTAACTTGGATTTAAGCAACTTATGTTCCCAAATGACTTGTGGGGAAGCTCAATAAAGATAACTCTTGGTACCATCTTGTCTGCTGTTTAGGCTTTTTTTGTTGTTGATGTTTTTTGTTTTTTGTTTTTTTCCTTTGCTTGAGTTTGGCATTTTACATTTACTTTTCAGTTAGAAAATAAAGCACTTTTTTAATCTGGTGTTTCATAGCTGCTTTGAAAAGTATTTATTCTGTGTTCAAATGTGGTTAGGGACCGGTGGGTTAAAGATATTGGGGTGATAGAGAGTTATGGAGTGTCCAAACTACTGAGCAAAACCTGCCCTTCAGAAAACCTTCAGCATGGAAACAGCTTATCAAAGTTTTCCTCAGTAACATCAGAATGTTTTCAAAGCATTAAGGCCAAGACACTGAAGGCTGGTATATTCGTGAGTCTCATATAGTCCAGTTCTCATTTCTGGCCATGGGAATGTGAATGGTGAGCTGATTTACATTGTCTACAATCATTTCAGTCGGTTGGTTCATTGTTTATATGGAAGCCTTTCACACTGGGCTATGTCTAGTGCATGCAAAGCAAAATTGGAGGGTTGGGAAGCGTCTGTATTGTAAATGAGGCTCAGCCCAGCTGGGGAAGGCATTTCAGGCTGTGACTTTCAGTTTAGGATGGTAGGGATCAGGATCTATCTGAAAGACCTACCTTAGGTGGTACACTTGACAGGTGTGTAGTGTGTGTGTACATGTACTATAAAACCTTTACATTTACATGGCCTCTAAAGAGAATAAACAGAAAAATGCACACGAGTAGTAAGCTGATATGAGAATGTATGGGCTAAGTTCAGCTAAATGTTCATCCAAACTGCTTTGTTAATCTGTGTGTGATATGTTTACAGTCCAGCCAGAATTATGGTAAAGTTGGTTTTGAACAATTTTGTTAGCTTCTAGTTTTCTTGCAATGATGAAGTCACTTTTTTTTTTTTCTTTACCAGTCCTGGGGCTTAACCTCCTGGTCTGGGAAGAGCCTTGGGCTTTCTCAAGGCTAGTGCTCTACCACCAAGCCACAGCACCACTTCCAGCTTTTTCTCTGTGTGTGGTACTAAGGAAATGAACCCAGCCTTCATGCATACTAGGCAAGCATTCTACCACTAGGCCACACTCTTGGCCCCATCCTTGTTTCCTTTGAGCTATGTCTTTCCTGCATCAAGCTGATGTGGCTACTTTTCTGCTTTCTGCAAATTTACTACTTCTGGTCTTATTTTAGGATCTAGGCACATAGAAAAAGATTCTATAATTTTACCTAATGATCTTAAAAATATCAGTCCCTTTGCTCCATAGTTGAGATGGCAGTGTTTCTGCTAGTATTCCTGATATGAAGCTATTTTAGAGTGTAGTTAGGAACCTCTGGTGAGTGTTTAACTAGCTTTTGCTTTTTTAAATTTGCAGTACTAAGGAGTTTAGGGCCTCACACGTGCTAAGTAGCGAAGACTACAGGACTGAAACATGAGGACCTGGCTCAGTAGCTCCTTTAATTTTTTCCTTAGGACCCTGGCTCATTAGCACTCTCCCATCCCATCCTAAATTGACTTATATTTCCAATAAGAATTTGGTGCTTAGCTGGACGCTTGTGGCTCATCCCTGTAATCCTAGTTACTCAAGAGGGTGAGATCTGAATATCAAAAGTTGGAAGCCAGCTTGCAGAGCAGAAATCCATTAAATTCTTGATCTTCATTTAACAAGCAAAAAGCTGGAAGTGTGGCTTAGATCACCTGCCTTGAGTGAAAAACCCATTATGAATGTGAGGCCTGGAATTCAAATGCCAGAACTGGCACACACACACACACACAAACAATGCATAACTTTTGTTTCCATCTCTTTGCCATATGTGTATGTTCTTAGCAGAAGATGTCAAAGCCCATTTTCATTCTAAAGAACTGAAGCTGTCCTTCCATATATAGGATCTGTCCAGTAACTCCACATCCTCTTCATTGTATGGCCTCTGCTTCCATGGTGCACTTTCCTGTCATCTCTCTTTATCCCTTGGTCTGTAAAGTCTGGGTTGATGTCTGTGTTGACCTGTATGTGTCCTTCCTGATATGTTCCTTATAAGAAGTAGGTTGTAGTTTGTTTGACATTGTCATTCCTCCACCAGTCTCATAAGTGCATGAAATAAAGGGTAGTTCATCTGTTTTACCAATTAGAAAAAGCACCAACAATTCAAGGAAAACTTTTTCAAGCATTGGCACTGTTGGGTGACAGGTCTGGCCTAGAATTCTCAGTACAAGTCAGGGTTGTGGCCACTGTCGTTCACAACTATCCCAATGATTGTCAGATAGTTGGCGTGTGGCTGCTCACTAGGTAAGACCACCTGCTACCTATCAGAACAGTGGTGAAGTAGGCAGGCATGACCATTCCCAAGGGTATTAGGAAAATGACATCATAAACCTAAAGGTAGAGGGATGACGATATATGAGAACAAAGAACTGCTCTAAGAATAATCAAAACTTTAAAAATTACATAGATGAGAGTAAAAATGATAGAAATAACAGGGGTTATTGAGAGTTGGAACTGAGTGTAAAAAGTCCTATGAAAGGTTTGCAGTATTGAGACTCATGAGATAGAGGTCAATTCCATTATATTAATTAAGGGTGCCGGGTTAAGTTTTCTACATTACTGTGCTTCAGGAAATTTCTTGTGGTTATTTATCTAAATGCTGTGCCTCTTAAGAGGCCTCAAGTTTATATAAGCCTTATTCTCTTACCAAAGGCAAAAAAAAAAGGGAACTAGCTGGGCACTGGTGGCTCACACATGTAATCCTAGCTATTCAGGAGGCCAAGATCTGAGGATCGGGGTTCAAAGCTGGCCTGGGCAGAAAAGCCCTTGAGAATCATCTCAAATTAACCACCAGAAAACCAGAAGCAGCACTCTGGCTCAAAGTTACAGAGCGCTAGCCTTGCATGAGAAGGTTCAGGGATAGTGCCTAGACTGAATTCAAGCCTTACAACTGATAATAAAAATTTTTTTTTTTTTAAAAAGGAAGCAAGCTACATTTATTCTGCAATGTATGGGTTACCTCAAGCAACCCTAATTCAAATATCCATCTCATGTGGGAGGATGTTACAAAAAAAAATAATAGCCAACATTATGGTACTATAATGCAGCATTACTTGGTACCTGGGAGTAAGTGAAATTTTAACGGTTATTTTGTAATGTTTAGAAGAATCCATTTGAATTCACCAGTCATCCACTTAAAACCAAGTTACAATGTGCCCCCAAAGTATGCATCTATACAACTTGCTGCACTTTTCCTGTGTATCTTTTTGAAGTGTGATCCACAAACATTCTACATTAGAATCACTTGGGGTAGACAGGTCTTGATCATATTGCCCAAACTTGGCTTTCATTTGTGCCTTGAAATCAAGACCAGGACTGACTTTTAAGAAGTTCTCTGATTTTTTGTTGATCTAAAGTTTGCACATCACATCCCTTTTCTGCCAATTAATGGGGGAGCTTTTAGTTTTTTGTGTTTCCCTTACCAGGGTTAAAACTCAAAGCAATATAGAAGCTTGGGAGAAAAATAAACCAGTAATGTGGTTTTGGTTACTTTGTAAACTGTGAGCTTACTGTTCTCCAACACTTTTTAACTATTAGATTTAAATGGATAAAAGTTATTTTCTACCTAAATCTGTAGAAAATTAGTAGTTCTTGTAGATTATAAAGAAGGACCCTAAGAAATAGTTTCTAAGGATTTGGAAGAATCTAATAAAATCCCTTAATGCAACAGCAGCTTCTTAACTTTGATTGGCCAGATGCCCAGAGGTCAGAATGCTAGCATTGTGGAGACAGGAGAGGGGAAAGGAGTCAAAGGGAGAAGACTAAGGAAAATCACTGCAGGTAATAAGGTACATGCTTGCATAATAGGATATAATAAAAGAACTAGCCAGGAATGGTGGTTCACGCCTGTAATCCTAGCTACTCAGAAGGCTGAGATCTGAGGATGAAGTTCAAAGCCAGCCTGGGCACTGAAGAACCAAAGACCCTCATCTCCAATTAATCACTAGAAAACTGGAATTGGGGCTGTGGCTCAAGGGGTAGCCTTGAGCTGAAGAACTCAGGAACAACACCCAGGCCCAAGGGTAGAGCAGTTGCCTTAAGCTGAAGAGCTCAGGGACAGTGCCTAGGCCGAGTTCAAGCCCCATGACTGATGAAAAAGTAAAATAAGAAAAGAATTAACAGAAAGTCAATTATAACATTTATTGACTAGGGAATCATAGCAGAAAACCACAAAAGATTGATAATTCTAATTAGTTTGCCAAGTAAACTATCTCTGCAACCTAACATGCAAAAAGAAAAAAAGGCAAATACCAAGCATGGAAGCCATCTCAACAGTGACCTTCTCACACATCCACTCCATATCTTGCCAAGCAATTATTTGGGGGCTGAGGAGGTTGTTTCTTAATAATAAACTGTGTTCTAGCTGGGCTTTTCAAAACCTTTACTCATACAGTATTGATCTATATGAAAGAGTTATTTTTGAGCAATAGGAGAGTGCTTACCCTTAGCTATAAACGAAGGTGACAAACAATTTAGTTTCTGAATATAGAATGGTCTATTCAGTAGTATACGTCTTTTGTAAAGTTTCTTTTTGCTCCTTGGTGCCTTCATTTCTTCCCTTTGATTTTCAGGATAAGACAGAGGTACAGATGAAATCAGTATTGGGGACCGTGGTGGCAGACATCTTGTTGAGACCATTTTAATTAGTGCTTGAGTTGTTTGCCCAGTAGTAGGCTTGGATGATGACAGTTCTTGACCTGGATTTAAAATTGAACTTTTGGGATTCTTAAAAACATCACAAGTCACAGTCAACTGTTTTGTAGTGGATAAATTTTTTAAAGATGGTGGTCTAGAATTCCATTTGTGTTTGTTAGCATTGCTCCAGTTCCATCTTGAAGCATTTTGTTCAGGCTTGCTGGATCCAGAAATGCTTTTTCTCTTTTCTCGACTTTTATCTACACAAGGCATCTGAAAACTTGAAGGGTCAGGAAGTTTTGGCTGTTTCATTTTCAACACAGCTTTGGAAGAGGTGGGTCGCTCAGAAACAATGGGAGTACAGAAAGTTGACTGTGGTCGTGGCCTCTCTTTTTGTATAGTAGTGTGTTGTAATCTTTCCAGTTCCAATAAACGATTTATCAGGATCCCTAGGGAGCTTTCTGATGGTTCCACTGTCATCTTCCAACTCTCACATTTTGAGACAGCAATTCTGTGCAAGTCCAGAGTATTGAAAGGAGGGGGCAGAAAATCTGGATATGGAAACACATCGACTGGTTCCTCATTGAAAGGTTCTTCCATATTGTCTATTGTTTCTGGCTTTAAGTTCAGCTCCATCTTTTGGGAATAGCTGAATAAAGTATCACTGGCCTTCTCGCTGTCAGATAAATCACTTTCATCTGTTAAATTTTCCTCCAAACTGCTGTGTTCAGATTTTATATTCCAACGAGGGATGGATAAAGTATCACCGCTGTTGTCTATAGTTGAGCTTTCTATAGTTGAGCTTGAACTAATAGGAAACTCATTTCTGGCCTTTAAAAAGTTTCCATCTGCATACGGCCAGTAGAGACCTAAGGGTATCATCACTGGGTGGTCAGCTAGAGTATTTGCTAAAGAGTGGCTTAGACGGAAGATCCTGGAGGTATTAGTGGTTACCTTAATGCCACTTTCCACTGAAGAGTTTTCCAATTCCCTTAAAAAGAAAAAAGTGTCATTATTGACTAGAATTAAAATATCATCTGATATAGAAATAGGTTAAGTTTCAAATTGCATATATACTTTTAAGTAAAGACTGAAACATTGGGTACCCTGTGCAAGCAGAGGAATATTATATTTTGATGGTTTGGTTTTGGTGGGGAAGGGGTGTGAAGGAGGCTATGCCAGCATTGAGGCTTGAACTCAGGGCCTTGTACCTTCGTTTGGCTTTTCTGCTGGTTAGTTTGGAATTAAAAATCTCATGGAATTTTCTGTCCCAGCTTGTTTTGAACTGAAATACTCAGATCTCATCCTCCTGAGTAGCCAGAATTATAAGCATAAGCCACTAGCACTCAGTCACGGGTAGCTATGATACCTAAAAATGGTTAACTGTGGTTATGAATAACCACAAAGGCCAACAATATCTAGCTATAACTATTTACCTGTGTAGTATGTGCAATTCCAGTGTCTGTGAATGAGGATATCAACTCAAAGTGAAATTATAGTGAAATGTTCATTTTTAACCTAGAATTAGATATAAGAACCCTGGCCTGGGATTGAAGTTTGAACTCAGGACCTTGTTTTTGCTGAGCAAGTACCATCTGAACTATGCCCCCATCCTGATAAAAAGAAAAAATTGTATGCCAGTCCTGGAGCAATCCTTGAGATTTTCTGCTCTAGACTAGAGCTCTACCATTTGAGCCACTGCTCTTCTTCTGGCTCTTTTAGTAGTTAATAAACTTTCCTGCCAGAGCGGGGTGTGGGGGGTAACATAATCCCCCCAAAAAATCTCATCCTCCTAAGAAGATAGGATTACAGGCATGAGCCACCAGGACTAGCAGAAAGAATTTTTTTTTTTTTCAGTTGTGGGGCTTGAACTCTGGGCGTGGTCACTGTTCCTGAGCTCTTCAGTTCAAGGCTAGCACTCTACCACTAGAGTCATAACGCCACTTCCAAAAAGAAATTTTTAAAGAAAGGTTTCTGCCCCATTTCTAAGGAAATGGAAAGACTTGGGGAAAAAAAACATATTAAGTGAAATAAGCCAGACCCAAAGGAACATAGGCTCAATGGTTTCCCTCATTTGTAATAATTAGTATAAACCTTGGACTCTCTTAGCAGAGGATTACAATAGCTCAAAACCTAGATACATAGGCCATATAGATTCAGGCTAAATGAAAGGACCTCCAGGATATGGAAATAAGAACTATATAACATGTGATTGTTGTTCTTAATGTACTGTTATCTCTCATCTCTTGTTGTCCTTTAGTTATTCTCATATTGATATAATATTTTACCTTGTTATCTGATATGTTGTATATACATTTATTTGTTTATTTGAAATAGGAAAGGGAAGGGGGGAAGACAATATGGGGAAGGGGTGGGGGAAGGAAATGGTGACAAAAAAAATGAGAAGGGGCATAAATGTTTGTGAAGTTATGCACCTTCTATCTGGTGACTATAACTGTAACCCTTCTATTAATTACAATAAAAAAAGAGAAAAAAAGGAAGGTTTCTATGTTAGCAGA
Organism: Megascapheus bottae; assembly: GCF_031878675.1. NCBI lineage: Eukaryota > Metazoa > Chordata > Mammalia > Rodentia > Geomyidae > Megascapheus > Megascapheus bottae. The sequence continues at coordinate 27,459,938 of NC_143530.1, read as the reverse complement.
AACTGCAGATTTTGAAAATCATTCTAAAAAAAAGGAAGCCAACAGTGTCTATGAAACAAAAATTGCCTCCAATTTAGAGAAACTAGAGAAAATAGAGAAATTTCTCTATTAATATGCTCTTTTAGGAGAAATACTATTTTTAAAACAAAACTAAAACTACAAAAAAAATCTGGCTGGGCACTGTGACTCATGCCTGTAATTCTAGCTACTCATGAGGCTGAGATCTGAGGATCAAAGTTCAAAGCCAGCTCAGGCACAAAAGGACCTCCAATTAACCTCTAGAAACCAGAAGTGGGGCTTGACTCCAGGTTAGGGCAGTAGCCTTGGGCCAAAGAGCTCAGGGACACTGCCCAGGCCCAGAGTTCAAGCCTCATGACCCACCAAAAAATAAAAATAAAGATCTGGTCATGAAATGCTGAATTTCTATTTTTTTTTTTTTTTGCCAGTCCTGGGCTTGAGCTCAGGGCCTGAGCACTGTCCTTGGATTTTTTCTCAAAGTTAGAACTCTACCACTTGAGCCTCAGCACCACTTCTGGCTTTTTCTAAGTATGTGGTACCAAGGAATCGAACCTGGGTCTTCGTGCATGCTAGGCAAGCACTCTACCATTAGGCCAAACTCCTGGCCCCTCTAATTTGTTTTAAAGTAACTAGAGAGCAAGGTGTTACAGTTCACACCTGTGTTGCCCACTCCTTAGATAAAGGCAGAAGGTTCATTTGAACTCAGAAATTCAAGTTGCGGCTAGGCAACATAGCAGAAAAAAATAAAAGATAACTAGAAATGGAAGATTTGAAGCATTTAATTGATGGGCAGTCTCTGTATATATATTTTTAGAACATCTTAAAGGTAGTATAATCTAAGATGTGGAAAATGCTTTCATCTTCACAGAAAGTGATACAATATGTTCATTTAGCTAAATAGGAATACTGTCTTGCCTTTGAAAAACTCCAGGAAAATCACTTCAAATCTATAGCAGTTAGTAGACACAGTCCATGTACTATATATTATACATGAAATCTGCAGAAGGAAGAAAGTGGTGGGTGGAAGGTGGTAGACAGAGAATGATATGAATAGGAATCCTAGAAATATCAAACACTATATGAAAATGAATTTACTCTTCACTGTATGGCATGTGGAGGGGAAAAATTCTAACATTTCACTGAAGCCAGGTGCTAATGGATCACACCTGTAATCCTAGCTAATCAGGAGACTGAGCTCTTAGGGTCACAATTCAGAGCTAGCCCAGACAGGAAAGTTCATGAAATTCTTATCTACAATTAACTACTAATAGCCAGAAGTGGAGCTGCGGCTCAAGTGGTAGAGCACCAGCCTTCAGTTAAAAAATAAGAGATAGGCCAGGAGTTTGGCCTAACGTTAGAGTGCTTGCCTAGCATGCACAAAGACCCAGGTTCAATTCCTCAGTAACCACATACATAGTAAAAGCTGGAAGTAGTGCTATAGCTCAGGTGGTAGAGTTCTAGCCTTTTGAAAGCCCAAGGACAGTGCGACAGTCTCAGGCCCTGAGTTCAAGCCCGAGGACTAGCAAAAAGAGAGAGAAAGAGAGAGCGCTCCTAGACCTTGAGTTAGATCACCAGCACCAAAAGAAAGTTTTTGTATTGGTATTATAACTGTCATCACTGCAACATCACGATTACTCAGTTTTATCCTCCCAACATCCCTAAGAAGGAAGCTTCAACCCCTCACAGAGAAGGAAGCTGAGGTAAAGAAAGGATAAGATCACTTCTGAAGAATCTGTTTTCTTACCTGTTCTCCATAGTACTTCCTTCATTAAATGGATAACTCCATAAATGAAATATTCTTTGTTTGCTATTCTGACGATAGAAAAATCATGGACAATAATTCAGAAATTGCATGATTTTTTCACCTCCCTCCCTCCCTCTCTTCCTTCCTTCCTTCCTTCCTTCCTTCCTTCCTTCCTTCCTTCCTTCCTTCCTTCCTTCCTTCCCTTCTTCCTTTCTCTCCCTCCCTCCCTCCCTCCCTCCCTCCTTCCTTCCCTACTTCCTTTCTCTCCCTCCCTCTCTCCTTCCCTTTCTTCTGTCCTTTCTTCTTTCCTTCCTCTTTCTTTCCTTCTTTCTTTTGTCCTGGGGCTTGAACTAAGGCCTGGCTACTCTCCCTTAGTTTTTTCACTCATAGCTAGCACTCTACCACTTGAGTCACAGCTCCACTTCTGGCTTTTGATGGTTAACTGAAAATAAGAATCTCATGGACATTCCTGCCCAGACTGGCTTCAAACCATGATCCTTAGATTTCAACCTCCTGAGTAGCTGGAATTATAGGTGTGAACCATTGACACCTACTTAGCTTAGTTTTTAAATAAGATCCTGCATCTTTGCCCAGGCTGACCTGAATGCAATCCTCCTATTTTCTCTTTCTGTGTAGCTGGGATGTCAGCGGCACACTATTATGCCTAGCTTTCATTGACTGGGAAGAGGACTCAAGAACTTTTTGACCAGGTTGGCCTCAAACCATGATCCTCTCAATTCCCTGCAGAGTAGCTAAAATGTGCAAGTATGAGGCATCATGCCCAGGTTACAGAAATACAAGTTTTAAATTTAAGTTTGAAAAGGAAGAAAAACACAAATTTTAAAGAACATGCATATTATTTCAAACAATATATTTTGTGAATTATTTTAAACCAAATATTCTTACCTTGTTAATTTTGCCTAGAAGGATGTATATGAAAAAAATGATAATTAATAGTTACATAAAACAAGTAATACTCCAGACACCACCACCCCTTTGATATAATTAATTATTCCAGCATAAATATACATATTCATGATTTCTTACCACCTGCTGCACTATCCCTTCCAGGTGAGAGGATTTTATTTTCAGAAATGGGTACTTCCAAATCCAACTTCCAGTGAGATAAGTTCTAAAACAATATTTGTTTTAGGATAAACTTCAAGAGTAAAAAAATTATAAAGCTCAAGTACACAATTTTACACCTTTTATAAGGAAAATATGACAAAGGGCACAGAGCTCTATGACCTTCTGCCTCCCAGATGACAGAAGCTATATCCCTGAGGATATTTCTTTTTCTCCTACCAAACCATTACCAGCTTGAGAACGCCTGCTCTTCAGGAAGTGAAAAGAATTTTCCAATCATGTATGATTTCATTCTCATTTTGGTTAAAAATGGCACATAGGATTTGAACGTCGATTTAAAATGTTAACAAAGCAGTTCTAGTGGCTCACACCAGGAATTCTAGTTACTCAAGAAGCTGAGTCTAAGGGTCACAGTGCCAAGCCAGTCAAGGCAGGAAAAGGTTGTAAAACTCTTATCTCCAAAACCACCAAAAAGTCGAAGGGCCTGGCTTAGTGGCAGAGTACCTAATTAGCGAGTGTGTGAGGCCCTCTATCTGGTCCCCAGCACTGGAAAAATAAATACGGAATATTGCTATAGATTTTGATTCCAGAGGCTGAACATGAGGCCAGGCTTCTTATGCTCTGTGTTTTGGGGGTCACATATAAGAGAAAGAGCCTTATATTTAAACCAACAAAGTGAACTTTGTGAAAACTGACCTATTTGCAAAGCAAAATTAACAAATGTATCAACTGGTAAGAAAGGTTCATCCACTGGTTATAAAAATATTTTAAGGTTGTGAAGTTGTTAGATAGTTTTGATATCCAGCATGCCTTACTAATTTTTTTCACCAGAATACCCTGCAAGCAAATAAAAAAATGACTGTTGCTTGATTGCTGACAAGGGAGCATTTTTTTTTTTTTGCCAGTCCTGGGGCTGGAACTCAGAGCTTGAGCTCTCAAAGCTAGAGCTCTACCACTTGAGCCACAGAACCACTTCTGGCTTGTTTTGTTTTGGTTTATTTTTTGTATGTGGTACCAAGGAATTGAACTAGGTCTTCATGCATGCTAGACAAGCACTCTACCACTAGGCCATGCTCCCGGCCCAGCATCTTTATACTGAAATACATTTGCAATTAAGAATGTTTTGAGGTTTAGGGAGATGCTAAAGCTTTTCCCTTCATTAAAAGAAAGCAATATTCCCTCCATTGGCTATCTCCAGTATGCCAACGGGCATATTGGAAATATGCACAGGAAGAGACAGCAACAAGCAAGATTACCTCTGCAGGAAGATTCAGTGGGAGTTACGTGTCAGCAATGGGAGCTGCTGCCCAAAGCACAAGTTCAAGAACATCTGCCATACCTCCTGAGTGATGCTTGACTCCTGGAAGTTAGTGTCATAACTCTCACCAGTTCTTCTCTCCATTTTGTTGTAGCTGCTCCTCTGTCTCCTATACAGGTTGTAGGACAGACATACATAGGGGTAAGGTCTACATTTGTAGACCTTCAGTGTGAACTTGAGCTGGACACTAGGGGCTCATGCCTATAATCCTAGCTACTGGGAAGGCTGAAATCTGAGGATAGTGTTTTGAAATGTTCCCAGCCAAGAAAGTCCAAATTAATCACCATTAGCTGGAAGTGGAACTACGGCTCAAGTGGTAATGTGTCATCTTGGAGTGAAAAAGCTAGGGACAGCATCCAGGTTCTGAGCTTGAGCCCCAGGTGGGTGGGGATGGGGGTCGGATGTGGGGGGGAGAGCATATGCCTTGGTTCCCCATCTAAAGGAGGCCAAGAAAAATGCTAAGAGGGCCTGGGATGTAGTTCAGAAGGAGTGCTAGCCTGACCTGTTCATGGCCCTGTGTTCCAGCCTCAGCCCACTTTTAACCCTACTTACAAAGCAGAGAACTGTGGGAATAGGGTAAAGGTAACCCTATGAACTCAACAGGAAACAAAATGGCCTAGACAAGGGTGAGCTGGGAGGTCAAACTGTCAGAGACTAAGAAATTAAAGTTAGAGGTGAGAAAGAAGGTATTAAATAAGAAAAATGACCTAGGCAGGACATGGTGACTCATGCCTGTAATCCTAGCTACTTAGGAGGCTGAGATCTGAGGATCAAGGTTCAAAGTCAGCCCAGGCACAAAAGAACTGAGACTCTTATCTCCAATTAACCTCTAAAAAAATGGGAAGCGGGGCTTGGCTCCAGGGTAGGGCAGTAGCCTTGAGCTGAAGAGCTCAGGGACAATGTCCAGGCCCAGGAGTAGGGCGATACCTTTGAGCTGAAGAGCTCAGGCTGAGTTCAAGCTCTATGACCCACAAAAAGAAAGAAAGAGAAAGAAAGAAAGAAAGAAAGAAAGAAAGAAAGAAAGAAAGAAAGAAGGAAAGAAAGAAAGAGGAAAGAAGAGAAAAGAAAAGAAAAGAAAAGAAAAGAAAAGAAAAGAAAAGAAAAGGGACCTTTAAATTGGGAAAAGAATAGGGTGGAATTTATGACAGGGACCCAAGCTTGGTGTTAACTACACAAAACAAAAAGTAATACATTTTAAAGCAAAACCAGCCTCACCTATGGGCAAAATAAGAATCTCAGGCAGGTGCAGGAGACAGTAAACATTCAAACTACCGTCCTGTCTACAATACCCACTGCCATTTAAGGGAAAAGCATTTGTGAAATAAAGGAGAATAAAGCCATCAGTGGATTTAAGGATATCTGAGAAAAATGACAAATTCACTGTCTTATCTCTGGCTGATGATTACATTGTATTATCTACTAGAAATAAACTTGTATCTAGATCCACCTGCCAGATCCATTTGCTCTGGGGTTGAAGCAGGTAGGAGGAATCCAGCTGCTGAGCAGGGTAAACTGCTTAGGCATCCCCTTGGGTGTGTGTCCTGGGAAGGAACCCTGCAAGAGACCCTTGTGACTGCATTCTAGGGGAAGAAGCATCAGGGTTGCATAGGGATAGGGAGGAGATGACCAAAGAGGACCCCCACGAGAGAGGTTCCCACTCCTTCCCCATTATCATCGGCCTCAGTGGCAGCAGATGGGGTACAAGTGGCTAGGGCTGGGGCATCTTACCCCTCAGTGCAGCTGGTCCATGTGTCATTCCCGTTGTCCTCTCTGGGGGTACCCCAAGGCCCGGGTCCCTCCCTGTGTGCCCCAGTCTGTGCAGGTGGCCCATCCACCTCGGTCTTCCTGTAGCAGGAGGATGCCTGGACTTAGCTGTTTTCCTAGTCATACAGCACAAGGTCATTTTGCATTTTCATCTAATTTCCTGTGTCAGAACTTACTTTCTGGAACCAGGAAAAGTGGGGCTGGAATCCTCTCTCTGGTCCTCTGGAGTCTCCCATCTCATCTGGTGTGAGCCAAACACTCTCTTCAGGACACTTCCTTTGAGAAACTTTGACATCATCTTCTCCCTCCGAACATTACTGAATACTCTGCCTTCTGGAAGCCAGCTGATCTTGTCCCATCCACCGTGGCCCAATGACAGAGAAAGATGATCAGGAGAATCGAGAGCCCTCTTTGGAACAACAAAAAACAGCAATTGCTATTTACCCAAGAGTTACAAATAAAGATCTACCCAACTAGAAAAACAACCCAGAGTGCTCATACCCTGAGGGATCAATTTAGTCAATCATCGGCTAGTCATAGCAGCCCACGGTCAGGCATGGAAGACTCCTGGCAGAAAGAAGCAGAGCTTGGTAGAGGAGAATTTGCTCTAATCTGTCCTTGGAAAGGAAATTATAAGTTATTTTTTCTGCCAGTCCTGGGGCTTGAACTCAAGCCTGAGCACTGTCCTTGGGCTTTCTCAAGGCTGAAGCTCTACCACGTGAGCCACAGCACCACTTCTGGCTTTTTCTATGTATGTGGTACCAAGGAATTGAATTCTGGGTCTTCGTGCATGCTAAGCCAGACTCTACCACTAGGCCAGACTCCTGGCCCCAGAAATCATAAGTTATTAAAAATCTTGCAGGGCATTGGCAGCTCACAACTGTGATCCTAGCTACTCAGGAGGCTGAGATCTGAAGACTGCAGTTCAGAGAGGGTCTTGAGGCATAACTGGAGGTATGGCTTAGGTGATAAAACATCAGCCTTGAATGAACAAATCATGGGAGGGCGAGAGGCCCTGAGTTCAAGCTCCAGGACACAGCATGTGACCAAAAATTAATTAATTAATTAACATGACAAAATAAGGAATATAAAACAGCATCTTGAAAAACTCAACAATATACTGGATGGAATTACAAATCAGATGAATTGGTCCTGTGAGACTCAGCATCCTAGGCTGAGGCCTGATGGTTTGAACTATGGTTACACAGAAGACCACTTGCCAGGCTGGTTTATGGTTGCTAGCAATCATTCTGAGCAGGACTCTTTCTACCACATCAGAATTAGAGAAAGGGAATGTAAGATAGATATGCAAGATGGATATCTAAATTATATGTGTTTGTATATTATATATTTATATATATATTAAAATATCTATCTGCCTCTCTCTCTCTCTCTCTCTCTCATCACATTTTCTTCCTCTACTCATCTACTAATGGATACTTGGGTTGCTTACTCACTCTGGTGGTTACATCAAAAGTAGGAGTTCAGGTATCTCTTCCACACACCGACCTTATTCCCGTTAGTGAATGCCCTTAGTGAGATTGCTGAGTTTTCAGCAGTTGAACTTCCATACTGCTTTTCATAATGATTGTGCTCCTATAAATCCACCTTTGATGAATGAATTCCTTTCTTCTTCATCCTTGCTAGCAGTTTTAATTTGATACTAGGAAAGGTTGTGGGTCCTCATCTCTTGCTCTCTCTCTCTCTCCCTTCCTTTTGCCTTCTATTCCTAATCGTTTTTGTTGTGATTATTGTTGTTGCTGTTTGAGAGAATGCGGAAGGGGCTCTGCTTAAGGAGCTATGGAAGTCAGAGAAACATCAAAGGCCAGGTGGAATGTGGAATGGGGAGGTGAGCTTGTGTGAAAAATGAGCCATGTGGATTGATGGAATACTCACCTGTGTGAAATTCTAATCATGGTCTGAAAAAGAGCCCAGTTAACAAAACCCATGGAAAGGAAGACAGCCTGGAAGGTAAATGGTAAGCTAGATTTCTCTCACCCTAATCTTGGAGGGCTTTGGGCTTGTATTTCCCAAGGCGTAGGATTCAGCTGGTTGAGCATATCCATGTAACCTCAACACATGAATGTATGTGCTACCTTAAGTAACATAGAGACTTGACTGACATGCATGCGCCGTCTTTTGTGGCCATCCTTGACCAGATGACATTTTTGTCTAGAGATAGGATAAATAAGCATCACTGGAGGTCAGAGATGGTGGGGTGCAGCAGCTGCTGCTGCTACTGCTGCTGCTGCTGCTGAGGAACAGAATGTAAACTGAGCAGAATGACGCTGGGGCTGCTTGGGCAGAGTCAGAATCTATGTTGGGATAGGGCAGTGATGTAGTTTGGCCTAATGACAAAATCTCTGGACAGAGAGCTTAGAATAAACATGATCTCCATTTGTCTGGTTTCTTTCTGTGGATTTCCCAAACCAAAGGAGAATCCAAAAACCACTTTTGTGTGACAGTTCCCCTAGTCCTATAAAAGCATAAAAGTCTGTGCCCAACCCCCATGCCAGCAGAGCAGTGACAGCAGCACTAGGTTTCTCTGGCTAGCTGCCTGCCCTGTGCCACTCTCTTGTCTCTCCTATTTTCCTATCTCAGTAAATTGTTTTTTCTTAATTCACAGCTCCCAAAAATCCAGTCAGGATTTGGTAATGTAGCTGCAGGAGATTGAAGTGGATTGTGGTCTTCTTACAAAAGCAGAGGGTCTTCTGAGACCCACCGTTAGGTGAGACCACCACCCAACATCTGGGCATCCTGCCCATGCTCTTTTTGGACACTATTTTTGCTCCTAGAAAAGCTCTGTGCCATACAGGTCCTAGAGTTACTTTGAGATGAAGAATGTCCTCTGTCTTCTTCAGGGCTGGCTTGGAATAAACCTATTTCCTTCCATCAGTTTCTGTCTTCATGGTTTGCATCAGAGCAATGATCAGTGCAAACCTTAACATTCCATTAACAGTAACAAGTGGATTTAAAAGTACATTTTGCTGGGGAGCATGGTCGAGTGCTTGCTTAGCCTGTACAAAGGCCTGGCTTCAATTCTTCAGTACCACATACACAGAAAAGGCCAGAAGTGGTGCTGTGGCACAAGTGGCAGAAGGCTAGCCTTGAGCAAAAAGTATCCAAGGATAGTGCCCAGGTCCTCAGTTCAAGCTCCAGGACTGGCAAAATAAATAAATGAATAAATAAAAGGTACATCTTAATTGTGGCCGACTTTTGGTTTCAACCAGGCCAACAATCTTTAGAGACAGCTAGTGGCATTCCAGCTGTCACTATTTAGAGCAAATGTGGGTTAATTCACATGGCATATACAGAATCACCTTTATTTTCCTGTAAAGTAAGTTTTAATTGTTACAGAATTTAAATGCACAATAGCTAATATTATCAAAGCCCTGAAGAACTACAGTGGAATAGATTACTATGTGACAGATTTCTATGTTGGTTTGGCTTGTTCTTTTCTATTTATGAAAATGAAGGTTTAACATAATGTATTCTACTTTGCTTGGAAAAAAGAAACCAGGGGATTTGTATTTCAGATGTGAGAGTTTTCTGTGAAAAAATACCCATATAATTACCAGATTTACATTGTATTTAAGTCACAAAATATTTTAATGATTGTTTAAATTAAAAGTACTAGTGTTGCTTAATATGTGTGTGCATGTGTGTACATGCATACACACACATGATTCAGTAGTAGAATTTAAATTCAGGGCCAGCACTAGATGCCACCACCACCCAGGTCTTAGATGTTCTTTCTATTTTTCTTTAACCATTTTTCAGTGTTTCCCACTCTATTCACAAACAGTTGAGTAATTACAGAGACTCTGGCTCATTGGATGGCAACTAGAGCATCTGAAATAAAAGAGTAGCTCTAACCAACACTACTGTTTGCAATTTTTGCCCTAAATCAGGAGTAAGTCTTGGTAGCTTCCAACTTGTTTAGAGTAGTGATAAAATTTAGTGGTTTCTGACTATTTATTTAGAACCTCTTTAGTACACTGAAGAATGGACTTTTACCAGAAAGTCTCCTATTAAACATTTTTATTTACTTTCTTTGTTTCTTTGATGCTACTTTAGCTAAGAGAATAAGAAATAGTTAGGCCTCTTACCTGTGCTAATCTGGACATTTCCTTAGTTTTGGACCATGAGGCTCTTCTTCAGTTGTCACAGGGTGTGCTGGTGTTAACTAACTCTCTCTCTCTATCTCTCTCTCTCTCCCTCCCTCCTTCCCTCCCTCCCTCCCTCTTTCCCTCTCTCCCTCCCTCCCTCCCTCCCTCCCTCCCTCCCTTCCTCTCTTCCTCTTCCTTTGTCTCCCTCTCTCTGCCTTATAGGTCTGTGGAATCTTAAATATACATATACATATACATGTATAGGATGCAAAGCCACTCTGAAGTGTCAGATGGGAAAATATTATGGCTGTGTTCCCAGCAGTCTCCCTCCTTCCTTTTAGACAAGCTATCTTTTCTCCTTAGAACTCATCCATATTCAGACAGGAAGGAAGATGGAATTTCTGTGGAAAATCCCTAAAGAAGGATTTGGCAGGATAATTTCCATGGACTGTTTTACCCTACTTTGAAGATGCAAGATGAACACTTCAGTGTTCCAGGCCCAATTGTGGAGCATTGTGACTCTCAGAATGTGAAGCAGTCAGAGACCAAGAAGTACGTTCTGTCATCTCTTCTTGGATATGGAGGGATGCTGAGAGGTGCAACCCCAAGATACCTCACTCATCAAATTCTGTTTTGTCTTTGAACTCAGCACGCCATCATGGGAACACCCAGCAACAACCGCCCTCTATTAAAATCCCCACTCCTTAACGAAGAGCAAGGCGGAAACTATACCAATCCTGAAGTCGTGATACCAATCTTCGAAAAACTATCCAAGCTTCACAAGCTGCTTCCCAGTCGTCTGGTAGACACGCTACAATCCTATAGGACTGAGGAGGACAAAGGTAAATGTACATGGGTAGAGGGCAATTGAATTGTTTTTTTGAAAGCAAATATTTTATTTTGATACAAATTCCCAGTTTCAGCCATGAGTAGGTAAAAACAACTTCCTCCTTTCCCTCCCCTTCCTCCTCCTTCCCCTCCCCTACTCCCTCTCCTCTTCCTCCTTCCCCACCTCCTCCCCAACTTTTGTGCCATTATTGGACCTTGAATTCAGGGCCTGAGCTCTGCCCCTTAGTTTTTTCATTCAAGGTTAGTGCTCTACCACTTGAGCCACAACTTCACTTCCAGCTATTCTGTCAGTTAATTGGAGATTAGAATCTCGTGGGCATTTTCTCTCTGGCTGGCTTTGAACTGTGATCTTCAGATCACAGGTTCCTAAGCAGAAGATTTTATTCTTGATATATTAGAGGTGAGGAGTTCTTGAGACTCAAGGACCATCTATGGACTTTCAGGTCCAGGTTCTCAGAGGAATTGACCCTCGCACTGGGATCATTGTCCCTTCCTAATGGTTCTTTAGTGCTTGTAGCCTTTTTAGAAGCCAAGATACATTGGTTTATGTTGTAGGCAAAATATATTTGTGGAATGATGGAAAAAGTCACAGGGAAATATACCAAATGCATGAATTAAGCTTTAGGTTTGACTTCAAAATTAGTAAGACAGCTGGCCACTGGGGGCTCATGCCTGCAATCCTAGCTTCTTAGGAGACTGAGATCTGAAGATTGTGGTTCAAAGCTAGCCCAGATTAGAAGTCCTTGAGAGTCTTATCTCCACGTAACTACCAGAAAACTGGAAGTAGAGCTATTGCTCAGTGGCACAGCACTAGCCTTGAGAAAAAGTGCTCAGGGACAAGGGCCTGAGTTCAAGCCCCATGACCACCACCAACAAAAAATTAGTAAGAAAACTTCCAAGTTAAAAGTAAAGTTTTTACTGTAATCCTAGCTACTCCGGAGGCTGAGATCTGAGGATCAAGGTTCAAAGCCAGTCCCGGCACAAAAGGACCTGAGGCTTTTATCTCCAATTAACCTTTAGAAAATGGGAAGTGGGGCTTGACTCAAGGGTAGCGTGGTAGCCTTGAGCTGAAGAGCTCAGGGACAGTGCCCAGGCCAAGTATAAGCCCCATGACCCACATAAAAACAAAAAGCAAAGTTTTTAAACCAAATTCTTTCACTCTGTTTTCTACCTTTCCTTTCTTCTGTTGACATTTGATACAGCTCAGGATATTTTATCTGATGATTAGAAGTAACCTGCAATTAAATTAAATTTATTCATTTATTTATTGCCAGTCCTGAGCTTGCACTGAGGGGCTGAGCACTGTCTTTGGGCTGTCTCAAGGCTAGAACTCTACCACTTGAGCCTCAGCACTACTTTCAGCTTTTTTCTATGTATGTGGTACTGAGGAATCGAACCCGGATCTTCGTGCATGCTAGGCAAGCCCTCTACCACTAAGCCAAACTCCTGGTCCATCTGCAATTTTATTATTCCTGCTGTTGCTGTTTTTGCTACTGTGGTTGCTATTTTGAAATAGGCTATAGTTTAAGCTGGCTTTACACTTTTGGGCTTACGTGGTCTTCGTGCCTCAGCCTCCTAGAAGCCAAGGCTAAAACTGCAGGCATCTCTCATCCCACCTAGTAGCTAGTAACTTGTGATATTTTATTTGTAGTTTGGGGTGGCCTGCCAGTCCTTAAAGTTGGTCAGGGTAGTTGACAATATGATTGCTTTGTGGAACTGTGTGAAGCCTCCTTCTTTAATTGTTAGTAATTAAGTGGAAAACAGAGGAAGATGATGGCCACCTGTGCCCATGAAGTTAGAAGACAAATAGGAGGCAGAAGATTTGGCTTATGTGACAGATCAACCTGCCTAGCAAGAATGAAGCTTTAAGTTCAAACCTCAGTACAGAAAGAGAAAAAAAATGAGATGAGAGAGAGGGAGAGAGAGAAAATGCAAGCAAGGGAGAAAGAAAGAAAGAGGAAGGAAGAAAGGAAGGAAGGAAGGAAGGAAGGAAGGAAGGAAGGAAGGAAGGAAGGAAGAAAGGAAGGAAGGAAGGAAGAAAGGAAGGAAGGAAGGAGTAAAAAAGCTTCCATAGTGATTAAGATCTGAAAAGGAAGTTAGATATTGATACAGTGGTTTTAAACTGAAAGTTTTGGTCACTTGAATTCTAAATCTCTGAAACTAAGGCATTGTGACTAAATCCTTACATTACAGATGAGCTGACATAACATAAACCACAACTAAAAATATATACAGTCCAATGGAATTCATGGACAGATAATCCACAAGGTGAATTACAAATCCTCAATAAGCATGAAAGATTTAAAAATACTCTGGTCATCAGGAAGTAAAAAATAATTATTAATGTCATCATAATGGTCCAATTTAAAATGACCAATAATGATAAACATGTGAAAAAGTCAGTGTCTTCACAGACTATCAGTAGTTCAATGACATGTTAATTGATTCATATTTTATTTTGAAAAATAATTTGAAAGTCTTTGTCAGTAGCTGAGCACTTGAGACACATCCCTAACATCCTAACTACTGAGGAGACTGAGATCTGGATAACTAGAATTTGAGACCAGCCCAGACAGAAAGGTAATCAAGATTCAAATAACCAGCAAACGTTATTCAAGTGATAACAGCCTAACAACCCTAAGGCCCTGAGTTCAAACCCCAGTACTAATTTTTTTTTAAATTTAAATGATAATAAAACATTGGGTTTTTTTCCTCCTATACTAGGGCTTGAGTTCAGGGTCTCACTCTGTTGCTTGGCTTTTTTTGGCTTAAAGCTGGTGCTCTACCACTTGAGATACAGCTCACCTTTCTAGTTTTTTGCTGATTAATTGGTGATAAGATTCTCCCAGTTCTCTTTCTGGACTGGCTTCAAACTACTAGTCTCAGATCTCTGCCTGCTGAGGAGCTTGGATTCCTCTCTCTGCTTTCACCAGTCTTTGCTTAGGTTGCTGTAACAAAACAGCACAGAGTGAGTAAATAATAAACAAAAGGAATTTGTTTTCTGGTGTTCAAGAGCCTGGGAGTACAACGTCCAAGCAGATTCAATGGCCCGTGAGGATTTTCTGATTCACAGTCTTCTTGCAGTGTCTTTATATGGAGGAAGATGCAAGAGGTTTCACAACTGTTTATGTAAGGTCACAAATCCATTTCCTGAGGCTGTACCCCTATAATTTATGCATCTCCTAAGAGCTCTTCCTCCTGCAGTCTCCAGGGTTAGAATTCCAACATGAATTTTGAGAGGCATAAGCAGCTTTTATACCTTTCCCATACCATAGACTTTCAACCAATTTCAACGAATATGGCCTCATCCTTTGACAGACTCCTTCTTGAGATCCCATTCAAGATGGCTCAAAACCAACTACTAACGCCCGGCTCCAGGAGTGCTCACCTGTAATTCTAGCTACTCAGGAAGCTGAGATCTCAGGATCCCAGTTTGAACCAAGGCTGGAGAAGAACATCTGTAAAACTCTATCCTGAATTAACCAGCAAATATCCAGCAGGGAAGCCATAACTCAAGCTATAGGGCCACAGCTGTGAGAGGAAAAGATAAAGACAGAGTCGAGGTCCTGAGTTCAAGCTCTAGTGCTTGTTAGGGCGCGCATGTGAGTGTGCGTGTGCACACACACAAATAAATGAAAACCTACTTCCCAGGGTGTTACATTTAGTATATAAAAATTACATTCCCCTGTTCTATGTGCTTTCACCAGTTAATGCAAATATCATGGCTTCCCACATGGCCCTCTTTCTTCTGTGGCAACAGGTAGCCAGAGTCCAGGCACTCACTGTTGCATGCTTCTTTAAGTTAAGAATTGAAGTAGTAACCCTCAGTATGCCACATTATGATCACATTTAGAAACAGGGGTTTCCAGGGGTTCCTTCTTCTTATTCCTTTCTCTTTTTTTCTCTACATTTTTTCTTTTCTTTCCTTTTTGCCAGTACCAATCAAGTTTGCTTTGCTATTTGCTCATAGCTAGCATTCTACTGCTTGAATCCCACACTCCAAGCCTGGCTTTTTGCTGATTATTTTTGGAAATGGAATATCAGGGTCTTTATTGTTGAAGCTGGCTTTAAGCTATGAATCTCTGAACCTAGGCTTCCTGAGTAGCTACGATTACAGCTAGCACCTCACAAGGGTTTTGTTTTTGTATTATACAGATTAGTATTTTGTGTACTAATAGGTATCTGACACATGCTGGATTTTTCTCTGACTTTAAAGTCTTTCTTAGGACAAAACTGTGACAACAAAAAATTCACACTTCCATGTTGTTACATATTCATGTCCCCCAGACTGGGACTTTCCCATTTACTATCAAATACTGACAAATACACCTGTGCACACAGATGCATTAACAGGGATGTGTATGTAACTATTTGAACAACCCAATGTCATTAAATAGAAGAATGATCAAGGGCTGAGAATGCAGCTTAGTGGTACAGTGATTGCTTAGCATACATGAAGCCCTTGGTTCAATTCCTCAGTACCACATAAACAGAAAAAGCCAGGCGTGGTGCTGTGACTTGAGTGGTAGGGTGCTAGCCTTGAGCACAGAGAGGCTCAGGGAGAGAGTCCAGCCCCTGAGTTCAAGTCCCAGACTCGCAGAATAATAATAAAAATGATGATGATAGACAAAAGTTCAAGTGGCTCTGTGGCTCAAGTAGTAGAATGATAACTTTGAGCTGAAGAGCTCAGGAATAGCACCCAGGCCCAAAGTTCAAGGCCCATGAATGATTAAAAAGAAAAAAATTAAAAAGAATGATCAAATGAATAGTTATATTTATGCTGCACTATTCACAATAGTTAGTGCAGTTAGGGAAAACCCCAGGTGCCCCACAAAAGATGAGTGGATCAAAAAAAATGTGGTACCTACACAGGATGGAATTTACACAGCCTTTAGAATAATATGTCATTTGCAGGGAAATGGATGGACCTAGAACAAACCATGTTAAGTGAGGTAAGCCAAACTCAGAGAAACAAACAGCACATGTTTTCTCTTATATGCAGAAGCTAGATGTAAAAATACATAGGAACATAATAAAGTTTATACAGGACTCTAGATATTTACACACCAGTGAAGAATATTCTTAGGGAAGGAACACAAAAGTGATATGCCTATGTGCATCTAATCATATAAATTAATATTTGTCAACAAGAAATGCAGGAAATGTAAACAAAAAAGTTATGTTTAGGGACCAAGAACAAGACCTAATGGTAGAGTGTTTGCCTAGAATACACAAAGACCGGGGTTTGATTCCTACATAGGAAAAAGCCCAAAGTAGTGCTGTGGTTCAAGGCTCTAGCCTTGAGAAAGCCCAAGGGCAGTGCCCAGGCCCTAAGACTGGCCAAAAAAAAGTTATGTTTATAATGTGAATGGCTACTATAAAGTCAGCTTTCTGTCATCTTGACAAATACTCAAGATAAATTAACTTAAGAGGCTAATATTAGTTTAGTGTCTCTGAGGTTTTAGTCTGTGGTCAGTTGGAGTTATTGTTCTGATTCTTGTGGCAAGGTAGGACATTGTGGTAAAGAGTGTCTGGTAGAGCAAAATGGGTCCACCATCCAATGGTATATGGGAAGCAAAGAGAAAGATAGGACAGGAAAGGGTTCTAATATTTCTTTGAGGCCATATTCACAGGGACAGAACTTCTTCCAGTAGGTACTATATATATAACCTTCCTGTTCATTACCATATATATGTATATATATGGTGTTATAGTTATATAAGGTAATAAGTACATTTCTTTTTAAACAGTTACCCCCTTCCTTATTTTCTCCCACTTACCCCTCCTTACTCCCCAACCCCCAAGTTGTAAAGTTCATTTCCAGCATAATGTCTAGTGACTATTATTGTTGTATTAGTTCATCCTTTGTCCTTCGGTGATTCCCTTTCCCTTCCATGGATCAGATAAACTTATGTATAAGACAATGGGTACAGAAAACTAAAACAAAAAAATACAAACAACTGCTTATCAGACATAATAAGAACCTCTTGTTTCCAATTCTTGGAGTTCATTTTGATATGCTTTATTATATATGGTCCTTTGTACTGAGCAATTGGGCTATTTTGATCCCCTGCTAAGACCATCATAGACATATTCTAGTTATTGCAAATGAGGGAAACCATGCAACTTATATTTCTTTGGGCCTGGCTTGCTTCACTTAATATAAATATTTTTGCAGGTCTTTACATTTCCTTATGAATGGGGTAGTATAATTCTTTTTAATGGAAGCATTGAATTCCATTGTGTATCTATATAACATAGTCTTGATCCATTCAAGATTATTGAGGGGCATCTGGCTTGGTGCTATATTTTAGCTATGGTAAATAATACTGCAATGAACATGGTAGTACTGGAGGCTCTAGTATGGCCATGTTTGTAATCTTTTGAGTAAATGCCCAGGAGTAGGATTACTGGGTCATAGGAGTTCCTTTAATCTTTTGGGGAACCTACATTACTGGTTTCTAAAATTGGTGAACAAATTTACACTCCCACCAACAGCATAGTAGCATTCCCTTTTGGCCACATCCCTAACAGCATCTGTTGTTATTAGTTTTCTTGATAATGACCTTTAGCAGAAAACTGAGGTAAGGTGGAATCTCCATAGTGCTTTGATTTGCATTTCTTTTTCTTTTTCTTTTTTTTTTTTGCCAGTCATGGGGCTTTAAACGCAGGGCCTGAGCACTGTCCTTGGACTTTTCTCAAGGTTAGAACTCTACCACTTGAGCTACAGCACCACTTCAGGCTTTTTCTATGTATGTGGTACCATGGAATTGAACCCAGGTCTTCATGCATGCTAGGCAAGCACTCTACCACTAGGCTAAGCTCCCAGCCCTGATTTGCATTTCTTTTATGGCCAGGGATGTTGAGCATTTCTTCATATGTCTATTGGCCATTCTTATTCCCTCTTCAGAGAATCTCTCCTTAAGTAAGCCCACTTATTAATGGGGGTGTTTGTTTCTTTCAGGGTTTGTTTCTGGGGGTTTTTGAGCTCTAAGTATATTTTAGATATGAGGCCCTTGTCTGTTGTATGGCTAATGGAGATCTTTCAATCTATGAACTTTTTAAAAAAAATTTTGCTATGTCCTTTGCCATGCAGAAGTTCTGCAGTTTAATGCAATCCAAGTTACCCAGCCTTTCTTTGATTTGTTGTGTTTCTGAGTAGACCCTAAAGGTCCCATCTTTCAAAATGCCACAGGCTAGCACCAAACCTTTAACATATGGGCCTTTGAAGAATATTCAAGGTCTAAACCATAATGAAGGCTGACACGTAAATATTTACAAAACCTAGTAGTGTAGAGTTTTAATAAATAAGACACAAGAGAAAAAACACAACAGGATTTTGTTTATATCCAATGACAAACATACATTTGTAAAATCATGTTTGTATGTGAATTCAAAGAAAAAGAGTTTTGGAAGGAGACGCATGAATTTAAGGGAAAAGAACGACTTTTATTTTAGTATTTTTCAGAGTTGTTTATTTACACCAATAGAAATCTTTTCATGTCAATTTTGCAATGAAACTGCAACTTGAAAGTTAACAATGCAAACATTTATGTGGAGTTGGAGAAGTGGCTTTTGCCTTTATAGTGATATTCCAGTTATATGTTGCTTTTGATTTTGTTCCTTCAGCATAATTCAAATGCTGACTGACATTGATACACTTTTAGCAGCTGGTAGTTTCTGCTGCAGAACCTGCCATTTGTCTTGCTTTGAAGGGTTTAGTAAGTCTTTGCAATTTAAAGAGGACAGATACAGCCAAAGTCCATTGCACTGCAGGGAAGAAATGATCCCTTTAAGTTTTGAACCTGTGATTTGGAGTCTTGGCTAGGAAAAAGCTTTATTTGCCCATGTTGATAAATCCTATAAACTGTTATTGCCAATGAACCAGAAAAATGCCTTAAGTGGATTTATGGATCAAGTGGTAGAGTATAAGCCTTGAGTGAAAAAGCCAAGTGAAAGTGCAACACCCCGAGTTCAAGCCCCAGTATTGGCACACACACAGACACACACACACACACGACAGAAAGAAAAAAAGAGAAAAGTAATTAAAGGATAAAAATAGGGGCTGGGTCATGGCTCAATAGAACTTTTGTCTATCATGCTCAAGACCTTGGCTTCTATCTTCAGCCCCTGAGCCCCCACCACCATATACCAAGGCATGTCAATGCTGTGAACTCTTGCCTTGCAAAGATGACAAGGAATGATGTATTAATGTTTGTCCTGTTATCAGATGATGAATCAGATTTCACTGGCTTAGAAAAACTCTTTGCAAGACAACAATTGCCAAACGAGATTAGTTTGTCCCCAAAGCCAAGCAAAATGCCCTCATGGAAGAGAAAGAAAATCAGCACAGTGGAAGGATGGAAGAAATGCCACTTGTGGAAGAAAAACATAAAGGAGCCTCCAATGTGCACCATAATTGTCAGGTAGGTTGTCTTATTTTTGCCCTACAGTAATTCTATCACTTGAGTCACATCTTCACTTCCAGTTTTTTGATGATAAATTGGAGATAAGAGTCCTACGGATTTAGCTTACCAGCTGGCTTCAAATAGTAATATTCAAATCTCAGCTTCCTGAGCAGCTAGGATTTTAGGCATATGCCACTAGCATATGACTGGGATGTCACCCTAAAAAAAAAAAGAAGTAAGAGTTTTAAGCTAGACACAGGTGGCTCATGCTTCTCATCCTCGCTACTCAGGATGCTGAGATCTAAGGCTCCCACTTTAAAGCCAGCCTAGGTAGGAAAATCCACACACTCTTTCCTCCAATTAAATCACCGAAAAAACAAGTGCTCAAGACTTTATCACTAATTGACTGGTAAACAGCTGGCCTGGAGAAATGGTTTAAGTGGTAAAGTGCCAGCTGAGCAAGTGCAAGGACCTTAGTTCAAGCCCTGGTATTGGCAAAGAGGAAGGGGGGAAGGAAAGAAAGAAGGAGGGAGGGAGGGAGGGAGGGAAAGAAGGAAGGAGGGAGAAGAAAGGAAGGCAGGCAGGCAGGCAGGAAGGAAGGAAGGGATAATCCAATAGCTGGTGTCTCATGCCTGAAATCCTACCACTCAGGAGGCTGAGATCTGAGGAGCACAGTGTAAAGCCAGCTCATGTATATAAATCCAAAGTATTCTTACCTCTAACGAGCAAATAGATGGAATTAGAGGTGTAGCTTAAGTGGCAGAGCATCAGTCTTGGGCAAAAAAGCTGAGCAAGAGTATGAGGCCATCAGTTCAATCAAAGGGATTTTCCTTCCATTTATTCCTTTTCCTCTAGCTTAGACAATATCCACAGGCCTTCAGAGCTGTACAAGCTCTAGGCAAAGCCAACTAATCCTCGTGAGACAATAAGGAGATGGTATCCAGCTATCTCCCATCAGTACAGCAAGAGCTTGAGTCACACCTGAACATGTTCAAGGACTTGTGTATTGACTCACCAATGTTGATATTGCATCAAAGTCCCTAAGCTCACATGTAGACAGGGGTAAAAGTCATTGGTAAACATTTGCCATGCTGGTTATTTCTCAATTCCTATCTTTAAAACATTAATTGACTTTATTGTTATTATAGAGGTGATATACAGAAGGATTACAATTATGAGTCAGATAGAGTTCATTTCCTTTCATAGTGCCCTCTGTTCTTTCACTCTCTCCTAGTCCCTCCCTTGTGTCTCCACCTACGAGTTGTGTAGTTCACATTCATCAATGTCCAGCTCCACTGCAGCACTTTTTCACCCCCTTTTCCCTTGAGTTCTATGCCCAACCCAGCCCTCCCAAAGACATATATGTAAATACACCATATGTAAGGTAAAGAAGCCAGAATCATCAAAATTTAAAAACTAATAAAAAAAACTTTAAAAAGGTCTTTTGTTTCCATACCTTAGAGATCATTTCACTTTTTAGATTATCTTAAAAAATATGAAGAGTCGGGGCCAGGAGTTTGGCCTAGTGGTAGAGTGTCTGCCTAGCATGCACCAAGACCCGGGTTCAATTCCTCGGTACCACATACATAGAAAAAAGTCAGAAGGGGCTGAGGTTCAAGTGGTAGAGCTCTAGCCTTGAGAAAGTCCAAGGACAGTGCTCAGGCCCTGAGCTCAAGCCCAGGACTGGCACATACACAAAAAAAGAAATATGAAGAGTTCCTTAGGCAATGTGCCTTTGTGTTTCTCTCCTAAGAGTATTCTCTATTGGTCTCATTGTGTGTGAGTATCTCAAATCCTGCGTAATTAGTCACATCCCAGGGCATTTTAAGATCTAACTTCTGCATATCGGAGAGAACAAGAGCCATTTGTGTCTTTGAACTTGGATTACTTCACTTAACACGATTTGTTCGAGTTCCATCCAGTTCCCTGCAAATGCCATTATTTTATTCTTTCTAATGGCTGTATAAAATTCCATTATGTATAGGTACCCCATTGTTTTAGATCTACTCATCTGTCGTAGGATATCTGGACTGTGAACATATCTTGGCTACTGAGAATAGGGTGGCAATGAACATGGCTGTGCAGATGTCCCTGTCATATCCTGGGTCGTGATGCTCAGGTTAAATGCCTAGGATGGGGGTATGCCTGGGTTGTAGGGAAGGTCTATGTTTAGTGTTTTGAGGAACATCCAAACTGCTTTCCAGAGTGATAGTATGAGTTTACATTCCTACCAACAGTGCTAAAGCTATTTCCTTTAAAATTAGGGTCATGTTTCCCACATCCCTGCTGTTGTTCAAATTCAAAATGTTGGTCAATCTAACTGGGATGATATGGAATCTCAGGGTTGTTTCAGTTTTCATTTTCTTTATGGCCAGGGGTGATGAGAATTTCCTCATGTGTTTCTTTGTCATTCTTACTTCTTCTTTGAGGAAGTCTTTCCTTAGTCCCTTTGTCCATTTAGTAATTGGTGTATTAAGTTGGAGAGGAGTTAGTTTCTTGAGCTCTTTGTATATATTGGATATTAGGTCTTTGTGTGATGTAATCCTGGTAAAGATCTTTTCCCAATTGGTTGGCCATCTTTCTAGTTTAGTAACTATGTCTTTAGCTGTGCAGAAACTTTTTATTTTAAAGTAGTCCCACTTGTAAAGTTTCTCTCCTATCTGCTGTACCCTTGGGACTGTATTCAAGGAGTTTCTACCTATACCTCTAAGTTCTAATGTTTCTCCTACTCTCTCTTGCAGTAGTTTCAAAATTTCAAGTCTAATGTTGAGGTCTTCAATCCACTTTGAATTGATATTAGTGCATTTAACCTGAGCATCACAACCCAGGATATGACAGGGACACCTGCATAGCCATGTTCATTGCCACACTATTCTCAGTAGCCAAGATATGTTCACAGGGATCCACTTTTAGTTTTCTGCATATGGCTACCTAGTTTTTCCAACACCAATTGTTGAAGAGGCTATTTTTCCCCACAGTATGTCTTTGGCTCCTTTATTAAATATCCGATAACTGAAAGTGTCTGGTTTTGTTTCTGGTCTTCTAAAATTTATTTCATTGATTTTTGAGCCTATTTTTGTGCAAATATTAAGCAGTTTTGTTATTATGGCTCTGTAGTAAAGAGTTTGAGGTCTGGTATTGTGATACTACCTGTATTGCTTTGTGTGTGTGTGTGTGTGTGTGTGTGTGTGTGTGTGTGTGTGTGTGTGTGTGTGTGTCTAGATTCGCTTTGGCTATTTTAGGTCTTTTGTTGTTCCATATGTAACTCATACATTAAAAATATATATCTGGCTATGTAACCAGGCTGGACTTGAACTCCTGGGTTCAAGTAACCCTCCAGCCTTAGCCTCTTAAATAGTTGGCACCCAGCTTACATGAAAGTTAACTTTGCAGACCAAATTGACTGGGTACCTGGTGTGTTCACACATGGGATATTGTGGTAATGGAAGTTTTTAGATGAGATTTTCATTTTAATCTACAGTAGACTTGGGGTGAAGGAGATGATCCTCCATAATTTGGTGTCGCATTCCATCTCTGGAAGGCCTCAACGGAAAAAGACTGAGGTTCCTGAAAGAGTAAGGGATTCATCCTCCAGTTTGCCTTTGGACTAATCCTGATGAGATTTCTAGACTGCTTCCTAGTATTACAGATGTCCAACTCATCTGTGCCAACACTGAAAGAGCCAGTTCCTTAAATTTCCTGCCATGTGTTGGAGCATTTGCTTTACATTTATGGGTATATGTTGCCTAACCACAGGTATGTACTTTGCAAAACAAGCAGGTCACAGATAACCTCATCATTGTGACTCTGAGCATCATAGTTATTCTCAATTTATTTTTAAAAAAATCTTTTTTTTTTACCAGTCCTGGACTTCAGCTCAGGGCCTGAGCACTGTCCTTGGGCTTTCTCAAGGCTAGAGCTCTACCACTTGAGCCTCAGCGCCACTTCTAGTTGTTTTTTTTTTCTGCATATGTGGTACCAAGGAATCGAACCTGAGTCTTCGTGCATGCTAGGCAAGCACTCTACCACTAGGCCAAACTCTCAGCCCCTCAATGTACAGCCAAGAGAGATAGTAGCAAGTTACTGTATCTAGCACAGTGCCACCTTCACATCCATGTGCATCCTTGCACCATTCACAATTAGCCAAACAAGGAAATTAGCCTTAGAGAAAATGTGCTTTATATACAGTGGATTTTCATTCAGTCATAAAGAACAAAATTGGGGTGTTCAAAGAAAATTGTACAGAATGAACACCCGGGTTTTATTCCCTGAATTCAAGCCCTAGAGCTAGCAAAAAAAAAAGTATTAGAGATCAAACCCAAGAGGCAACTATAGACCACTTGAATTATGGCCCTAGCCCCAGAGTCTCACTATTTTTGTGCTCAGACTGGCCTACAACTAGAGTTTGGTTGCAATTGTTGAATCTATAAATCAGTAGGGTAGAACTCTCATAGCAATGAGCCTTCCAAAACATATCTGTGCATATATTTAGTTCTTTTGTTTCCTTAAAACAGTATTTTTAATTTTTATAGTTTTCAGTATAGAAAAAGTCTTCTACATCTGTACACTGTCCCTGAGCTCTTCAGCTCGAGGCTACCACCCTACCCCTTGAGCCACAGTGCCACTTCCAGTTTTCTAGTGGTTAACTGGAGATAAGAATCTCTAAACTTTAATGCCTGGGCTGGCTTTGAACCTCGATCCTCAGATCTGAGCCTCCCAAATAGCTAGGATTACAGGCATGAGCAATTGTGCCCAGCTCTTACTACACTTTTGTATCTTAAACCACTATTGTAAATGGGCACTTAAAAAAATGATACAGCTGGGTGGCAGAGGCTCCTGCCAGTAATTCTAACTATTCAGGAGGCTGAGATCTGAGGATCAGGGTTCAAACCCAGCCTGGGCACTAAAGTCCTTGAGACTCTTATCTCCAACTAACCACTAGAAAACTGGAGGTGGTGCTGTGGCTCAAAGTGGTAGAGCACTAGCCTTGCACAGAAGAGCACAGGGACGGTGCTCAGCCTGAGTCAAAAGCCTACGACTGACCAAAAAAAAAAAGATATAACTGATTTGTGTTTATTAATGCTGCATACTGCAAACTACTTTATTAATTTATTAAGGTAGCTTTTAGTTTCTTGAATGTGTGTGTGTGTGTGTGTGTGTGTGTGACAGAGAGAGAGAGAGAGAGGGGGGGGGGGGGAGAGGGAGTCTCTCCAGATACAGGGGCTTGAACTCAGGGCTTGGGCCCTGTCCTTTAGTTTTCTGCTAAAGTCAGGCACTCTACCAGTGAGCCACACCTCTACTTCTGGTCTTTTCCTAATTAACTGGAGATGACTCTTATCCTTCATTGGCTGGCCTCAATGATAATCTTCAGCTTTCTCAGTATCTTGGATTACAGTTATGAGCCACCTGCACTTGACTGTCTTGGATTATTTTTCTTTTATGGCTATAAGAGCACCTATCATAAGACCAACCATCTTAAGAAAGTTGGGGTGTCTAGTACATTGTTGATAGGTACAATGTATAGCTTATTTTAGAGTTTCTTCATTTGGCCTTACTGAAAGATTAGATCTATTGATGAGGAATTTCCCAGAGTTTCCTTCCCTTGACTTTTGGTAATCACCATTTCACTTTGATTCTATGAATTAACTCTTTTAATTTGGTGGAGTCAAGCAGTTTTTCTGTGACTGGCTCATTTCATTTAGCATAATGTCTTCAGCATTTTTCTTTGTTGTCACATATTTCAGAATTTCCATCTTTTTAAAGGTCAAGGTGGTTCACATCTGTAATCCTAGCTAATCAGGAGGTTGGGATCTGAGGATAGAGGTCAAAGTCAGTCCAAGCAGAAAAGTCCTCAAGATTATATCTCCAATTAACCAGTATAAAGCCAGAGTAGGAGCATGGCTCAAGTGGTAGATCACCAGCCAATGAGCAAAAAAAAAAGACAAGTGATAAGAGCATCCAGGCCCTGGGTTTAAGCCCTGGTATGGCCAAAGATAATTCTTTTTTGGGGGGGGGGGTAGTGGGGCTTGAACTCTGGGCCTGGGCACTGTCCCTGAGCTCTTCAGCTCAAGGGTACCGCCCTACCCCTTGAGCCACAGCCCCACTTCTGATCTTCTAGTGGTTAAATGGAGATAAGAGTCTTATGGACTCGGGCTGGCTTTGGACCGTGATCCTCAGATTTCAACCTCTTGAGTAGCCAGGACTATAGGAGTGAGCCATGGCGCCCGGCTAAGCATTCTTTTGTATGGATTTCCATTTGGCACCAATGGACATTTACATTTTTTATATAGTCTTATCATTTAGTCATTATTTCTTTCTGTGATTCCTATTGCGGATATATGTTGACTTATTTGTTAGTGTTGCATTGAATGTAAGATTGGAATATAAAATCAGAATTCTTCAAGATCCTGATTCCAATTCTTTTGGATAAGTGACAAGAAGTGAGGTGATTGAATTATATAATTCCCTGGGAGTTTTCTATATTAATAGTCATTTGCAAACATATTCCCTTTCCAGTATGTATTTTATTTATTTTTTTTTCTCTGCCTTATTGTAACGATGACTAAGGTTTCCCATATGATGTCAAACTGAAGTGGAAAAGCAGACATCTTCAGTTAGCTCTCAATCTTAAATGGGGAATAAATCAATATAATGTTTATGATTCATTTTTGTGGATTCTTTCTCTTCTCCCCCCACCCTTCTCTCTCTCGACAATCCTGGGGCTTGAACTCAGGGTCTGAGCCCTGTTCTTGGGCTTTTTACTCAAGGCTAGTGCTCTGCCACTTGAGCACCACTTCTGGCTTTTCTATGTATATGGTACTGAGGAATTGAACACAGGTCTTCGTGCATGCTAGGCAAGCACTCTACCACTAGGCCAGACTCCCAACCCTGGATTCTCTTTTTTGGTTTAGCATTTTTTAAAAAGTAAATTTTGTCAAATGCTTTCTCTGAGTCTATTGAGTGTCATAATAATATTTTATCCTTTAAAATGGCAACTTTCATTGCTTTTGTAAAATATTTTATGATAGAAAACTGTATAGCTTAAAACGTGCTTTTAAACCATTTTCAAATACACAGCTCAATGATACTAAGTCCTTTTATATTGTAACACAATTGTGATTACTATCCAACTCCAGAATGTTTTCATCATTCAACACTGAACCTCTGAAACTCACTAAATAATAGCTCCCTATTTCATATCCTCTTTTACCTGGTAACTAGTATTCTACTTTCTTATTGATTCCATAAATGTACCTTTTCTTTAGTACCTCAAATAAATGAAATCATAGACAAGTTGATATTCTATTTTATGTACAAGATAGACACTATTCATTTATCCTCATGTATAGACTACGTTTTGTCTATATACTCATCTATCTTCATATATAGATTACATTTTGACTATATACTCTACTATATATTCATCTATGTTCATGCATAGATTACATTTTATTTATTTATATATTTAGCTATCTTCTTATCCATGAACATGGAATATTTTCCTAGTTTTGTCTTCTCTAATATCAGCAGCTTGTAGTGTTTAATGCATACATCTTTTACCTCAGTTAAATTTATTCCTCTGAGATTTTTTTTCTGAAAAAATGCACTGAGTCTTTTAAAAAGTGTTTATATATTTTTTATTATCTGGGTCATGCATAGAGGGGTTATAGTTACATTCATCAGGCAGTGGGTACATTACTTCTTGAACATTGTTACCCCTTCCCATGTCCACTGATAAGTCTTAAGGAATATTCTGTGTGCATGATTCTCTGTGATTATGGTTTCTCTGTTGCTCTCCTGATTATCTTGCACCTTGTTCAGGAGTATTCTATGGCATGATGTGGGCCTTTTGGAACTTTCCATATCTAAATCTCATTGATCTTTTGGGGTTTGCATATCCATGTCCTCCCTCAAATTTCTTGAGTTTTCAGCCATTTTTATCTCTCCCTGGGATTCCTCTTATGCATATATTTAACCTTTTTGATAGTATCCCTTAAGTTTCTTAGCCTCTATATACTTTTAGCATTCTCTTCTTTTTGCTTCTCAAATTCAGTGATTTCAAATAACCCACTTTCAAGGTTTTGTTTTATTTTGTTGAAAGTCTGTTGTTAAAGCCATCTAGTGATTTTTTTTCAAGTCAGGTATTGTTCAGATGAAGACCTTCTTTTTTATTTTGGCCCATAGTCTCATTTAATGACTTCTACTTGGTGTGTGTGTGTGATGCTGGAGGCTTCATACACACCAGGCAAGTGTTTACTACTACTGAGCTGTAGCCCAGGCCCCTTAATCATGGTTGCTCTGTCTCTCCCTCTCTCTGTCTCTATCTCTCTGCCTCTCCCCATCTCTCCCTCTTCCTTACCCCCAACTCTGTCTCTCTTGTGTATCTCTTGCTGGATATTCATACATTTATGTTTATACATATATAATTACAGCTGAGATTTTTTTTTTAACCTTGCAGAGTCTAGTTAAAAGAAAGCAAGCTCTGTCTTGATTTTCTCTGTGCAGCAGTTTAAATCCTGCTTTAGTTCTCTAAGCATCTGTTCTGTCTGTGCCTGTCCCATTCATGAACCCAAGACTCACCATTGGTTCAAACGCACAATTAACACAAGTTATTTCTCTGCTCTGGAATCCTCTTCTCATTTTTTTTTCCAGTACTAAGGTTTGGACCCTGGGTCTGGACACTGTCCCTGAGCCTCTGTGCTCAAGGCTAGAGCTCTATCACTTGAGCCACAGCACCACTTCCAGCTTTTTTTGTGTATGTGGTACTGAGGAATTGAACCTAGGGCTTCTTGCATGCTATGCAAGTACTCTACCACTAGGCCCTACTCCTGGCCCTCATCATTTAGCGCCACAAAATACCTGTTCCTGGCCAGAAAGATGCTTTTGCTTTGAGATTTTTTTTCAGAACTAGGATGAAAATTCAAGGATTCAAGAACTCAAGGAGTTACAATCCTCCAGGCCTCTTTTATGTTTTGTGGGTCATGGGGCTTAAACTCGGCCTGGGTGCTGTCCCTGAGCTCTTCTGCTTAAGGCTACCGCTCTACCCTAGAGCCAATCCTCACTTCCCGTTTTCTAGGGGTTAATTGGAGATAAGAATCTCAGGTTCCGGGAGTTGCGATTCCTTGGTACCACATACATAGAAAAAAAGACAGAAGTGGTGCTGAAGCTCAAGTGGTAGAGTGCTAGCCTTGAGAAAGTCCAAGGACAGTGCTCAGGCCCTAAGCCCAAGCCCAGGACTGGCAAAAAAAAAAAAAGAATCTCAGGTTCTTTTGTGCCTGGGCTGGCTTTGAACCTTGATTCTCAGATCCCAGCCTCCTTAGTAGCTAGGATTATAGGCATGAGCCACCATGCCCAGTTTCTTTTATTTTTTTGCTGGACTTTATTTAGCCTGTTGTGCATTGCCTCATGCCACAATGGGTTCTCCTTTGAGGCAAATGCCTTGGGCTTAGGAGGAATTGGCCAGTAACTGCATACTTCCCAGTCAAATCATTCTATCTAGTTGTTAGTGGCTCAGTATTTTGATGACTCTCACAATCCACTGCTTTGACTTAATACAGTTTCGAATTGTTGTTTTATATATTACGTACCAGTCTTAGTTGTAATTGATGTGAAGGATGGCCACAAGCTGGCTTACACTGTTGTATCGGTACTGAACTTTCCACTTGTGGTATTCCCTGGCAGTGTGACTCATTCTACTTCATTCTTCATTCTACTTCATTCTTTATGTCAGGACTTGAACTTGTAAAGGCAATAGTACCTACTTTAGCTGATGGCTGTTAAGCACTAGGAACTACTCAGCAAACATTAGTTGCTATTAATATTTCATTCTTTTTTTTTTTCAGTCCTAGGCCTTGAACTCAGGGCTTGGGCACTGTCCTTGGGCTCTTTGGCTTTCTCAAGGCTAGAGTTCTACCACTTGAGCCACAGCACCAGTCTTCAGTTTTTCTAAATATGTGGTACCGAGGAATTGAACCCAGGTCTTTGTGCATGCTAGGCAAGCTACTTTACGATTAGGCCAAACTCCAACAAAACTAAGTATTTTGAATTTGGATTATTAGAATAGAAATTAAGAATGAATCAGTTATAGGTTTAGGTAAGTTAGCTTTCTAAAAGCTCATACTTGAGGTGACAATTAAAAGGAACAGTATTTTAAAAAGCAAAATATTCCAGAGCAACTCTTTACTCCTTGGAATTGTATCTCCAGTCTGTGTCAAGTGAGATGTAGGACATTAATCAGAACAGGAAGCTAGAAGGATAGGTAAGACAGCTTGTAGTGGTATCAAATAAAAGAGTACATTAAAGAAGAAATAGCTGGGCACTAGTGGTTTTTGACTGTAATCTCAGCTACTCAGGAGGTTGAGATCTGAGGATCAAAGTTTGAAGCCAGCCCAGGCAGACCTGAGAGATTACAATTAACCATCCCAAAGCTGGAAACAGACATGGGGCTCAAGTGGTAAAGCACCAGCCTTGGATGAGGCCAAGTGAAAGCACAGGCCCAGAGTTCAAGCCCTGTAGCAGCACGTGCAGCACACACACACACACACACACACACACACACACACACACACACACACTCGGGCACGAGGACTCTGTCACAAAGGAGGAACATTGCTTTCCAACAGAATGATCCATTTCCCTTTCATTAAACTGTGAAGAAATCCCTGCCCCCCCCCACACCAAGATCCATATTTGTTTCTAATTGTTTACTCCTTTTCCTTCTTTGCCAGATGGCTGAAAAAGAACATGCAACCTATTGAGGATCTGAGGTCCGTGGCCCAAAAGCTGTCAATGTTTGGCCCAATTCAGACCATCACTCCTTGCGGACGACAAAGTGCTATCTTGGTGTATGAAGATATAACTTCAGCCTGCAAGGCTGTGGCTGCCTTCCACAGCAGAATCCCAGGCACAATGTTCCACTGTTGCTGGCAACAACGATTCATGACAAAAGATGTAAAACTTCTTTTTTTAATTCACTTTTGTACTGGTAATGGGGCTTAGATTCAGAACCTAGGTGCTGTTTTTAGCTTTTTCACTCAAAGCTGATGCTCTACCATTTGAGCCACATCTCCATTTCCAGCTTTTTGCTGGTTAACTGGAGAGAAGAATGTTATAGACCTTTCTGTATGAATTGGCTTCACAGCTCAATCCTCAGATCTCAGCTTCCCAGATAACTAGGATTATTGGTGTGAGCCATCAGTGCCTGTCCAGATGTAAGACTATTACCAAAACGCGCGCGCGCGCACACACGCACACACACACACACACTCACAAACATGAATTTCTAAAGAGCTTCCTTTACCAGAGGTTTTATTTTTCATTAAAGGTGTAAGGGTAACAGTTCTAATGTAATGATTTTAGCATAATGACTATGTTAGCAATGAAAAAAAAGGCACAAGGAGGTTAATTTAGATCAAGTACTAGAAATCAAAACTCCTAGCATATCTAGTAGCCATCAAAGTTTTGCTTTCCTGGATAAGAAGTTCATGACTGCATTCATGCACTCATCGGACAGCCATCTTCCCTGGAGGGTAGTACATTCTTCAGCATTAACGGCATGCAGCTTTTCTTTTTCATTAGATCTAATTAACTCTTTGGAAATTCTCATGGCCTGATAGAACAAAACCAACAATATAGTTAAAGCGGAATTATTTTGGGTTGATTCTAGTCATTCAAGTATCAGTTAACTAATCCTGGTAAGTCTTAAACACTTGTGCCATACAGGAGAATGCTTCCCAACTTGTAATACACATACAAATCACCTCAATAGGTATGGGATAGGTCTGTCACTATTCACACTTCTAAAAAGCCCAAAAGATCAAGACCAAATTTTCAAGTTCCAAGACCACATATGAATAACAAGAATAAAAAAGCAATCAATCCTTAACAATCACATATAAAACAAAGGAGCTATGCAGTAAGATTCCTAATGAATATTCAACCTATCTGGATTTTCACCTGTATTCTAGCCACCCCTCCGCCATTCCCCTTGGAACCAGGACTTGAACTCAGGGTCGGAAGCTTTCACTCAAAAGCTAGCACTCTACTAGCTGAGCCACACTTTCAGCCCTTCCCCCATATTCTAAAATAAAACTTCTCAGTAAATTCTCCCCATCCTCCTCTTCAAGTTATGCCCAAAGGAACTGCCCCCTTCCTTGTCCTTATGTTATAGAAACGTCTATTGAATAAATTTTGTTTAAAAATCAGTGCTTCTAACACTATTTCAATCTGAAATTGAGATGTGTTTGAAGCCAAATAGGTCTTGTCATTTTAAGCAAAGCATTCACCTAAGGCAAAGAAACTTCTCCCTTAGGGAATTAAGTTCCATGGTTGTTATAAGAAAACAGTGAGGGAGAGAGGGAGAGGGAAAAGGAGACAGAGAGGAAGACACAGAGACACACACACAGAGAATACTAACATTTGGAGGGAGTTTTGCATATGCTTTCAGCCTGGTCCAAACTTCTTTCTGGAAAGTGCTTTCAGGAAAAACTTCAGTTACAAGACCTTGGGCACATGCCTCTCTTGCTGTTAACTTCTTCCCAAAAATAAGCATCTCGACTGCCTGAAATGAAAAGAAAGGTTGAGTTGCTAGCTCAGTAAAACCAGGCTTCAGCTCATATGAGCACTGACTGCTTTTAGGAGCCACAGATCTGTGGGTGGGCTGTGGGGCTGTGGGTGTTTCACAGTACGGGTGAAGCTGATAGCTTCACAGTTTGCAAAACAGGCTACTATCACTGTAGGCTTCAATCTTTAAAGTAGATCCAGGAGGATATTTGTTGGAGAGGCAAGAATAGGAATCTCCAGACAAAATCACGAAGCCACGCCTGAAATCACAGAAGCCATGGTTTTCTGTTTGCCTTATGAACTGATTATAACAGAAAACATTTTAGGGACGGGAAAAGCTGGAAGTAGTGCTGTAGCTCAAGTGGTAGAACACTGGCCTTGAGGAAAGCTGAAGAATAGTGCTCAGGCTCTGAGTTCAGTCCCCAGGACTGGTAAAAACAAAACAAAACAAAACAAACAAAAAACAAAACAAAACAAGCAAAAAAAAACCCCATTTTAAACAAGGAAGAAAAATCATCATCAGTGTCAACTTTTAGAGCAACAAAGTTTTATTGCCTGATGTTTTCCCCAGTGGTCTAGTTCTGAGAGTGTTCTTGACCTGCATAGACATTCAATTTTACTTTAAAATAGTCATTTATTTATGTACCTGTAATGGAGCTTGAACTCATGGCCTGGGTACTATCCTTTAGCTTTTTGCTCAAGGCAGGCTCTCTACCCGCCTTGAAGGGCAACTCTACACCTAGCCTTTTGGTGCTTAACTGCAAATAAGAGTCTCACAGACTTTTCTCCCTGCACTGGCTTCTTAACTCAATCCTCCTGAGTAGCTAGATTACAGGGATGAGCCACAGGTACCTGGCTTAGTTTTATATTTCTAATCTGAGGCCACTGAATGGAAGTTCTTTCTACTTTTACAATGTCTCTTCCAGAAGAATAAACTCTATTGCAAATGTTCTAAGTCTTATGAGTTGCTTCTGCTCTACTTTTCAAAATGCAATCTTGAGCTGGGCATGGTGGCTCACACCTGCAATCCTTAGCTACTCAGAAGGCTCAGATCTAAGTATCATGGTTCAAAGCCATGCCGGGTACTAAAGTCCATGAGACTCTTATCTCCAATTAACCACTAGAAAACCGGAAGTGGTGCTGTGGCTCCAGGAGTAGGGCGGTAGCCTTGAGCTGAGTAGCTCAGGGACAGTGCTCAGGCCCAGAGCTCAATTCCTACAACCGACAAAAAAATGAATAAACAGAAGAACGCAACCTTGAATAACACGATAGCACAATGAGAGTGTAAAAGTCTGAACTGGAGGTATGGCATCCTAGCTATTCAGGATGCTGAAATCTGAAGATTCTGCTTCAAAGTCAGTCTGAGCAGATAAATTGAAGACATTTAACCAGAAAACAGCCAGAAGTGTGGGCACAGCTCAAGTAATAGGTAAGGCACTGGTCTGGAGATAAAAAGGCACACCAAGAGTGTGAGGTACTGAGTTCAAGCCCCAGTACCAGCATGTACACATGGACATGGACACACACACACACACACACACACACACACACACACACCCCTCTTGTATCTTCCTTTTCCTTGCTCTGAGATACTAAAGAGAATATTTGCTAAGCATTTCCTTTGGGCTCCACTTCTCTTGTTGTTATCTATACCACTGGAGAATATGACCAAAACAGAGATAGACCTGAGAAACCAGTGGGCCACTGTAGGGGTGCCTATGACATACTGGCAAATTGAGCTGACAAAAAGGCTGATGGAATGGGGAGAGGCAGCAAGTAAGCTCTACCTACATGGTCACATGACTAAAATGTCAGGTGGTCTCATTCTCAGTGGAAGCTGCTTGTCCATGAGGTAATGATGAGTTCCCAAGCCCAGCATCAACTCTTGCCACACAGCTGTGGCATTCGTGTGCCAACAGTAGCCAACTGGCAGAGAGAAGAGAGTTCCCCACACTAAGCCCCACAAAGAGAATTTCAGCTTCTCACACCAGATCCTTCCCCTGATTTCTCCAAGTTGCAGCCAGTGATTCAGCATCTATAACTTTTGCTTATCTTAGGAAAGGAAAGGAGAAAAGGCCAGGATTATTTTAGGAAGAGAGATTACACATTTCATTTTATTTTTAAGCTTCTCAAAGTTACCTTGGCAGGGCCCATTATCTTTGGAAAAGTGTATGAAGAGCATGCCTCTGCAGTCTGACCCAGGTGGCTAAATGGAGTATGAAAGGTTGCCTGTTAGGGATGAGGGAAGAGTTGAACATCAGTTTTCACATGTGGTTTTGAAAAAATCACCATTTGATAGACTGGGAGTGTGGCCTAGTGGTAGAGTGCTTGCCTAGCATGCACAAAGACCAAGGTTCAATTCCTTGGTACCACATACATTGAAAAAGCTGGAAATGGTAATATGGTTCAAGTGGTAGAGCTCTAGCCGTGAGACAGTTCAATGATAGTGCTCGTGCCCTGAGTTCAAGCCCCAGGAGCGACAAAAAAAAAATATATCACCATTTGATTATTTCACAATTCTGGTTTTCTTTTCCTTCCCTTCCTCGTTCTTTCTCTTTCTCCTTTTTTTCCTTCTCCTTTTTCTTTCCCTTTCTCCCTCTCTTCTTTTTTGTTTGCGTGCCAGGACTGGGGTTTTCTTGCTCATGTGGGACACTCTACCAATTGAGCCATGCCTCTACTTCTGGCTTCTTGCTGATTAAGTATAGCCAGAATCTACCGGACTGTCTGCCTAGGTTGGCGCCAAACTGTGATCCTCAGCTTTTGGCTCCTTGAGGATCTCACTGTGTAGTCTAAATTAGCTTAGAAATGTATTACAGGCTGGACTCAAACTCACAATCCTGACTCCCCCTCCCGAGTGCTGGGATTACAGGCATATACCACAATACCCAGTTCTTTGTGTGTGTTTATATCTGCATGCGTGCACCAGTCCTGAGGCTTGAACTCAGGGTGCTTTTTTGCTCAAAGCTAGCACTCTGCCACTTGAGCCACAGCTCCACTTCCAACCTCCTGTAGTTAATAGAATTAATAGAGCTATACTATCACTGGGACAGAAAACATCACCTGCCCACAAAGTTCCTGTATACCGCTCTGTCATTAGTCTGGTCTTCCTCCCATCTCCATGCAATCTAGGGACTAATGTGTCCCTAGAGTTTTGCCTTTTCTAGAATATAACAAAATAGAATCCTTAATTTTGAAACCCTATTTCTGGCTTTGCCACTTAACAAAAGCCTTCCGAGAGTTACTATGCTGTTGCATCCTAACAGCCCTTTTCATTGCTGCATAATAACCCTTATAAGGATGCATCCTAATTTGTTTCTCCATTTGCCATTTAATGTCACCACTGTTGCTTCCACTGGTTTGGCTATTATGACTAAAGTGATTTAAAAGTATAATCGGTTTTATTTAACATGAACAATTCCTGTTTTGTCAATCACACCTCAATGATGCTGAAAAAAAGTCTAGTTCTTTTTCTGATTAATTCTAATGCAAAGAAGTGGTTATCTTTGTGTACAGGATATCGGGTGAACCAAAGTTCTCGGTTCTCATGGATAAATAGCTGGCAGCAGAACTGCTGGTTGTGAGAAAAGTGTAACTCAAAGAAAAAGCTGTAGGATTCTCTCCTAAAGTGGGTGCACCATTGTAACAGTCCAGCAGTGAACATTTCATGACAAACTCAACTATGGTTACTACGTGCCTTTTCTTTTTTCTTTTTTGGTCCATCTGAACTCAAGGCCTGGGTGCTGCCCCTGAGCACTTTTGCTTCAGGCCAGTGCTCTATCACTTTAAGCTATGGCCCCACTTCTGGGTTTTGAGTGGTTAACTGCAGACTGGAGTCTCATGGGGACTTTTCTGCCCATCACGATCCTCAGATCTCAGCCTCCTGAGTAGCTAAGATTACAGGCATGAGTCACTGGCACCTGGCTACTATGTCTTATTAGTTGCACATTTATTTTTTTGGTGGTACTAGGGATTGAATTTAAGGCCACATTCTTGCAAGGCAGGCATTCTGCCACTTGATCAGTGCTCTTAGACTCTTCCTTTTATGTCTTTATAACTTCAATCATATGAACAGGGGTTTAGAGCTGTCTGATGATTTTACTCTATTCTTTATACTTATAATTAACATATCTTTTCATGAACTCATTAGCCACATCTATTTCTTCTTCAGTGAAGAACTGTTGAAATATATTTCTCACTAATTTTAAAGTTAGATTCTTTGCTTTTTCAATTTTGAATTGTAAGAGTTCTTTATACATTTAGGTTTTAACTGTTTTTTTTCCTTTTATTTGTCATTCAAGTTACTTTCCTCTTTCTTTTTGCCATTCCTAGGGCTTGAACTCAGGGCCTGGGCACTGTTCTTGGGCATTCTCAAGGCTAGCACTTAAGCTACAGCACCACTTCTGGCTTTTTCTGAGTACATGATACTGAGGAATCCAACTGAGGGCTTTGTGTGTGCTAGGCAGGCACTCTACCACTAGGCTGTGCTCCTGGCCTCAAGTTATTTTTCTGTGGTTTATCATCCCATTTTTTTTTTTTTTTTTAAGATCTCTATCCTTATGGTTTATAGAGCCACTATCTTTCTTCTGTGGGAAATTTATCCCACTTCAGTCATTTTTATATTGATAATTTAATACATTACATATATACTTTATTTAGCCAGATTAGCTTTTGTTATGAGTTGAAACTTGTTTTCTCTATTTTGAATTTGTCTTGATTTTGCTCTAGAGATCTTTTGATTGGCTTTGTATACCAGAATCATTTCCAATATCATTTATCTACTTTTAGTTTGTGTATTTCCCTTTTTTTTTTTTTGAATCCAGGGCCTGGCCCTGTAGCCTTTTCACTCAAGCTGCCATTCCAGTCACAGCTCTCCTTCTTTTGGGAGGCTGCTTGGAGGTCAGAGCCTTACAAACTTTCCTGCCTGGGCTACCTTAAAAACATAACCTAATTATGCAGCCTCTGGAGTATTTAGGATTATAGCCTTGAACTACCAGTGCTCATCTATTGTGTTTCTTAATTTATTTATAAAACATAAAAGGATATTTACAGTTCATTTATTTTTTATTTTTTGTCAGTCCTGGGCTTGAGCTCAGGGCCTGAGCACTGTCCTTGGACTTTCTCAAGGCTAGAGCTCTACCACTTGAGCCTCAGCACCACTTACAGCTTTTTTTCTATGTATGTGGTGCTGAGGAATCGAACCTGGGTCTTTGTGCATGCTAGGCAAGCACTCTACCACTAGGCCAAACTCCTGGCTCTTAGAATTCATTTCTTATCAGCATCTTTAATGCACATTTGTTGGAGATATAAAGTTATAGTGTATGTATTATGAGAACAAAATACAAAGTAAGCCAGGTGCAGTGGCTCACACCTGTAATCCTAGCAACTCAGGAGAGATCTGAGGATCTCGGTGCAAAGCCAGCCCGGGCACTAAAGAACTTGAGACACTTATCTCTAATTAACTACTAGAAAACAGGAAGTGGGGCTGGGGTTCTAGGAGTAGTAGGGCAGCAGTCTTGGGCTGAAGAGCTCAGGGCCCAGAGTTCAAGCCCCATGATCCACAATATAAAGAAATAAACAAAATAAAATGTTCTCATGAGCACTGTTTTTCTTCTATTTCTCCAAAAGAAATCTTTCCAAATTGGGAAGACAGAACCAAAAGAAGAGGACCAGAAAACTCGTCGAAAAACAAAGAAATACCCAACCACACCTAAGGAACAGTGAACAGGTATAGTCAAACTTGATACAGAGCTGTCATTACAATGCTTTTGTTCAGAAATCAACTCGTGGATGTAGTAAATGGTTTAGGGTCTGGCATTATTGCTTGGAGAATTACTTTGAGAGAATTTTCTACCCACTAGGTGCCAGTTTCCTCATCTGTAGAACTGTCTGAGAGTCTCTGCCTCATAGTGTGCCTTATAGAAAGATGTAGTGGGTAGGGATATTAATGGAGTATTAAAGACATGAAAAAAAGTTTTATGATTTTAATGATTTTTTGTGCCACTATTGGGGCTTGTGTTCAAGGCCTGATGACTGTCCCTGAACTTTTTTGCACAAGGCTACCTAAGCCACAGCTCCAGTTCTGATTTTTTGGTAGTTGGAAAAAAGAGTCTCATAGACATTATTGTCTGGGCTGGCTTTAAACCACAGTCCTCCGATCTCAGCCTCCTGAGTAGCTAGGATTACAACAGTGAACCACTGATCCTGGCTTATTTTATGATTTTTAAAGCCACAGAAAAGGTGCCATTTGCTGGCAGAGGGGCAAAGAGACATTGTTAAACAATGCTCATAATAAAGATTGGATGGCATGTACTAATTAGTATTTTGGGTCTACGGGTTAAATACAAACCCAACATTTAATATATGATATTTGCTCACAGTGTTGATAATGACAGCTCCTGGGACTCTCCTCAGTGGTAGAAAGTGGCTGTTTTTCACAGTAGGTAAGAACTCTACCTCAACACAAACAAACGTCACTTAAAGAATCTGCCGGCCTTAAAGTTATACAGTAAATGTTCTAAGGTCAAAGTTTTAAAACAAATGTTCATCCCATGTTTGTTTAAAGTGACAAAAACTAGAAACAGCCTAGGGTTTCAGCAGTCAAGAACTACTTAAACCAGATAACTGACATCAATCAGATACCATTACTGGTTATCTCTGTATAAGGAATATTTTACTTTAGCATGTACAACATGATAAGATACACATATCATACAATGAATGCTTTAGTAGAAAAAATGAATATCCATATCTCACATAATTAAAATCCCCTTAAAGGCAAGGCATTAGAAATCTACCAATTTAGCAAAACTCCTGCATGTAATCAACTGTCATTAATTCCAGTCGCTCATGGAGCTTTCCTTCGTATGTATCTGCTCCGTGTCCTTTGATCTTCATCTATACCATAGATAGACTGATAGGTTGAGTGATTGCAGGTACTTGCAATTCCTTTTGTTTTCTACTGGCTTTGTTAGTTAATTGGAAATTAATCTCAAGATTTATTTGCCCTAGCTAGCTCTGAACCACAATCTTCAAATTTCAGCCTCTTGATTAGCCTGGCTCTAGGGAGTGATGTTTAGCTTAATTTATTTCTTCTTTGTGCTTTTTCATATTTTTCAAAACATTATTTTCAGCCATAACAAACACACACTGTGATAAGAATAAAAATTCAGGGGCCAAGAGGTTGGCCTAGTGGTAGAGTATTTGCCTAGCATGCATGGAGCCCTGGGTTTGATTCCTTAGTTCCACATGCACAGAAAAGGCTGGGAGTGGTGCTGTGGCTCAAGTGGTAGAGTGCTAGCCTTGAAAAAGCCCAAGCACAGTGCCCAGGCACTGAGTCAAGCCCCAGGATTGGCAAAAA
The DNA here is from genome assembly GCF_031878675.1 of Megascapheus bottae. Lineage (NCBI taxonomy): Eukaryota > Metazoa > Chordata > Mammalia > Rodentia > Geomyidae > Megascapheus > Megascapheus bottae. The sequence goes on along the minus strand of NC_143530.1, from coordinate 27,420,724 downwards.
AAAAAAAAAAAGAATAAAACTTACTTAGGAGCTTTTGTTGTTTTTATCTGCAAAGGAGAGAAATTAAAGTGGTAGAGTGATGGTAGTGTGATGGTCACATCCTAAATTTTCAATGTTCGAGGACATACTTAGAAAAAGAGGGATTATCTACTTGAGTATGAACTGCAGAGATGTTACTTCTTGCTCTCCTATGAGGGAAAGCTTTCAAGTTTCTCCCGTGTACTTGAATAGCATGAAAACTGAGTATTGTACAATCTGATTAGAATACTGAACCATCATAGTTGGAACAAAATTTATAACAAATTAGTATTTAGAAAATTCAAGTCAATGATTGATGGAGAGAAAAAAGCATAACCCTTCAAGTTAGTTGAATTCTTTGGGGAAAAAAAATCTAGGTATAGTGTATTCTACCATAAGCTATATGAAACATACTTAGTATTAACAACAATCCCGAAGAATCCAAAGGATCTCATTTTCAGTACGTTTGCCTGGCTTCCCGTGTTTCTGGGAGCTGACTTACCCGATCGGATGCATACACAGCATCAAACAGCCCAAGAAGGGTGACAGGAATTCCCACAGCTGGACCATTTACCACTGCAACCAGAGGCTTAGGGAAATCTATAAAACAGTCTACAAATTCCCTACAGAAATGAAGATAGGAAAGCATTTAATGTTCTAAAGCAACAACTCCTAAGGTATAGGCAAGACAGTCTGAGATGAAGACTCTGACCAGCACTGCCTTTCTGCCTGGTCACATCTACTCTTCTGCCCCAGGACATCCCTATACAAAGCACCTGGTGATAGCAGCAAATCCTACAGGCTGAGCCTGGCTGTACATAGCTATGGTCTAGGAGATTGAGGTGGATGCCTGAGTGCATGCAGGAATCTCACAACCCAGGGGGGCTCAGAGATGGTGGAATCAATCAGACAGGAAGAGTAATGCCTTCATACTGCTTTCTGTGGCTCTCTGTATGACTTCAAGTCTCTTATAACCAGTATTCATTGAAGTCATCCATTCACCTGACCAGGTGACAATCTGTTAAAGTTTTCTGCCCCAGCATGGGAAAACCTTAGAACGCTAGCTTACCTTTTACCTTCTAGTCAGTTTGACAAACAGTGGCAAATGTCAAATAGAATGAATGCCTGCATACTCATGGGCAGGATGGAGACAGAGGCCTGCCCAAAGTCACAATGAGTTGAACTGACACAAAGAAGAGGGCATTTTATTTTTGCTCAACTGATTATTGCTTTGACATATAAGGAGGAGTCCTCAGGGTTCAGGCAAATGTCTCTCTTACCTCAGTAAGAGAGCTACCTCCTCTATTCCACCTGGGGGGATCTTGGTGAAGTTAGTTAAATCATTTCCACTGCTATAGTAGTCCCCATTTCCTGGAAACAATAAAAATGACAGATTTAGTATGCATTCAATGTATGCATTCAGTCTAGAATTAATGGAGAATCAGTGAAATGCCTGGTTTTGTGCTAGTCACTGAAAATATATCAGGATAGCTGTGGTCCTTATCTTCAATGAAGACTAGTGAAGTAGTAGAATTTATCTTATCACTGAAAATACTGGGGGAAGACTGTACTATATGTATCCATGACAAAATTTATAACATAAATTTTGGGCCAGGAGCATAGCCTAGTTGGTAGAGTGCTTGCCTAGCATGCACAAAACCCCAGGTTCCATTCCCTGGTAATACATACACAGAAAAAGCTGGAAGTGGTGCTTTGGCTCAAGTGGCAGCCTGGAGAAAGACCAAGGACAGTACCCAGGCCCTGAGTTCAAGCCCCAGGACTGGCAAACAAAATTAGGAATGATAGCAACAACATTAAAAATTAAAAATTAACAATATAATATAATACATTAAACATGTGTGAATTATTAACTTATGTAGTTTTTTTTAAAATTTAGTGGTTTTGGCTATGAGTAACTGATACCTAGGGAAGGAACAGTCAGATAAGCAGGGCTACCATTTATAATATCTGCATCATCCCAGAACATCCCCAGAGTTCTCCTTGAGGCAAGTGATTCTACCTGCCCAAAGGCAATCACTTTCCAACTTCCATCATCACAGAATAGGACTTCTGCCTAACACTGTAGAGATTCATATGCATTGATTTATACAACATACATTCTCTTCTGTGTTTTAGTGATTTTGCTAGACTGAGGGTTCCACCTCAACACTTGCAACACACTGTGTTGCTGAACTGTGTCTTACCGATCTATCCATGACCTTGTGTGTATCTCTTATGCTTTGTTTTTCACTGCTGAGGACTATTTGTTGTATGAAGAATCACTTAGTTTATCCATTTGCTTTTGACTCATAAGTAGGGTTGTTTTTTTTTTTTTAAATTTCCAGTCCTGTGACTTGAACTCAGTGCCTGGCCATTGTCCTTGGGTTTTCTCAAGGCTAGTACTCTACCATTTGAGCCACAGTACCACTTCCGGCTTTTTCTGTGTATGTGATACCGACCAATCGAACCCAGGGTTTCATGCGTGCTAAGCAAGCATTTTACCACTGGGCCACATTCCTAGTCCTCGTAAGTAGTTTTATGTTCTGGCTACCATGACTTAACCACCATGATTGTCCTGGTATAAACCATACTGGGAGACATTTCACCTTGTCCTGTGTCTATCATACTACTATGTATGTATAAAATTACAGTGCTGTAGTACTGAAAAAATACCTTGAGCTTTCATTCAGTTCTCTAGCAAGTAAGACCCTCCCCAAACAGAAATTTAAATACAAGAACCTCATACTCTAAAATCTGTCCTCTGAGAGGACACCACAGGATTTTCTTTGGAGCCTTTATTTTTAGTCTTGCTGCTTTCCTTTCATTTTCAAATAAACTTGCTCCATTTGTTTTCCAAAAGAGAAAGCAAGAAAGAAATTGAAATAAGAAGTCTGAGAAAATGTCTTACCTGTTACAACAGTGATGGCTGAGTTATCTTTGCTTGCAGCTTTAAGTGCAAGTATAATTGCTTGATACATCTACGTGAATGGAAAGGCAAACAATGAGGAAAAAACAGCAATTAATTCATTGCATCAGTCTGCAAGCCTGTTCCCAGAACAACCCAAACATGTATACTGGTTGCATGTGTGTGTATGTGTGTGTGTGTGTGTGTGTGTGTGTGTGTGTATGTGTGTGAAAGTCTCCTGAGGTGCTGATATTTGTCTAGACCAGGTGAGATGGTGAGATGGTAGCTGGCCAGAGGAAACATTCTGGAAGATGCATCTCAGTTGTCACTTCAAGAAACAGCAAGTGTCGCAGGCAGTCGGGGACATGTTAACAAATGCTAAAAGGCTGGGATTTTTGAGCTGCTAGAATGAGATTCTGGGGTAGTGGTCTCAAAGTTTTACATCAGTAACATTTCTGAAATATTACTAGTATATGTTGCTTGTATGTGTTGCTGTGCTTTACTGTGGGAAAGAATGACAGAGGACAGATATTCACAGATCTAAAGACACAGACATATTAAGGGAGAGATTTTTACATAATGCACAATTAAAGATATAATTGTGTTCTCCTAGGGAGGGTGGAGAAAGCAGTTCTATTATTATTGGAATGCCAATGAAGTAATGTGATAAGGTGCCTTTCTATAGCCAGGATTAGGAGAGGGATACATCTGGGTTTCAGTTTGTTGTTTTCTTTTCTCTTATCAGGATAATGTAAAGAGGGATTACAGTTACATTCATCAGGGGCATTACTTCTCTCACACTGATATCCTTTTCTATGTTTTTGTCCTGATTTCGCTCCCCCCACCCCCTCAGTTACTACTTAATCTGTCTATTTTATTATTAACCGATGGTAATGAGCTCTGTAGAAATGAGAGCTGCCTCTGTAGAGATAGTATAGAAACAAATTAGACACCTGTAATAAGGAACTATCATTGCCATGGTTACAGAGACATGAGGAAGGTAAACAGAAATCAAACTGTTGGAATTAAATGGCACATGCCCGATTTTATAAAATTCTCACTTAAGAATACATCGTGCTAATACCCTGTACCCTCTGTACTATGATGTGTCTTAAAAATCCAATGAATACCCAGAAACGGAGGGACAGAGGGTTAACCGATAGAGCAATGAACGGTACTCACTGGACAACATGTTAAAAATGTATTATATAACTTATGGGTGGGGATGGGAGAGGAAAACTCAGAGAGAGTGAGGAAGGGGTGACACTATCCAAAAAGAAAGGTATTCATTACCTGTAACTGTAATCTCTCTATACATCATCTTTATAATCACAATAAAAAATTAAAATATACAAAAAAATCAAAACAGCCAGGCACTGGTGGCTCATGCCTGTAATCCTAGATACTCAGGAAGCTGAAATCTAAGGATGGCAGTTCATAGCCAGCCTGGGCAGGAAAGGCTGCGAGACTCCAGTTAACCACCAGAAAACCAGAAGTGGAGATGTGGTTCAAAGTGGTAGAGCACGCTCCTTGAGCAAAAGAGCTCTGGAACAGTGCCCACAACCGACAAAAAAACCCAGACCAACACATACACACACACCGAAGAAAACCCCACAGTAATTACAGACCTCTCAAATTTGACTCCTACTTTATCTCCAAGCACCTGATGGATTTCCTGTAATTTATTTCAGAGGAAAGGGTCTAAAATAGCTATCTAGTTATCATTCTAGGTCAAAGGCAGATGCAAAACTCTTGGAAGCTTTTTTCCAAGAAAATCTGGGATATATTCTAATTTTTATATTTTTTAAATTGAAAATTTTGTTATAAAGGTGGGTTATTATTATAATAAAGGGCAGTAACAATCTTTGAGACACTTAAATTATCCAGCAAAAAACCAGAAGTGGAAATATGACTCAGGTGGTAGAGAGCCAGCTGTGATTCAGTGTACACACACACACACTACTAGTATGTATTCATTACACAGGAGGGGATTTCATTGTAAAGTTTTCCTACATGTGTGCATTTAGTCTCCCCTCTCTATTGCTCTCCCTTCCTTCCTTCCTAAAACAGCAGGTTTCACTGAACTATCGTCATATGTATAAACCATCTCCTTCAGTCATATTTGGATTGTGCTATTGGAGGTGAAGTCTCTCTCTTCTCCCTCTGCTGTGTGATGTAAAGATCCACAAGAGCAGAAAAGACATTTATATGACATGAAGACATTCATGGCAACATTATACTTAAGTCTAACCTTAGAGGGCTTCTCTGTGCATTCTCTGATAACCACGTGTATTTCACTTGTCCTGATTTAAATGACTTGTGTTTCTATTCACAGGAAAGTCACTGTGCTTTCTGGATGCGTAGATCCTACTTCAGACAAATTCTAAGCAAAGATTTCATAGTTCGGAATGTTCTCTTGTACAAATCAAATCAGAAAAACCACACAAAAAAAGCATAACTAATGTAGAAACTGCAATGTTTTGAGTGAAACAAACAGAAGAAAATTGGAACCAGAAGCATTTCCAGGAGCAGTGGTCTTACCTCAGTGGTGATGGCATTTTTCTGGGTAGGACGATTAAACATGATTTTTGTGATGCCATCTTCAGAGGTCACAACCACATCATCAGATCCAGGAGTCTTCTGTTTGGCTCCAGATTCTATCTGGCTAGAGGACTCAGATGGAGGACTCAAACTGGACACTAAATCCACGTAATTCTGCCTGGCAGTTTCCTGAAGAGTAAATGACAAATAACTTAGCTATAGTCAAGGAATAAATGAGGATCATGCATGCTAATAAATAGCACTTAGCAGTAGATAAAAGAACTTAGACCTTGATCAATAAAATCACATTAAGGTTTCAACAGGGCTGGGTATGGTGGCTCCCACCTATAATCTCAGCCCTGGAGCGGTGGAGGCAGGAAGATTAGAGTAGGAGCCTAGTTTCAGATACATAGGAATACTTATGGGCAGGAATAGGAGGAAACACTGGGGAAAGCAAGGGAAGGGGTAACACCATCCCAAAAGAAATGTACTCACCACTTATAAAACAGTATCCTCTCTGTATAACATCTCGATAATAACAATAAAATTATATTAAAAAAGGATTTCAAAGACACTTTGAAACGCCAAGCTTCTTCAGAAATCCAGCAAATACAAGCAGAGTAAAAAAGTAAATTCACCTTGGGTAGACTGCCGAGGGCATTCCACGCATCCCATTTGGCCTTGTTAACAAAATCCAACATACCAGGTTTGGGTGTACTACAAGGTCCTTCAGTAGCCTGTGAAGAGAATAAAGGTGATTTAGTGGTCAAATGTTTACACAAACCTGTAAACCAAAGCCTCAAATGTTTAACAATCATAAAGTTCAAAGCTAGCAAGAATACCTCTTGCAAATCTTTTCACAGGGTATACAAAATAATCTGGAGTTTTTTCTTACCTACACTTCTGCTGAGAACACAGAAATAAGGGGGAATGAACGAGTAGAGAGGCAAAAGGTATCACTGTCTACCCATTCCTAAAGTGACAAGTGCCTATGAATGCAAATAATGCAAGAGAAAAACTTTGAGAAATTACTTTCTAAAAAAAAATCTAATAGATCAGCCAGTGCCTGTGGCTCACACCTGTAATTTGAGTTATTCAGAAGGCTGAGATCTGAGAGTTGTGGTTCAAAACCAGGCTGGGCAGATACATTTGTGAGATTCTCCTCTCCAATTAACTGGTAAAAGGCCAGAAGTAGACTTGTGGCTCAAGTGAAAATGCCAGCCTTGAGTGCACAAACTAAGAGTGCAAGGCCTTGAGTGCAAGCCCCAATACTAGCATACACATACACACCATCCACAAAAATATGTAATAGCTTATTAATTTTGCTGATGACCACATTTTTCACGAATGATCAACACACACATATTTTCAAAAGGAACTCAACATTTGAAAACCCACAGGACATTCTGCAATATCCTGCCCCCAAGCTGTGCTGAAGATTCACACAAGAGACAAGTACTTCACTACTGAGCTACATAAATTAAAAGCCTGTGGACAGATTTTTAAAAATATGACTAATTCAGTGAACCCAGCATTGTAGCTAGTAGAGATAAAGTGTGAGCTGTCAGAACCGTAGGCTCTCAGGAAACGATTGAAGAGCATACCAAAAGAAAGTGAAAACTAAATTTTATTTGTTTGAGGTTGGATGCAATGGGGGTGTCTTGAGATGAATAAAATGTCCTATTCAGCTATCTTTTAGAATTGGCAATTTAAAACTTCATTGTAAAATTTCTATAATTTAGTAATGTAGTTAGCTACAAGAGGAAAGAGTCTTTGAAAATCAAAGATCGTAAAGGTGGCCTTGAATTAAATAGGCCTTAAAACAGTCAAGTTGCAAGAGTTAGCCATCTGTGAAGTTGGAGGGAACATACTTCACAAGATAAAGGGTTTGCTTTATTTAGTTGCTTTCACTTCTGATACCAATTGCAAGGAAGAGGAAAGGGCAGTTCCCAACACCACCCTCAGGCTTAATAATTGGCAAGAAAGGCTCACAGAGTCCACTGTAAGCTGTTTCATGAGTATGATTCAAGGGAGGGGGCAGTGTTTATTCTTTAACTCTATTGGGAAAGACTCATAACCTTGACATAGCTGACTGGTTACAAACAACACAGAGGATAGTTACAAATAAAATCAACAAGCAAATAATCCCAGAAAATATCAATACAGAATGGTGATTGGTTACAAGACAGAAAAATTTCCATTTGACAGATTGTTTTTTCTTACGATGTAAGTTCTTGATAACTTATGAAATGGTCAAATTTGGCATTGTTTTGATTTTGAATTTCCTTCCTTCCCTTTATTTTGTGCCCTTTTGTGTCTCCCTCCCTCCCTTCTTTCCTTCTTTCCTTCTAAGTACTGGGGCTTAAACTCAGGGCCTTTCACTTTTTCTTGGCTTTTCCACTCAAGACTGGTGCTCTACCACGTGAGCACTTCCATTTGTTACTTTTTGCTGGTTAATTAAAGATAAAAGTCTCATAGACTGTTTTGTCCAGACTGGCTTTGAATCATTCCTCAGATCTCAACCTCCTGAGTAGGTATGATTATATGTGTGAGTCACTAGAATCTAGCATTCATGTGTTTTTTTAGTGAATGTCAAACATCCCAATATCATGCTATTTCACTCCTACACGCTCAGCATACATTTCAAAATACAGCACTTTTGGGCTAAGAGTATGGCCTAATGGTAGAGTACTCACATAGCGTGCCCTAAGCCTACCAAATACACGGAAAAAGTCAGAAGTGGTGCCATGGCTCAAGTGGTAAAGCGCTAGCCTTGAGAGAGATCAAGGACAGTGCCCAGGCCCTGAGTTCAAGGCCCAGGACTGGTAAAAAACAAAAACAAAAACAGCACTTTTCATGTAACTATGCCACAATAACAACGATTCCTAGGTAACTTCTTTGAAAATTCAGTCCCTATTCAAATCTCCCCAACTGTTTCAAAATACCCTTAAATCAGTTTTTTCCTTTACTCTGGAGTAATCTTAAGTGGTTGTTTTGGGCCACAATAGTTTTTCAAGACATAGCAAACCACAACAAACAAAAGAAAGTAGACCTCACATGCACATGCTTCACAGGAAAGGCAGAAATATTAAATATTAAAGTTCAATTTTAGTAGCCATGCAATGTATCTGTTTCAGAAATCATCAGTTCAAAATGTCTCTAAAGAATGTCAAGTACGGGCTGGGAGTTTGGCCTACTGGTAGAGTGCTTGTCTAGCATGCACGAAGACCGAGGTTCAATTCCTCAGTACCACGTACATAGAAAAAAATCCAGGCGTGGTGCTGTGGCTCAAGCAGCAGAGCTCTGGCCTTGAGAGAAAGTCCAAGGACAGTGCTCAGGCCTTCAGCCCAAGCCCAGGACTGGCGGCAAAAAAAAAAATGTCAATTACATTTGTCAGGCAGATGGTGCATTACTTCTCAAACACTGATACCCCTTCTCATGTTTTTGTCCTGTTTCCTTCCCCTCACACCCTCCCAATCATCTTGTTTCCCTCCTTCCCTATTTCAAATAAACATATATACAATATACCAGTTAACAAAGTCAGATACAGTAACATGAGATTAATCATAAGGGCAAAAGAAGAGAAATAACATAGTACATTAAGAACAACAATCACAAAAGATCAAACTCTTGTTTCATTATCCCGACAATATTAAAAAAAAAAAAAGGAATGTCAGATTGGGGCTGGGATTTTGGCCTAATGATAGAATGCTTGCCTAGTATGCACCAAGATCCAGCCACATTCGATTCCTCAGTACCACATAACAGTAAAAGCTCAAGTGGCTCAAGTAGAAGAGTCTTGAGAAAGTCCAGACTTTCAAGTTCAAGCTCCAGGACAAAAAAAAAAAAAAAGTCAGATTATAGGCAGTTACCTGTTTGTACAGGGCATAGAGTTTTAGCTTTACTTCGTTTCCTGGATCCTTCTTCAAGAGCTTCACCTGATTCATTGCATTTTCAAAGTCCTTCTGACTGGCGCCCATGATTCTGCTCAGGTGTAGCTGAACAACCTGCGGAAGACTACAAAGTATACCAAGTTCTATTTCTTACCTTACATGTCTACAGCCTGATTTTCTTCTTTTTGGGGGGAGGGGGAGGGGAATGGAGGAGAGTAGTTGAGGGGTCCTTTAGCTTTTTCACTCAAGGCTGGAATTTTACTATTTGAACCACAGCTCCAGTTCTGGCTTTTTGATGGTTAGAGATAAGTCTCAAGGTCTTTTCTGCTTCAACTGATTTTGAATTTCTATTCTCAGATCTCAGCCTTCTGAGTAGCTAGGATTATAAGCAGGAGCTACCAGCACTCAACAACATAGCCCAGAACCAAAATTCGATGTTTACTGAGAAATATGTTCTCTATACTGGTTGTAGCAAGCTAGAAGCAAATGAGCCCTAGATAAGAAATCTGTTCAGAAGCTTACTGTAGTAATATTTCAATCATAGAAAAAGCTACATCCAAGAAATATTGGTAAGCAATTCAAAATGAAAATGGCCAAGTACAAGTTTTCTATAAGTGCAAATCAAGGGCATGAAAGGAGCTGGGGAAGGGAACAAGATACACAGAATTTAATCTTGAATCTCAGTGTCCTGAAATAGCCATTGATTATGGAACAAAGTTTATTATTCTTGCCCTACAGTTGCAAAACACCTGTACACACACACACACACACACCCCACACTGAAGGATGGAAGGAGGGGAGAGTGGATGAAGATATAAGAAACAGTTTGAGGGGCTCAACTGCAAAGGAGGGAGTCTACCTGGTTGGAAGATAGTGGTGAGGGCTCAGGCAGGCCTACTTTCACCGCAGGCAAGATGATTAAATAGCCAGACAGGCGCCCTGGAGAAAAAGGAAGCAATGCCAGGTGATAAGCAAAATTAGCTAGGGAATAGTAGGTGGCCCACTTCAGGGGAAGAACACTGAGACCACAGGCAAAAAAAAGGGGGGGGGATGACTTAATGACAAAATCAAGAGCATTAAGTGTAATTAAGAGTGAAAGTATCAGTCAGTTACCGATAAAAACACAGACCTATCACCTTGCCCTGCGCTTAACTTCCATATGGTATAATAAACCCTACACTTGAATCTTGAAAAATTAGTATGTAATTCAATAAAAATCCACTCACGGTATGATGTATTTTTCCCCCCCAAAAAAGAAATAAGCATTTTACTTAAATTTGGCACAGGAAAACTTCCAAGTAAAAAAGAAAGGATGCTGGGCGCTGGTAGCTCGTGCCTGTAATAGTAGTTAATCAGAAGGTGAAGAGCTGTAAGGACGGAGGTTCCAAACTAGCCCAAGAAGCAAAGACAACGAGGTTCTTAGCTCTAATTAACCAGCAAAAAGCCCGAAGTGGAGCTGCGGCTTGAGTAAAAACACTGAAAGGACCAATGTTCAAGGGACAAAAGTTCAAAGCCCCAATATGTGCATGCGCGCTCACACGCACAAACACACACGCGCGCGCGCGCGCGCACACACACACACACACACACACAATGCAAAACGAGTTCACAAAAGGTCTAAATTTGCAACTCTTGATAAAATGGGGTGCAAGCTTTTTATTTCGAAATGAAGTTGTTTCTGGCCCCCTCCCTCCCCCGAGGAGGGGGTTGTTTTTGTTTTAAGTAAATACAATCCCTCCGAATGTTTTAGGTCGCTACCCTGTCGGGGCTTTGGAGCGCGTCCTTCCACTCCGCGTTGCAAGACCCCAATCAGCAAGAAAACAGCTCTAAGTCCACGCGCGCCAGCCAGCAACACCCACCCGCCTGCTGGTTTTCCACAGCGCCCAGCAAAGCCGCAGAATATCCTTGAAGGCCCTCCGGGCTTGCATAACGTCCTTGCGCCCGGGAAAGTACCCAAGTGAGGCGCGGAGGCGCGGGGCGGCGGGGTGCGGGCGGGGCGGCGCAGGCCGGTCCGCGCTCGGACGCGCCGGGCACGGCTCTCCCAGGCCCCGAGGAGGACGCGCCAGTGCCGGCACTAACGAGGAAATCCTGCTACAGACTGAGCGGGACCCACGGGCGACAAACCCCCGCCCCAGAAGGGCGCCAGCGGCGTCCGGCGGTGACCTTGGGCTGGGGAGCCAGGGCTCCTAACTCACCTCAAATACTGAGGACGCCCCAGACTCCGAATCATCAACGCCATCGCTAGTCGCGGCCCAGCAGCAATCGGGGGCGGGGCCTGGACTTGAGGGTGGGATCGAGTCCGGCTTGGGTATGGACGAGAGCCCTGGTGTGGGCGGGGAGAGGGGCGGGGCCTGAGCTTGACAGACACCGGAGGTTGGGCCGCAGCCTGGACCCGCAGTGGGCGGGGCCTGGATGCAAGACCTGGGTGGGCGAGGCCAGAGGCGGGTCTGAACTCGGGAGTGGCGGGGGGCAGAGTGAGGGCGGGGCTTGGGGCGGGGCTTAGACTAGGAGTGGGCGGGGCTGGATCGCGAGTACTGGGTGTAGGCGGGAACAAAGTGAAGGGAGTCTGGAGTGGATGGGGCGCCGGGAAGGGAGTCGCCCAGGGGCTGGGAGCCTGGGTTGTGGTTTATCACCCTTCGCCGCCCTTGCGGTGAATGGGGGCCGAAATGTGGAAGGAAAAACCCACTGTTCCGGGGTGCGGCCGCTGCGGCCCTCGGGGTCCGGCGGAGCCTGGGAGGGATCATTTCACCTTATGGGTGTAGCCGTGAGTTTAGGCTCGCGACCCCAGCTGTAGAATAAAGCTGAAGGTGGAGGGCGCGAGGTTAAACATAACCAAGTGAAGCACCTCGCAGTCCTGGAAGGATTGCCTGAGGATCAGGAATCGCTCGGGACTGTCTTTGGGTGTGTCTGTCTGTCTGTCCAGATTGCTGCCCTTGAGCTTCTTTGCTCCAAGCTGGCTCTCTATCACTTGAGCCACAGCTCCATTTCCAGCTTTTTGGTGATTACTTGGTGATAAGAGTGTCTAACTCGGTCTGGCTTCGAACCACAATCCTCAAATTCAGCTTCCTGAGTAGCCAGGATTACAGGCTTGTGCCTGTAATCAACATTTTTATGTCAACTCACCATCCCTGGGTAGTTTTGCGCCTCACCGAATTATTTAAAGCGTTTCTTCTCAGAGCCGGGCATCTGTGGTTCACACCTGTAATCCTGGCTACTCAGAAGGCTGAAATCTGAGGATCAGGGTTCGAAGCCAGCCTGGATAGGAAGTCCGTGAGACTCATACCTCCAATTAACCACAAAAAGCTGGACATGGAGTTCTGATTCAAACGGTACAGTGCTATCTTTAAGGAAAAGAGCCCGGGGACGGCGCCTGGGTCTGGAGTTCAAGCCTCAGTAACCAGCACCCCGCCCCCCAATATATCCTCTCTGAAGAAATACACTCCCCCACCCGCAAGAAAACAGTCACTGGGGCGGCTGTAGTAGGAGGATTACTAATTCCAGGCCAGCCAAACAGTGAGACTTGCAAACAGCAACGAAATCACTACTACACTCTTACACTTTGTGCTTAAGGTTCAGTACCCATATATGCTTAAGTTTTTCGTGTTCTTCAAAAAATATATATATAGCTGACTAAAATGTGGTAGATTTCCCTTGCCTTCTGAACAAGTTCAGACTTCTTATTCTGGCAGTTAAGAACTCCAAAATTTGGCCCTCTCCTGCCTGCTCTGTTTATAACACCATGCTTGAAATTTCTGTTTCAGATGAGCTTGAGTGTCTCTGGTTCTTTGTTTGCTTAGTCCAAACACTAGGATGGACATCCAGGAAGACTTGACCTAACGGTTGGATCCATTTGGTCCTCCTGAGATGGGCCTTGTCTCCCAGGCTTGTCTTTATCCTCTCTGTATGTCACTGTGTTCACATCTAACAATTTATCACACATTCTGGGAAAAGCTACATGTATTAACTCCAGTTCTTGCATCCTGACACATTTTTTTTTCTTTCTTTCTTTCTTTTTTTTTTTTTTTTGCCAGTCCTGGGCTTGGGCTCAGGGCTTGAGCACTGTCCTTGGACTTTCTCAAGGCTAGCACTCTACCACTTGAGCCTCAGCACCACTTCCAGCTTTTTGCTATGTTATATGGGGTCCCGAGGAATCGAACCCTGGTCTTCGTGCATGCTAGGCAAGCACTCTACCACTAGGCCAAACTCCTGCCTGCCCCCCCCCCCCCCCCCCCCCCCCCCCCCCCCCCCCCCCCCCCCCCGCCCACCGACACATTTCTTGACACAGTACTTTGAAGATGGTTATTGAATGTCAGATGAATTATTGAAGGTTTCTCTCTAGCGTGTGTGTTTCTTCATGTAACATAGGTACAAAGTCATTTCTACCTTCTTATTAAGTTGTCATCAGATGTTAACATAGTGTTTGGGTACTTGGAAGTATTTTCAGTGAATGGTAGCTAGAAATGGCAAAGAAATTTGACTTTTTATCCAGTTCCTATATTGAAGCATATTAAGAAAATGATACTAATGAAACTATGGTGATGCTTATTTCTAGACAGTTCAGGGGGTGGGATCTGTTATACCTTCTTCTCTTAGTAAGATTATTAGTCCATCTTCTTTCTCTGTTCTGCATTATAATTATTTCTGGCTTTTTTGAGGTGGATTTGAACTAAGTTGGAGCTATACCATTTGAGCCACACCTCCAGCCTGGCTTTTTGTTTACTGGTTATTTTGGAGAGAGTATCTAGAAAACTTTTCAGTTGTGGCTGGCCTCAAATCTTGATTGTCCAGATCTGTCTTCTGAATAGCTAAAATTATAGGCTTGAGCCTAGTACCTGGCTCGGTGCTTTACTTTGATGACAAACTGAGATAATTTAAACCAGTGCTAGTGTAGAAGAGCAAGCAGAAGCTATTACTTAGGTCACCCTTTCCTACTTTTTCAAAGCTATGCCCTCACTGTATAGCCTAGGCTGGCCTCAAACCCCTCTTTCCTTAGCCTCCAAGGGTTAGGGTGTGCTACCACACATGGTTTTTCTCTAATCTTTTTTTTTTAAACCATTCCTGGCCTGGGCACTGTTCTTGGGATTTCTCAAGGCTAGAGCTCTACTACTTGAGCCACAGCACCATTTCTGGTTGGAAAAAAATTCTATTTTTGTGGCAATGGGAGGGAAAAACTGAGAGAGTGCAAAGGAAGAGGTGACATTGTCCAAAAATCAATGAGCTATTCACCTGACTTATATAAGGATAACCCCTCTGTATACCACCTTTATAATAACCATAAAATGTTTAAAAAACTCTGTTTCTTCAGGACTGGATTCAAATCAATCTATCTCCTTCCACTTCCTTTTCGCTTTATAGCTAGACTTTATATCACCTGTCTTAACAACAGCATGTGTTCAGGTCAGAAGTACTAAACTAATATGGTAGAATCTTACCAGTTTGTGGATGTTTGCTCTTGTTTCTAACAGTTAGAAGATATTTCAGAAATGAACATTTTGACTCAGTTTATCACTTCTGCCCAAAACTCTTAAATCTCTATAGCTTGTTCTATTTTATCCATTTTTATTTGTGTTTGTTTCATTAACCTAACCCTGTACTTGGTAGTTTTCTTTTCTTTTATTCATTTTTCTTTTTACCATTCCTGAGGCTTGAACTCAGAGGCTTGGGCTTTCTCAAGGCTGGTGTTCTACCGTTTGAGCCACAACACCACTTCTGCCTTTTTCTGTGTATGTGGTACTGAGCAATAGAACCCAGGGCTTTGTGCATGCTAGGTGGGCACTCTATCACTAGGCCACACTCCTGGCCTTAGTGGTTTTCTTTTAACTGTTTTTTTTTATAACTAAGAATATTCCCTCAGTTATCTCCCTCCCAAGATTGGGACAAGTAAATATTACTATGTAAGACATAACTGTTTTCTTTTTCCCCAAGAGTCACTCCACGTTTTTCTTGTTTATGCCAAAGTTTAACCTACAATCTGTTCAAATCCAACAGAATAGAATGGAAACGGCTATAACAAATTCAGCCCAGGAGAGCCACAAAGAGAATAATAAAACATACATCATGCATAATGTCGCATTGGATATAACAGTGTAACATTGACTGAATTAATTCAAGGGCTGAAAAAGATATTGGAGAAGGGTACCCATTGTTGACAGAAATAAGTGACATCCAGTTGACTAAGCTCAGGTGATCTGCTCTTCTCCCTTCTATTCTAGACAGAGTAAGTTTAGAATTCTAGCTATAAATCACCCACTCACATCCTTAAAATCATTAAGAAGACTCAGCAATTCCTCTTTATTCACAAATTCGGTATTTGTGAATGTACCTACTTGCTACAGTTCCTCTGCAATCCTCCTCAGTCCTCACAGGTTTCTCAGGACTTTTCACTGAATGTAGGAAGAGGTGACTGACCAGAAATTCCTGTTCACAGCTGGGATATAGCCACACAAGATGACATTCGATCTTGCTTCCTCTACTGATTATAGTAAACAAAGGTCCTTGTGGTCTAATAAGTGCCATGTTTCAAATCTGGGGTGGTGTGTGTGTACCAGTTGTGGAGCTTGAACTCAGGGCTTTATGCCCACAGTTATCTATTTTGCTCGAGTCTGGTGCTCTACCCATTGATGGTTAATCGTAAATAAGAGTCTCTCAGATTTGTGGGCCATGAGCTGGATGCTAGCTACTCAGGAGGCTGAGATCTGAAGGTCACAATTCAAAACCAGTCTGGGCAGATAAATCCAAGAGACTTTCATCTCCAGTTAACTAGCAAAAGGCTGGAAGTGAAGGTATGGCTCACGTGGTAGAGTGCCTAAGCAAAAAAGCCAAGTGATGGCACACAGACACACAGACACAGACCACACACACACACACACACACACACACACACACACACACACACACAAATTGGCTTTAGAACTGTGATTCTCAGATATCAGCCTCCTGAGTAGCTGGGATTTCAGGCATGAGCCAGAAGCAGCCAGCTTATTTTTCATCTTTTTTTTCCTCAGTGATTTTGCTTTTTAAAATAGACCCCAAAGGCCAGGAGTTTGCTCTACTGGTAGAGTGCTTGCCTTGCATGCACCAAGACCCGGGTTTGATTCCTTGGTACCACATACATAGAAAAAAAAAGGCTGTAAGTGGTGCTGAGGCTCAAGTGGTAGAGCTCTAGTCTTGAGAAAGGTCAAGGACAGTGCTCAGGCCCTGAGCTCAAGCCCAGGACTGGCAAAAAAGAATAGACCCTAAAGGTACAATGCTTCAGAGTATTTGCACCACCAGGAAGTTATTATATGCCTTGCCATGGGACTAAATAAAGCTCTTTAATATAAGTTAAACTTTTGTTCAGCATGAATTATAATGATGTTGATGATGTTGTGTTAATGAACCAGCCACATATCTTAAATATGATGCCTTTAAACAGAAACATATTGGCATAAGGTTATGTTTTGATCTGTTGATGAAAACATAACTAAGGCTCAAAGAAAACTAATCCTGGGCTAGGAGCATGGCCTAATGGTAGAATGCTTGTTTAGCCCGGGGTTTGGTTCCTTAGTACCACATACACAGAAAAGGCCAGATGTGGTGCTGTAGCTCAAGTGGTAGAGGACTAGCCTTGAGAGAGCCCAAGGACAGTGCCCAGACCCTGAGTTCAAGCCCCAGGACTGGAAAAAAAAATTGAAAAGAAAACTAATCCTGTATTACCTCTAGGAACAATAATTCCAGATAGTTATCTCTCATCCTGCAGATGACTGGTCTAGAACCCCTCTCAAATATCAAAATCTGAGGATGTTCAAGTCCCTTGTTGAAAATCATATCATATATGCTGTATAAAGTCATCTCTAGTTCTCTTGTAATAACTAATACAGTGTGAATGCCTATGTATGCCTGCTTACTTTCTACGGGTATCTGTATTATCAGATGGTCCTTAGTGATTTATCTGTGTTTTATTCTAGATGTTTTGAACTCACGGTTAATTGAATTGGCTGATGTACAACCTGTGGATCTGGAGGGAAGGCTCCATGAATGTGTTCAGTATTCCCTGTGATTTGAGACAATTATGGATAATGCGAATGAAGCATATGAGCAGTTGTCTTAGCCTTGGCCTCTCCCAGAAGCAGATCACAAGAAAAGAGTTTACTTAGGACATAATTTTAGGAATAATTTTGTGAGAAGGATGGGAAAACAGGGGACGGGGAATGGTAGGAATAAGGGGGTGAATTATCAAGTAGGTTTTTTTTTTCTTTTCTGTGGATACCTGAAGTTTATGCTGCTGGGAGCCCTGGAAACCAGTGAAGAGCATAAATTTCAGACTGGGCCCTTCCAAGTAGAGACCACTTTTTGTGATTCCAGTTTTATAACCTTTCCTCCCAGAGTATATTTCATATGAATACATTTCTCTTACATTTGTTACTTTATGGACCATGCTGTGGTCTATCTTGTTGAATGTTCAATGTGCTTTCCAGAAACAAACAAACAAAAAAACAAAGATAAAAATTAGCCATGTGCTGGTGGCTCATGACTGTAATTCTAGCTACTTAAGAGGCTGAAAATGAAGATAGCTTGAAGATAGATTGAAGTTAGCCCAGATAAGAAAGTCCATGAGACTTATATCTTTAACCACCAAAAGTAATCTGGAAGTGGAGCTGTGGTTCAAGTTATAAAGCACTAGCACAGAGACAGTGCTAATGGCTACACTTGCAATCCTAGCTACTCAGTAGATTGAGATCTGAGGATCATGGTTCAAAGGTAGACCTTGTAGAAATGTTTGTGAGACTCTTATCTTCAATCAATTACCAAAATGCCAGAAATAGAACTGTAGCTCAAGTGGTAGAATGCTAGCCTTCAGCAAAATGCTCAGAAATAGCATCTACTCCCTAAGTTCAAACCCCAGTATCACCCCCCCTTGCGCGCGCGCACACACACACACACACGCACACACGCACACACACACACACACACAGAACAAGCTCAGGGACAATGTTAAGGCCCTGAGTTCCAGCCACACACATTATAGTCTACTGTTGTTGGAAGGTATTCTTTATATGGCACTGATTTTCTGTGTATTTCTGTGGGTTACTGAGAAGAATGTTAGTGTCATCAAGTATAATTGGGAACATTTGAACTATTGTATCACTTCAGTTCTGTCAGGTTGGACATAAGGCATTTTTGTATCTTCTTGGTGAATTGACTATTGTGTACTGTCCCATTTCTCTTGATTTCATTTATTTTGTCTCAGTATAGACAATAAGCTTTTATTTCAATTAATGTTTATGTGATTTCTCTGTTTTTATCTTTTTAATAAATGTATATCCTGATATGTGTATGCATAAATAACATATTTGAAATACATTTCTTGTAGCAAGTATGTAGGTGTTTTTTTAAATGCAATTGAACAAGCTTTGCTTTTTAAGTGATATATTTAGATTACTTATAAAGTGATTATTGACATGATTAAATTTAGGCCTACCATTTTTGAATTTTTCTGTTTGTCTTGTTCTTGTTTTCCTTTTCTCCATGTTTGCTTTCTTTTGATTTTTTTTTTTTGGCTCCAGTCCTGGGGCTTGAACTCAGAGCCTGGGCACTGTCCTTGAGCCTTTTCAAGGTTAATGCTCTACCATTTGAGCCACAACACCATTTCTGGCTTTTGTGTGTATGTGGTACCCAGGAATTGAACCCAAGGCTTCATGCATGTTAGGTAAGCACTCTACCACTACGCAACACTCCTGGCCCCTCTTTTGAATATTTTCATAAACAATAAAATGAAATGGTATTATGTGTTTTCTGTTAGCTGTTTCATATCTCTATTCTTTTTTCAGTGGTTGTTTTAAATATATATATACATATGCATACATAGCTATTTGTATATTAGATTTTCGGTCTACTTATGAACTACTTAATATTTATTAACATCAAGTAAAATGTAGAGGACTTCTAGTTACTGGATTCTTTCTCCTCTCCCTTTGTGTTGTAGTTATGTGTTACATTCGCCTACATCAGCACTTTTCCAGTGTTGCAATCATGTGTTCATGTGTATTTATATGAGTGAGTGTGTTGTGTATGGGGTATTTGTGTACCCATATGCCCATAATGGGGATTGAATTCAGGGACTCTTGTTCTCACATTTCACTTAGCTCCTTTCTCTACAAGTTGATCCACATCTCCACTTCTGGATTTGTTTTGGGGGGAGCTGCTAACTGGAGATAAGAATCACTTGGCTTTGTCTGTGTGGGATAGCAATGTCCCACAATCCTCAGATATCAGCTTCCTGAGTATCTAGGACTACAGGTATAAGCCATAAGTATCCACCACTATATCCAATGAGTGTTACAATGTTTGTTTTCAACCGTCATACATAGTTCAATAACTTAAAAGATATCATTTTAGCAGCTATTTATTATTTCCCCCTTTATTTATGAGGTTCTAAGTTTTCTTCTGGGAGTATTTTCCTTCAGCTTCAAATTCCTTTAGCAATTCCTCTTAGATTAGATATATCATCTATGATTTCTCTTTGCTTTCTTTCCTCTGAAAATACCATTGCTGTGCCTTAGTTCCTAGGGATATTTTTGCTTGATATAGAATTTGGAGTTGATGTGTCTTCTTCTATCACTTGAAATATTTTGATCTATTGCCCTTATGATTTTTGAGAAGGAATGTTTATATAATATGACAGGTATCTTTAGTACTTGAATTGCTGTTCCCCTATATAAAAGCATATATATATATATATATATATATAATTTCACTGCAGCCTGTTTCAAGGTATGTTTCTTTATCTTTTTTTAAAGCAGGTTTCTTTATCTAGCATAGGCTGACCTTGAACTATGGATCTTTTTTTTTTCAGCCTCCTAATGCATACTGAATACTGGGATTGCTCTGTTAAGATCTTTTATTTTGCCAGTTGTGGGGCCTTGAACTCAGGGCCTGGGTTCTGTCTTTGAGCTTTTTCACTCAAGACTAATCCTCTATGACTTTAAACCACAGCACTTGAAGTGGTTTGCTGGTAGTTAATAGGAAATAAGAATCTCTACCTAGGCTGGCTTTAAACTGAGATCATTAGAGCTCAGCCACCAGTACTCAGCCTTAAGATACACACACACACACACACACACACACACACATTTTTTAAACAATCCTTATTTTTCTGGGTTTGTTTATTTTTATTGCTGGCTAATTTTGAGGCATATAAGTTTATCTTGTTTGGGATCTGATGGAATTCTTGAAACTATCTTATACCATGTTTGTAAAATTTTTTTTAATTGTTTTATGTTCACTGTCTCCCAGTGTCTTAGGTGGCTTTTCTCTTCTTAGTTGATATAATGGCACTAAGATTCTCCCACATGTCCTGTGGCTGGTCTTCTTTCTTTTCTATTCTTTTGTCTTTTTCATCAGATGTAGTAAAGACCATTGCTCTATCTTCAAATTTACTTCTTTCTCATCTCTACCCAGCTTTTAGTGCCTTTAAAGCATTTCTAGGGGCTGGGAGTGTGGCCTAGTGGTAGTGTGCTTGCCTAGCATACACAAAGCCCTGGGTTCAATTCCTGGGTAGCACATACACAGAAAAAGCTGGAAGTGGTGCTGTGGCTCAAGTGGTAGAGCACTAGCCTTGACAGAGCTCAAGGGCAGTGTTCATGCCCCGTGTTCAAGTCCCAGGACTGGCCAAAAACGTTTTTGCAATTCTTAAATTTCTTTCTCTCTTTGAAAAAGAAAAGAAAGCTTCCTGACCAGTTGCTAGGCCGTATGCCTCTAATGCTAGCTACTCAGCAGAGTGAAGTATGAAGGATTTCAGTTTGAGGCCAACTGGGCCAAAAAATTTCCTAGAGATTATCTCCAAAAAGCTAGCAAAATGTAGGGTTGAAGATACGGTTTAAGTTACCACTGGCAAGCGTGTGGCCTTGCTAAGAAAACAAAACAACCAACCAAAAGGAGCACAAGGAAACCCAGCTTCTTGGTCTGGGAGTATGGCTCAGTGGCACAGAATGCGTTTAGATTTGAGAGGCCCTTGGTTCCATTTCCAGTACCATTCTCCCCTACCTCTCCCCACTCCCAAGAAAAGAGCTCTAAATGATTGATTCCTATTGCTTCTTATCGATCTGCAGATTTTGTCTGTTGTATTGCAATTGACCACCAGGATATTTTTTCCGTCACTGGTATGCTTGTTTTGGGACTCCACTGTATCATTTGGGCTTCCCAGCCTCCACTGACCAGACACAGGCCTGCATTAGGCAATTCTGTGTTTGACAATGGCAGGTTGAAGCTATGTCTGTTAGCTCCAGGTGCTTTGTTTTATGCAGATCCCCCCTCCCCCCAACCATGTCTTTCATTGGGCTAGATATGCTGAGTTAAATTAACTAAGTGTATTCACTGATAGAAAAATCACAGGTCCAATCTAGCCAATGTAATATACCTTTTAAATTCCTAATCTTCATTCTTCTCCCTCTCCTTCTCCTTCTTCTTCTCTTGATTTCTTTCCCTGTCTCTAGTTCTAGGTACTAAGCATTAAACCAAGGCACTTGGGCAGGCCAGACAAGAGTTCTACCATGGAGCTACAACCTTAGAAATTCGTGGTGCATATTTCATACTTCTTAACATTTTAAGCTCAATTATTATCACAGTCTTTACAAATCTAATAACATAGGGTTTAGAGACTTTACAGGGCCCTAGGCAAGATGGAATTAATGTATTAAAATATTACAGTCAAAGAACAGAAAGTTAAGATGATCCTTAGCATGACTGACAGGAAGTAAATGATCTGCCATTCATCGACCATGAAGTTGTTGGCAACACTTAGCAAGCTGGCAAGTTGAGAA
Organism: Megascapheus bottae; assembly: GCF_031878675.1. NCBI lineage: Eukaryota > Metazoa > Chordata > Mammalia > Rodentia > Geomyidae > Megascapheus > Megascapheus bottae. The sequence goes on along the minus strand of NC_143530.1, from coordinate 27,398,567 downwards.
CGTTTATTGCTTTTTAGTCATTCCTTCAGGGACTGTTTACTAGTCATCTGTATGTGCAAGGAAGGAACAACGAGCACCATTGAAATGCAGCTGGGGCTTGCTGGAGGCTCCTGGATACCTGTGGGCAGATTTGCTGAAGAACGGCAGGTCTCAGCTCTTTCTGAGGAAGGACAGTAAGTCTCTAGCAGAACTGCTTCCAAAGCCACACACTGTTGGGGGGTGAGGCTGGATTCAGATTTGTGTTGGAATACCATCAGTAAGAAGTTCATCAACCAAAGATCAGCGTCATCAATAAGCCATCATGTGCCAGCTATATTACCCGTAATGACATCAGTGATAAGTCAACAGTTTTTGTTGTTTTACAGAAAGATCTTGAAATTGAAGCACAGGATCCCAATAGCTTGCTCAAAGTCTCAGCAGGAAGTCTGTGACCTGAGGGGGGGGGGTCTCTCTGCTCTTTAACCACTTTGTGAACTGAACCATGCACAAGAATTAGCATCAATGACAGGGAATGGTGACTTATTCCTGAACTCCCAGCTACTTAGGATGGAGGTATGAAGCCAGCCTGGCAGGAAAGTCCATGAGACCCTTACCTCCAAATAACCAACGAAAAAGTCAGAAGCAGAGCTGTGGTTCAAGTGGTTGAGGAATAAAAAAAAAAAAAAACCAATTCAGGGATAGCACCCCAGACCTGAGTCCAAGGGCCAGGATACACACACACACACACACACACACACACACACACACACACACACACACATACACACACACACACACAGAATTATAAAGACCTAAAGAGTTTCAGTTCCTTGCAGGCGGTACTTATTTTTTGTTTATTTGTTTGTTTGAAAATATAAATGTGTCCAAAAAATCAAGCCATTTATTATTTTAATCCAAGTAAAACAAATTAGCTAAATTGACTATAGGTAAAGGAATTAGATATTAATTGTGAAGGATAACAGATTGGAATGATGTGATGTCAAACAAGCTATCAGGAAAATAGGCTTAAGAGTCAGAGACCACTAAATCTTATCCCTAGGTAAATGTTTATATGGCAAACAGAATTAATGGGCTACAATTATTGCTGACGTGTGTGTGTGTATGTGTGTGTGTGTGTGTGTGTGTGTGTGTGTGCTGGTCCTCAGCTTTAACTCAAGGTCTCAAGTTCTTCAGTGTTTTCTCTTCTGACTGTCTCTCTACCACTTGAGCTATATCTCCACTTCTGGAGTTTTGATGGTTAGTTAAGATAAGTTTCCTGGATTTGTCTGTCTGTCTTTCTTTCTTTCCTTCTGAAGGAGGTGGGGAGGATGTTTAATAAGCATCTCATGAACTTTCCTGCCCAGGGTGGCTTTGAACCTTGATCCTCAGATCTCAATCTTCTGAGAAGCTAGAATTACAGCTATATTCCACCAGCACTGGGCTGATTGGTTGACTGTGATTAAATGTTCTCTAACTATCAGTGATTACCTTCCTTAAAAGATAAGCTATCTCTAGTAATAAGTGGGGAGAAGTAATTTAAGTCCATTTTCTGGTATAAACTTCTTTCAGTGTCCAGAGTGTAGTTTCCCATTTTCTACTAGAAAATAAGGGTAGACATTAATTGTGCTTCATTGAATCAGTTAAGAGAATTAGGCACAAGGTGTCACAGCTCTGCCACAGGGTATGTTTAAAAATAGGACTACCTTCCTGTTTTATAGGATGCATCACTTGCTGTGAAAACACTCAATTAGAAAACTTGCTGCTCCCTTGGTCACCAGCCCTCAGATAATGAGGGACACCTGGAGGGCGGCCTACTGCCCAGAGGGTGGGTAGATGCCAGATGGGAAGTGGCTGAACTTTACTGAACATTGCATTTGAGTGGCAGTGAAGGCAGCTGGAAAACCTTTGGGGACAATTCTTCACCCCAGATTTCTACAACTTTCAATCAAAGGACTCAAAATTTGTTATGAATGACCATTTCCTAGCTAGGTGTTGGTGGCTCATGCTCGTAATCCTGGCTACTCAGGAGGCTAAGATTTGAGGATTGCAGTTCAGAGCCAGCCTGGGCACAAAAATCCGTGAGACTCACATCTCCAATTAACCACCAGAAAACCAGAAGTGGCACTGTGGCGCAAAGTGACTAGCCTTGAGCTGAAGAGCTCAGGGGCAGTGCACAGGCCCAGAGTTCAAGCCCCACAACTGACCAAAAAAAAAAGAAAAAAGAAAAAGAAAAAGACAATTTCCTTGTTTTGCAGGCCTTAGAAAGAGTTGAGATCTCTTTCTTTCGTTCTCTCCTTCTCTCCTTTCAAGTCCTCAAGGATTATTTTAGTCTAGTAATTTTTTTTTTTTTGCCAGTCCTTGGCTTGGGCTCAGGGCCTGAGCACTGTCCTTGGACTTTCTCAAGGCTAGAACTCTACCACTTGAGCCTCAGCACCACTTCTGGCTTTTTTCTATGTATGTGGTACTGAGGCATCGAACCCGGGTCTTCGTGCATGCTAGGCAAGCACACCCGGCCCTAGGGATTCGTTTTGATGTATGAATTAGGAAAGGTAACTCAGCTGGGCCAAAGGCAGCCTTAAAAGCACAGGGTTGAGCTATCTGGATTTCAGCGTGTTCCTTTCCCCTCAGGCAGCAAACAGGTTCGCACAAACTGTATGTGCTAGTGATTGCTGTGGCCCAAGGTAGTTACAAAAGGAGTGTTAGTCAAATAGTCAAGACATCTGCAGTATAAGGTAATTTGAAAGACTGGGGCATAGGAGCTGCCATGGTAGACTGGCATGGTCAGGAGAGGTTTTAGGAATGCTGGATGCCTAGGGATTGTGGAAAGAAACATTCTCTTCAGAACAGGTTTTGTCTCTATTTTTTAAAGATGGGCTGCAGCTCCAATCTACATAGCAGGAAGCAGGCTTTTGTCTGAGTGGTATGCACTGTGATAGAAGTGAACTTCCCACATACGCTCTGAAGTTATCTGTGTCTGCTAGACCATTCTACTGTGTTGCCCTTTCAAAAGAAGAAGAGAATCGGGACTTAGAACAGAAGGAAAACTGTCTCTCCTTCTATTTTTGGTGCTGGTCCTGGGACTTGAACGCAGGGTCTGGGCTCTGTCCCTAAACATTTTATGCTCAAAGCCACTTGAGCCACAACTTCACTGCTAGCTTTTTTGATAGTTAATTGGAGATAAAGAGTCTCATGGTTTTCCCTGTCCAGGCTGGCTTCCAACTGCAGTCTTCAGATCTCAGCCTCTTGAGTAGCTGGCAACAACTCTCTCTGCTACAGAATTCTATTACATCATCCCTCCTACAGAGTGTTCTTAGTAATGAGTACATTTAAAAAATAAGAGTAGTTGGTTTCTGGTGGCTCATACGTGAAATTATAGCTACTTGGGAGGCTGAGATTTGAAGCTCAAGGTTTGTCTGAAGCCATCCAGGGCAGAAAAGTCCAAAAGACTCTTATCTTTACCTTTTTTTTTTTTTTTTGGCCAGTTCTGGGGAGTGAACTCAGGGCATGAGCACTGTCTTTGGGCTTTCCTCAAGTCTAGTGCTCTACTACTTGAGCCACAGCTCCACTTCTGGCTTTTCTATGTATGTGGTATGGAGTAATCGAACTTGGGTCTTCATGCATGCTAGGCAAGCACTCTACCACTAGGCCAAACTCCAGGCCCCAAGACCTTTATCTTTAACTCACCACTAAAACGTCAGAAGTGGAGGTGTTGCTCAAGTGAGAGCGTATCCACTGTGGATGAAATAAATCAAGAGAAAGCTTAGGGTCGTGAATTTAAACCCCAGGATAGGGACAAAATAAATGAGATGGTTTAAGGGCTGTTTCTCCTTTTCTGTTACTGATGCTGGGTATTGACATGCAACAAATGTCTTTTTAATATTAATAAGCTAATGGCTGATGCCCTAAAGCTACAAATATTATTTTTTAGCTACAAATATTATTAATGTAATAGGGGATAATGTGCTTAATTGTCTACTTCTACACAGTGACTTCTTAAACTTTGTACTCAGCTTTATTAATTTTCAGAAGTCAATATCAACTTTGTTGTTGCTATTATACATATTAAAAATTACACTAAGTACTAATTGCTGACCTCAACCCTATTTCAGAAATAATATTCCATTTGCATAACTAGATTCTTTTCTAATTGATTTTACCTAGGTATTTTTAACTATTGGGTGTTATAATGAAAGCTTTTCCCCATGACACTTTGCACAGAAAAATGTTCACTTTGATAAATTACCTAGATGCCCAGGAGAGCTGATGTTTTGTATTCCAGATGAGTTTAGTTGAGCAGTTTCTTTGTGCTGGACCTACTGTGGGGACTGGGGAGATCTTGGGGGTGGAGGATCCCCTGTGTAGGAAGGCCATGTGGAAAGAAGGAAGTGAATGACTACCTCTAAGTATCTGTACTGTGCCAGATCATCTCTGTGCTCAGAGACTAGATTTAATTTTATTTATTTGTGCCAATGTTGTGATTTGAACTTAAGGCTTTGAGCTCTTTGCTTATCTTTGTCTACTACTTGAACCACACCTCTATGTGTAGCTCTTGGTTGGTTAATTGGAGAAAAGAGTCTCATGAGCTTTTCTGCCTGGGCTGGCCTTGAATTGCAACCCTCAGATCTCAGCCTCCTGAGTAGCTTAGATTACATTTGTGAACCACTGGTGCCTGCTCAGAGATTAGATTTTATTTTAAGAACAAATTTAAGTTAGTGAGAAATTTGAAGTAGATTTTGTGTATGTGTGTGTGATCCTAGAATTTGAGCTCAGGGCTTGGCACTTATTAGGCAAGTATTCTGCCACTTGAGCTAGGCACCTAGCTACCCCAGGAAGTTTAAAGGCATCAAACACTGGTTATCAGCTTATTCTGGTGAGAGAGCACTCCGTATGTAGTGGGTTCTGTGAAACAGGGTTATTACTTACCAATAAGCAGCAAAGGGGCAACAGAAGCCTGGGATGGATGGTGAGCCAGTTGCTCAAGTCCCAGGAAAGCTGCCCTGGGCAAAGGGTATTTGTAAGCCCCACTTGTACTCACTTGCTAGAGCACAGCCCGTCCTGGATTATATGCCCTGGGGCTATCGGAGTGACTGGATAAACCACTGAAGAACATCTAGACCAGAACTAGAATTACATTCCAGCACATTTTAGAGGTGTGTGTGTGTGTGTGTGTGTGTGTGTGTGTGTGTGTGTGCGCGCGTGTGCACCTGTGGTGTGTATACACAGGTACTGGAGCTTGAACTTAGGGCCTCCAGCTCTTATGTGGATTTTTCTGTTCAAAACTGGTACTTGACCCTTGAGACATAACTCCACATCCCACTTTTTAGTGGCTCCTTGGAGATAAGAATCTCTCTTGCATTTGTCTTCCAGGGCTGGCTTTGAACTTTGATCCTCAGAGCTCAGCCTCCTAAGAAGCTAGGATTATAGATAGGCGTGAACCACCAGCTACTGGCTCCATTTTACAACGGTTGAGAACCATGAATGAGAAGGGAAGGGAAGGGAACCAGGCTGATCCCAAAGCTATCCAGAGAACTAGCCTACAATGTGTCTTAAAATGATCAAATGGACTCTAATAGAAAGAAAGATGATGCCATAGCCTGTCCTTCCTTCCTTCCTTCCTTCCTTCCTTCCTTCCTTCCTTCCTTCCTTCCTTCCTTCCTTCCTTCCTTCCCTCTTCCTTTCTCCTTCACTTTCTCTCTTCTTTCCCTCCCTCCCTCCCTCCCTCCTTTCTTTCTTTTTTTCTTTCTTTCTCATTTCTCTCTATGTGTTCATACTGGGACTTGAATTCAGAGCCTTGTGCCCTCACTTGGTATTTTTGCTCAAGGCTGGCACGCTATCGGTTGAACCACACCTTCACTTCTGGCATTTTGGGTTAAGAGTTGGCTTTGAACCTTGATCCTCAGGGCTGGCTCTGATCAGCTTTGAACTTCCCGAGTACCTAGGATTAATGGTGTGAGCCGCCAGTACCCATCAGTGTTGTATTTTTTTTTTTTTTTTGCCAGTCATGGGCTTGAGCTCAGAGCCTGAGCACTGTCCTTGGACTTTCTCAAGGTTAGAACTCTACCACTTGAGCCTCAGCACCATTTCTGGCTTTTTTCTATGTATGTGGTACCGAGGAATTGAACCCGGGTCTTCGTGCATGCTAGGCAAGCACTCTACCACCAGGCCAAACTCCCAGCCCAGCGTTGTATTTTTGTTGTTGTTGTTAACTTCTCTCTATTGGACAGTAAGTCCTTAAAGACAAGAATAGTCTCAAATGCTGTCTTCCCGACACATATATATTATAGATGGTTATTAAATGTCTGATAAATAAATGAATAAGAAATGATGCCTTCACTTTTGTTGTTTGTGATTGGGATGAATGGGATTTGGGGTGCTGAGACCCTATAAGAGCCTCAGACCGAACATGTATTGAGCTCCCTTCTTATCCCTTTCTTCATCTTCATCCCTTTCCCTCTACACTGAGCCCATAAACCAGAGGTCCTACCTTCATCTTAGGGCATGCTTCCCCATTTCCTATCAGACCACGGTTTTCCTCTTTAGCAGTTTCTGGTTATCTTCCTTCTCCACTCTCCTCACCCCAAGTCCGGCCTCAGCATCCTATCACTCATCAGCCTGGGTCCTGCAGTAGCTTCTTGATAGGTCTACCGCATTCACAGCTCCTCCATCTTTGCCTGGCATTATTGACCTGCCTGAAACCTGTCCGCTAGGATAAAGGGCAGATGGATAAGTTCTCTGTGCCTGGCCCGTGCTCAGTCTCGTCTCTTGCTGACATTGGCCATTTGCTATGGTCAACCCCATCGCTTGTCTCCCTCTCTATAGCTCAGAACTCCTCTTCCCCCTGGCTTAGCTGACTCCTGCTTTACTGATCATTGCCTGTCTTCCAGCTTAGCCTTTGAGCTGTGTTCTCACCACGGTGCCTAGGCTAAGGAGTCCATTTGCAGGCCCTGCTTTCCTTGGCCAAGGAGAAAGGGTAGAACACCATCACTGCATCTCACCTCAGATTTGAAAACCATGTATACAAAAGAAGACCCATCTTCTGCAATTTCTTCAAGCTAAGTAGAGGATCTGGCCCTTCCTAGCCAAGGACCTAAAGTCTTGTCTTTCCTTATCAAGGAGTGACATGAGACATTCAATGGTTGGATTGTCCGGAGCATTTTTTTACTCCAAACTGGAAAAAAAAAGCCATATGAGAAAATAGGGAGGATAATGAGCCACAGAAACAATATAAGAAACAAACCAATATCCCCTAGCCTATTAGTACCATAGAGATAGACAACAATTTTTAACTAAGTGGTTCAAGAGAGCCATAAGCAAGAAGCTCATTAAGGCTAAGAGCAGAGTTATACACAACATTTAACTTTTAATAACTGTGCAATTCTTCTTGGGTTTCAGTAAATATGTTTTAAACCATCCTATTTTGAAGGATAGTTTGTCTCATCATTTTTTTGCCTCTGGATTTAACCAAGAGATACTTTTGGCAGTATCCTCACAGGTCAGCAGTTAGAATGGAGAAAGAGGCCAGGTGATCATCACAGTGAGAAAACAGACGTAGTCCACCCATGTTGTAATGTTGGCAGATTTGGAGGCTTTATTAAAGTTGGGACCCATCATCAAAATGACTTATAGTTGTAGAGGACAGAGAAGAACTGCATCGGGTCTCTTCCATCTAGGCCAAAGTTGATCTGAAGGAGTGTGACAGCCAATTTTATACAGCAGGCCAGTGCAGCCTCTTTAGCACTCCAGTTTGCAATAGCGTTTTCCAATCTGACTGGGGTACCTGATCTTCGGTGACCTCCTAACGTAGAACAGTTACCTGTGAAGGTCCAGATAGCTCTCAATAGGGACACGATCTCAGGGCTATGCTTCATTGGGTAGTCATCATTAGCTAATAACCTCCTTTTTAACCATCTTCATGGGCATGTAATACCAAGGAAACATACTTAGAATCGATGTAGATATTTATTAAGATCTCTTTACATTAGTGCACAAGGTCTATTAGGCACTAATGGCCAGGCATCCAGAAGAGGGTTTTGATTTACATTCCAGCCTTATCCTCTTTCCCTGACCAAAAGAATTTATGTGCGTGAGTTTTTGGCTGTTTTCCCTTTAGGAACAACAAAACAGAAAGTAGCTATGCTAGTCTTCGTGAGATTTCTGTCATCTGTAACAACAGCAACAACAAAACGTTTAGATAAATGGAATGCCTGAAACTCCAGGGTATTCACTTGCTTTGGGGATAAGCACAGGAAGATAAACAACCTTACTTGGAAAATGGCTGAGGGCTGAGTGAATATTGTCACTCCAACATACTTGATGTGTCAGAGCATATTGAGAATATTAAGCATATTAGAAGCTGGTGCTAGTGGCTCATACCTGTAATCCTAGCTACCCAGGAGGCTGAGATCTGAAGGTAACAGTTCAAAACCACCCTAGGAAAGAAAGTCTGTGAGACTCTTATCTCTAATTAACCACCAGAAAACTAGAGAGTAGAGCTGTGGCTCAAAGAGGTAGAGCCCTACACTGGAGCAGAGAAGCTCAGGGATAGCACCCAGGCCCTGAGTTCAAGTCCTAAGATGGACAAAAAAAAATTAGAAGCAGCTGCAGCCAAACATACTAGGTCATCTATTGACCTAGTGTCAGAATAAGGGCAGGGCCACTGGGTTCAAAACCTGTGCTCTTTACACTATGGCTGACCATCAGCAGTAACCCTTCTCCTCGCTTTGCTTTGAGGCTATTGCCTTGGTACTCTCACATACTACAGGGTTCTGTTTGCCAAGGCGACAGGCAGAATGTACTTTCTATAATTGCCAAGGTCACTTGGAAAAGCTAGCCCATGAATCCACCCATTAACAGCCCCTGCCTGAAGCAATTACCCTACTACCCTTCAGAGAATACTTGTAAGACTAGCAGAGGGTGTTGTTAAAGGTGCTGAAAAAATCCTTGGGGACAGACAAATTAAGATCCTGATTGAAGACCTCATCTCTGAGCTTCTCACCTAGCAACTTTAACACTCTCGTGTGTACCTTAAAGATGCCTAAATGGGCCTGGCGCAGTGGCTCATGCCTGTAATCCTAGCTACTCAGGAGGCTGAGATCTGAGGATCAAGGTTCAAAGCCAGCCTGGGCACAAAAGGACCTGACACTCTTCTCTCCAATTGCTGGAGCCAGCCGGCAGCAAGGCAAGATTCCTGATTTAAGGGGGTGAGGATGAGAAAAGAAAAAAGACAAAAAACAGATGGGGTTGGGAGGTCTATAGCTTAAGTCCACAGCCCAAGACTGTAGCCTAAGGCTGTAAGCTTTAGACTGTAGCCCCATTTATTTCTAGTTCCAGTCTTATATACTCTCTTTAAACCAAGAAACTGTCAGGGGTTATATTTGTACCAAATGCTAATCAAGTCTCTGATCAGTTAAGCAAAAAGTGACAAAGCAATAAATCAATAAAGCCAGGAAGGTCACAATACTGAAGATGAAGCTCCAGGTTCATAGGCATGGCGTCATGCATGACAGCTCATTTCTCTATGTGGTTATCTTACTTAGTGATGCAGATCCATGGGTCAGCCTGACCCCACACTCGGCTCCCAACATCCAATTAACCTCCAGAAAACGGGCAATGGGGCGTAGCTCAAGGGTAGGGCCATAGCCTTTAGCTGAAGAGCTCAGGAACAGAGCCCAGGCCAAGCTCAAGCCCCATGACCCACAAAAAAATGCCTAAATGGCTATCATGTGATCATCTTTCTCTACTATATTTGATTCCTAATAAGCTTTCCTATCACTTTCATTACACTTTGGGTCTCTCTTGAACTCACTGGACACAAGGACCTTGGTAGATTGTGCATTGACTTTCTGTGCCTATTTCAGAATACCTGTGGCTTTGGATCATCACACCATTGCTACCCAGATTAGAGCTGTCAGCTTTGCTACTCAGTCCTTCCTCCGCATTGTAGTCTCCAGCTATTTGTGCCTTCTTAGTATGTGTCTCTGTTCTGTGGTTGGTTCTGTCTTTTCATGCCCAGATAGTAAACTTGAAGCGAACCTCAAGCTTCAGAGGCAACTCAAGCCAAGGGGCAAATCACAAACAGCCAGACACTGTTTATTGGAAAGCCAGTGACCACAGGTGGACTCTTGTCACAAAGACCTGCAGTCCCTAGAGTATACTTAACACTGTCAGAAAACTGAGTCATGGCAGCAGAGAGGAAGGAACAGAAAAACAATACCAACAAACCAGATCAACTTCAATGGAGAGCTGAAGTGGGACTCAGAACGTAAGGCATGGCAAAATGGTGCCTAAGCTGGTCTGGACCTAAATAGAGTCACAGGAAACCTGACAGTCTCTTGAGTTCAAACCATAGGACCGACAGGCCCAGTATCCTATCGTCTAAGTCCCTGCCCCTGCCTGTAGGAATTAGGGACTCCTATCACCTGGGAAGTGGGACTTCACATTCCTTCACCATAAAGACAAGACAGAGCCAGTTAAACACAGTTACTTATCCACCACGTGGCCAAGATGGTGGTGTTAGACCCAGCTCTCTCACTTCAACATCTTGGTGACTGTAAAGCCAAAACAAGCATGGATGAGGCATAAAGTAGTAGAGGAATACCTATCCTCTACAGCAGGGAAGGAAATCACAGGATTGTCACCAAAGCACTGTCCTCCTCCAATGAATTAAGCCTATGCATAGAAATGCAGGAAAGCTCTGTGAATGCATTTCTGAGCATGCTCAGTTAAAGTCGTAACTTGGGAAGATGGCAGACACATTTTCAGACAGGCTTCACTCAAGGTCATGGAGCACATGTTTGAAAGGTCAAAATGGTGGGGAGTAATGCCCCAGCGATCCTCAGCTTGTGATTGAAAATAAAGGAAAGGATAATTTGAAGCTATGTTAATGTAAGAGTTTGACCTTAAATGTGCCTTTCTCACTTAGTGACTAACAAAAAGTGTCTAGAATATATGTTCCTTTTTGTTATACGGGGGACTGAATACTAAGAAAGTCCTCTATCATTGAGCTATATCCCCAGCCTGTTTTTTAACATTGAGAAAGGATCTTGCTAAGTTTTCTAAGATGTCCTCAAACTTTTGATTCTCCTACCTCAGCCTCTCTAGTAGCTGTGATTATAAGCATGCCCCTACACCCAATTCCCAACATGTTTTCAATTGCCAGATTCACCAAGATGGAAATGGGTCCTTATGCTTTGGACACATTTATTCCTTGGTAAAGACACACACACACACACACACACACACACACACACACACAGTGATATATATATATCATGATAAATATATATATATATATATCACTTGGAATTTTTAGAAAAGCACCTTAACAGAATGAAGAATAGGAGAAGTATTGACTTAGTAACATTCCCCATTAAGCTTTGTGAGTATTCTTCTCTGAGAACAGTCTCTTTCCAAGTGCTTTATTTGCCACTAAGAACTCAAAAGAGTGAATAAAGACAAGACATATAATATACAACATAATGCAATATATAATTGTTTATTTACTTTTGTGCCAGTACTGGGGGCTTGTTCTCAAGGCCTTATGCTCTTGCTTAATTTTTTTTTCCTTTGTGATTGTCCTGGCACTTGAACTCAGGGCTTGGGAGCTGTCCCTGGATGTTTTACTCAAGGCTAGCATTCTGAGCCATACTTCCACTTCTGGCTTTTTGCTGGTTAACTAGAAATAAGAATCTCACCACTTTAACTGCCTGGGCTGGCTTCAAACTTGATCCACAGATCTCAGCCTTCTGAGAAGGTAAGATTACAGGCCTGTACTACAGGGTCTGGCTTGCTTATTAGCCTTTTTGATCAAGACTGGTCTACCACTTGATTCACATCTCCATTTCTGGCTTTTTGCTAGTTAACAGGACAGAAATTTCTTGGATTTGTTTGCCCAGTCTGGTTTCAAACTATCATCCTCACGTCTCAGCCTCCTGAGTAGCTAGGATTGCAAGTGTGAGCCACTGGCACTCAGCCAAGATACTTTTGATAACACAAAGCCATACCTTTTCCCAATAAAGTAGCCCAGTAAGCACAGGAAAGTCTCAGCAGCACCCAGACGTGGCATGGCAGGGAGGAATCTGATAGAAGGAAATGGAAAGAAGTGGAAAACCTGAAAACTCAAGTGGCATGGGCCTTAAATGAGTGAAACCTTGGTTCTCCCACAGGTTTCACAATCTGGGGGTGGAGGTGGGGAAGTGCACAGCATTCCAGTCTTGAGGGGGTGGGGGCAGGCACTGAGATCTCATCCCCTCCCAGGGTCTGCAGCCTGGATCTCAAGCAACTGGAACTAGTCTCTTTGAAGCTCAGACCACAGGAAGTCAGTTCACTTTATATTAGTCAAATCCAGGTAAGCAAGCTCTAAGTGATAATGTCTCTTCTGACTTCCGGGGTAGGAATAGTGTTATGCGCAGACAAGGCATGTTTCACACCCACTCTTTAAATGGAGTGCTATGAAGGATCATCTCTTATGCTGACACTGAGAGATGGAGAGGGAGATGACAGCAAAATAATGGTTTTCAGCACACTGGCATATCTCTGGGTTTATCTGTTAAGAACATCATGGTCAGCTGGGCACCAGAGGCTCATGTTTGGAAGCTGAGACAGAGGATGGTGGTTCAAGGCCAATCTGGGCAGAAATGTTCATGAGACTCCTCTTCCACTGAAAGCTGGGTGCAGTGGTGCAAGTCCTGTCATCCCATCAATCATAGAAAGCCTAAACGTTGGTGGATCAGGGTCCATGAGAGGAAATATAAGACCCTGTCCTCAAAATGATCAAGACACGGGTTCAGAGGTGTAGCTCAAGTGGTAAAGCAGCTTAGCAATCTTGAGGTCCTGAGTCCAAACTCTAGTACTCTCCTTCTCCATGCCCAATGAAGAATAGCAGTTGCTGATTGGCCCTGCCCAAACACTGCTATGGTCACTAGTGGCAACTGATTGAGTAGGCAGGGATCCTAAATCATTGGACCACCCCCAGACTTTCTGGGAGAGTTAGACAGGAGGGATGTTTATTATTCTATGGTTCCCACCCCCACCATGCTAATCCTATGAGAGCCTATTGGGGCCTTGGCTTGCCAGGCCCCAACTAACAACTCAACAAATTGTCTTTTAGCAAATACAGTCATTTCCTGAGCCTGTGCAAATAGTTTCAGCCATGGAGGTCTGGACCAGTGTTGGTGTTTATTAGGACCAGCCCATTAAGTGTGCACTGATCTACTCTACTTTGGACAAGGACTCACAGACCTGCCACACCCCACCCCATCTCCCTGCACCTGCCACCCTTATACCAGGTATTCTTCCACAGAGGGATGGGGTTCTGGGTGTGAGCCTTTAGGACACAGTGGGACAGAGGGAGGGAGGATGAAGAAACAAGCTGCCCTTTTTTCAACCAACAGATGCCTATGAAGCAACTTTGAAATGCAAAAGACTTTGCCAAGCATTCCCAGGCTCTGAACATTTTCAGAGAGAAGGAGCACATTCATGTTGTGAACGATGCAGGAGTCAAAAGGAGAGAAAGGTTCCTGGGGATTTTCTTTAAAATCCCCAGCAAGGGAATTTGTATGATGAGTTTATTGGCAGGTTCTGAAGGAAAGAGAGGAGAAGTGAGAAAGAGAGAGAAAGAGATAGATGGAGGGAAATAGAGAGACGGAGACAGACAGACAGGCAATGTCATTTCAGGCTGCCAATGATCTTGCATGGATCTGATATCTTCTCCAAAAATTATATGATGCCTTGCAAATATGACAATGTCAGTTTGGGAATCCTGTGAAGTGAAGAATGCAGTTCAGACCAATACTAACAGTCGCCACTAGGCTCATCCAATCCCAAACCGAGCAATGGTTGATGGAACTGGTTCTCATGCTGGTGGGGTGTTGACAGTGGTGGGAGAGCAGATGCCCAGAGACACCTCCAAGCACCCAGCTCTCCACGCTGCACACCCAGGGGTTCTTGCTAACAACTAGACTAGTGTTTCTCTGACACATTTAACTTCTTTGTGGAAAGAAATTCTACTAACTCTTTATTTAGAGTCATATTTAGACTTTTTTTCCTATAAAAAGTCTATTTGAGGAACTAGGAACATGGTCTAGTGGTAGAGTACTTGCCTAGCATGCATGCATGCATGAAGCCACAGGTTTGATTTCTTGGTGCCACATACATAGAAAAGCTAAAAGTGTTGCTGTGGCTCAAGTAGTGCAATGCTAGACTTGAGAAAGCCTGAGGACAGTGCTCAGGCCCTGAGTTCCTGGGGCTTTCCTAGGACTGGAAAAAATGTCTATTTGTTTTGAAATATATACATGTATTTAAATTTATATATTTATAAATAGTCTTTGAGGAGTTAAAGAAAGGATATTTATGTATTTAATTAACCGATTATTTTTTTTGCTAGTCCTGGGCCTTGAATGCAGAGCCTGGGCACTGCCATTGGGCTTTCTCAAGGCTAGTATTCTTCCATTTGAGCCACAGAACCATTTCTGGCTTTTTTTTGCATGCATGTTTCTCTGAATTTTTTTTGCTTCACTTAACATAGTTTTTTTCCATTTATTTGCATGACTCAATTCATGAGACGGCAGTCCCCACTTATCTATATTTTTCATTTTCCATAGTTTTAAGCCATGGTCAACCATGGCATAAAAATATTGACTGAAAACTTCCAGAAGCAAACAACTCATTAGTTTTCATTGGTATACCATTCTAAGCAGCATAATGAAATCATATGCAGTCCTGTTCTGTATAATCTAGAACCCAAACCATCCCTGTGTCCATGGCTTCCACAGTTTTATACTACCCACCTGTGAGTCACTTAGCAGCCAACTTGGTTATCCTGTATTTGAATAATCCTTATTCTACATCGCAGTTTACCTCAAAACACAAGAATTTTATTGCTGGTAATCTGAAGATGTTAAAGAGGAGGCACAATGTACTTCTTTTAAGAGACAAGGTGGATGTCCTCTATTTAGTCCTTACTAAAATGTACGCTGAAAAGTATGTCTGTGTCGGGATAGCACCCAGGGCCTTGGTCATGGAGGGCATGTACTCTCTGATTTACATTCCTAGCCCAGCAGTAAGTTATTTTCACTCATCTTTTATGTGACTAATTTCAAATGAAGTTTTGTCATGGGGATGCCTGCTAAGGAGAATATTCCATTGCTGTTTGGGATATCTAGTGGGGGGGATGAAAATTGTAAAGTATAAGGGCAGAGGTCCCTGGACTGTGTTACAGCAGTCCTAGAAATTAACTCTGTAACCTAGACCTCCAGTCCTAGGTTCCAGGGGCTTAGCCAGAAAGCCTGGGCTCCCCCAAGCCCCTCTTTGTTTCTTTAGCCCCTCTCACTAGCCAGAGAAATCCCAGTTTGCAGTCCAGGAGAATCTAATTCCTCAGGGTGGTTTTTCCTGAACTTCCCAAGTGTAGAAAGCTTGCTTCTTGAGTATTCTGGTTTCTCCTTTTAAGACTGAAGCCTCTCCATCCCCCATGTAACTGACTCTCTCTGCATTCTCCTAGGAAATGAATGGTCAGCCTGAGGTGCAGACCTTCTGGTGAGTACATCTCCTGACACAAGGCAGCTACCCACTAAACCCTGGGGCTCCACCTCTGTCTTCCTCCCACACATGCCCTCCACCTGCTCTGCCTATATCAGCCCAGACTTACCTCCTGAGCACTTAAGAAGCTACAATCCAGCCTGATGGGCAGGGTGGACCCTTCTTGGACCACCTGATTATTCTGGGCCCAACAACATCTCCTCTGCCACCATTTCTGTGCTGTGTTCTGTATTAGTGCTACAGGCAAGCACTTCTGTTTTTTTTTTTTCTTTTGTCTTTTCTAGCCTCTATAATAGCCAATCATTTATTTCTAAAATACAGACTTTCTGCGTTAGCAACTTGTTGTGAAAATAGAGATTTAAATTTCTTATCATGTCTCCACCTCCCATATGATCACTCCAATTTGGCAGAGATGATATTTGGAATATGAATGTACATATATACTGGAAGTTGAAGACTATAATGATCGTTTCCTTCTGCCTTTTTTTTGTCCCTCAAGTATCACTGACTCATGTCTTAATTACTTAGTGTTTGGGATTATATGCTCATTGCACAGCCTCATTACAATTTTCCTTTAAGTAATTCATATTACATTATGGATCAGTTTCACACCTTTCCCCAAGGCTCTAAGAATACTTCACTGTACAGCTTGCCCTCCAGCCTTCTAGGTAGCTATTATCCTCTAGTTTTCTTTGCTTCTGTTCTTGGAATTGTCTTATGTTGTATTCCTGGTTTTTGTGGCACTCATGCCCTTATGTTTGCTATACAATAATTGCTGCTGTGAATACTCCTGTCATTTGTAGCGTATCTATGCACATTGAATGGATGTGAAGGAATGGGATTTCTGGGTCTTCAGGGCTGGATTATCTCAGCATAAGTGGATAGTCTGTTTCTGAACTCCATAGTATCCTACTGGCTTGTTACGTCTATTTTCTCAACGTTATGATGCTATTTTAGGGGCTGCGGTTTTATGATAGATTAATAAATATGAAATGTGTCTGTTGAAGACAATGAAGGATTGTCTTGTTATTTTGGACTTTTGCTTTCCCTCTGTGCTCGCCACTTAAAAAGTTCTGAGAGATTTTGATTTAGATCACATCAAATCCATTAGTCAATTTGTCAAGGATGGAATATTTACAATATTCTTTTCTCCCCAATTCTTGAACATGGGATAAATAAGATCTTTAATTTTTTTTCTCTAAACATGTCCTGCAGATTTTTTTTTCTTGCCAGCCCTGGGGTTTGAACTCTGGGTGCTGTCCTTGAGTTCCTTTTTTTTAAAAACCCCTTTTAGCAAGAATTTATTTTAGTATACCAGAGAGAAATACCAGGGAGAAACAGCAAAAAGAAAAAAGAATCTTTCCTGATAGTTTTTAGGAAATCAAAATTAAAACCTTAAATTGGCAATTCCTGTCAGGAGCTTTTACACTTTCTGAACTGGATGTACACAGGTGACTCCAATCAATCTAGCAACTCCTAATCCTTAGACAATGACTTGGGAGAGTAAAATTGTGAGACTCACTCAAAATCCATAACCACTTAGGACTTTCTTTTTGCCATACAGGACTTTCATTCTTTCTGACTTTATTCAACCACAAAGACTTTCCAGGTTTCGTTTTGTTTTGTGTTTCTATTTCAAAGGATAAAACAGATTCAGATCACCACTCAGAATTCTCTAAATTTTGTAAATTAACACTCAGTAGGTGTAACATGAGAGGAGTTTAGCTGTTTTTCTTTTCAATTTATTGTTTTCAACTTCTGAGTCTATAGGTGTATCCCCATGTGCCCACACACACTAAATTTGGGATTTGAATTCTCTCTCTCTCTCTCTCTCTCTCTCTCTCTCTCTCTCTCTCTCTCTCTCTCTCTCTCTCTCTCACACACACACACACACACACACACATTTGCCTTTTTCTCTTAATGCATACTACCCTGTGATGAAAGTTCTAATATCAGAACATCTTTGGGTTGATGTTGATGCTAACTTGCAATGGCAGGGTTGATGCTATACTCTTCTTGTTATTCAGGGTTGTATCAAGAGGTTACAATCCCACAAGTCGGGTAATGCGTATAATGTTTCCTAGACAATGTCACCCCTTTCTTCGCTTTTCTCTATTTGAAGCTATAATCTTATGTATAACATATATACAACCGAGAATTGGGGCAGATCATTCACACCTGTACAAATGTATAGCTAGATTACTATGACTATAAAATAAAACTGATGCCTCCATAAAAGCTTTAGAAAATCCAGAAAGACAGCTTAGTAAGTCTGGATGCTGGTTCAGGGACACTGAAATACACACAGCAATGAACTGAAAAAGCCAGTGTGTGGTATGAAGACATTGTAGATGGAAGATGAGCTCAGAATAATACTAGGGCTGTTACAAAAGTGGATAAAAGAGAAGTACATTTTTCTCAGCTGAGAGTAGAATAGGGCCTGTCGTGCTACTCTCTGAAAAGCCACCATGGGACCAAGGGCTAGGTTTTACATTTCCTTTATTTTCTTCCCCTTACAGAAACATATTCCAAATAGCCACTAATATAGGAAACCTGAGGCCCCAAGTTCCATATTTCTAAAAAAAAGAACTGAAAGGTTTTTGCCTGTGTAGCAACCAATTGTGTGTGTGTGTGGGGGGGGGGCGCTGTGTGTATTGAGGGGTAGGTTTCTTTTCCTTCTACAGTTTTTTTCTTAATTTTTTTTATTGTAATGTATAGAGGGGTTACAGTTACATTCATCAGGTAGTAGATGCATTACTTCTCACACATTGATACCCCTCTCATGTTTTTGTCCCCATTCCCTCCTCCACTCCTCCCAATTATCTTGTTTTCCTCCCTTTCCTTTCCTATTTCAACTAAACATATATACAATATGCCAGGTAACAAAGTCAGATACTGTAACAATATGAGATTAACCAAAGGGCAACAAAAAAGAAGAGGAATGACATAGTACATTAAGAACAACAATCACACAAGATAAAGCTCTTGTTTCCATATAATGAGATCCTTTCATTTAGCCTCATCCTATATGACCTTATGTATCTAGGTTTTGTACTATTGTAATCCTCTGCTAGGTGTGTACTAATTATTGCAAATGAGGGAAACCATTGAGCTTATGTTCCTTTGGGTCTGGCTTACTTCACTTAATATGATTTTTCCCATTTCTTTACAAATGGGACAATGTCATTCTTTCTGATGGCATAGAATTCTATTGTGTATAAATACCACATCTTCTGTATCCATTCATCTATTGAGGGACATCTGGGTTGGTTCTATATTTTCGATATGGTAAATAGTTGCTGCAACAAACATCACTGTGCTAGTGGATTTAGTATGTCCTTGTTTCTGGACGATTGGATAAATGCCAAAGAGTGGAAATGCTGGGTCATAGGGGAGCTCTATGTTTAGTCTTTTGAGGAATTGCCATACTGCTTTCCATAGTGGTTGAACCAGTTTGCACTCCCACCAACAGTGTAGTAGTGATCTCTCCTGGTCATATCCCCTCCAGCATCTGTTGTTATTAGATTTCTTGATCCTGGCCATTCTAACTGGAGTGAGGTGGAATATCAAAGTTGTTTTGATTTGCATTTCTTTTATGGCCAGAGATGTTGAGCATTTTTTCATGTGTCTATAGGCCATTCTTATCTCTTCTTCAGAGAAGTCTTTGGCCCATCTTTTAACGGGGTGGTTATTTCTTTCTTTTTTCTTTTTTTTATTGCAATTGATAGAGGGATTACATTTATATTCACCAGATAGAAGGAGCATTACTTCACAGACATTGGTACCCTTTCTCATGTTTTTGTCCCCATTTCCCTTCCCCCACCCCCTCAGGATGGTTGTTTCTTTGAAGATTTGTTTTGGAGAGATTCAGTTTTTTTTTAGCTGTAGATATATTTTAGATATGAGGCCATTGTCTGTTGAATGGCTAGTGAAGATCTTCTCCCACTTTGTGGGTTTTCTATTTAACTTGCTAGCTATATCCTTTGCCATTCAGAAGCTCTGCAGTTTAATGCAGCCCCATTTGTCCAAACCTTTTAACATTTGTTGTGTTTCTGGGTCTTTATTAAGAAAGTTTCGACCTGTGCCAAGGAGACCTAGTATATCTCCTATTCCTTCTTGTAAAGTTTTCGGGGTATCTGTTTTCACCTTAAGGTCTTTGATCCATTTGGAATTAATCCTGTTGCAGTGTGGTCCTTGATGTTCTTTTCCTCAAAGCTAGCATTCTTCCACTTGAGCCACAGTACCACTTCCTACTTTTTCTGTGAGAACTTGGAGATGAGTCTCCCAGACATTCCTGCTTGGTGTGGCTTTGAACCCCAATCCTCAGAGTAGGTAGGACTATAAGTATTAGCCACCAGAGCCTGGCTTGCAGTTGTTTGATATACTAAAATCTCCTACTATAGTTGTGAATTCACCTATTTCTTTTTTAGTCAGTTTTTTGTCCTTACATATTTTGAAGTCATGTACACATGGATTTAAAATAAAAAACCATGGATTATAGAAAATTATATCGGTTCAGAACTGATGAAATTATATATTCATCATTATATTGTAACCTTACTCATCCCTTGTGTTTTTGTTGACTTAAAGTCATTTTATAAAATTATAGCAAAGCTGTATGACATACTTAGAACTTCATTTTCCAAGTTTTTGTCTAGTCTGGTTGATTTAGCCCTTTAATTGAAGTATTGAATCCAATGAACATATGTTTGGGTTATATCTGTGCTATGGTTAGGATCCTAACTATACCTCAAGGCTCATGTCTATTAGAGGGCTTGGTCTCAGTTGACGGCATTGTTGAAATCTATCAGAATTTCTAAGAGATGAGGTCTGGTAGGAGGAAGTGAGGTCACTGAATGGATATTCATTCAGGGAAGATTGGGACTGGCTTCTCCTCCTCTCTGCTTTCTGGCTACTACACGGTGGACAGTTTTATTCTACTGTGTGTTGCTGCCATGATTTTCTGTCTGGCCAAAGGCTTCAAATGATAGAATGTAGTGATGGATTGAAAAACTCTGAAACTGAGTCAAAACAAGTCTTTCCTCCATAGAAATTGTTCATCTATTTTGTCACAACAATTGGAACGCAGACTAACAATCTGTCATCTACTGATTGCTTTCTATTTAAGCTGTCTAATCTATGCATCAGATTTTGCTTGTAGAACTAAACCAGGATACATGCCTCTACTTCCAGTGTCTCTGTTTTGGGCCATTGTTCTATCTATCTGTCTTCTTTAGGGTATTGTGCTGGACCCTGAGTCCAAGGACATAGGAACAGATCTTCCAGACCCTTGCGTTGTCTGCAGCTGAGTCTGAGGCTGGGTAGGTGAGGGAAAATGAAACATGAGAAAAAAAACAGCTAGGAATTCAGAGACAAAAATGGTCTCCCTGAGTACAGTATTAAAAACGCATAAGCACCATTTCCTTAGTTTTAAGTGTCACATTCCCTCATAAGCTATAGTATCAATGGAAGAAGTGGGGGAGAGAAAAGGAGAAAACAAAAAGAGTAGCTAGCTCACTCTGACCTTTCCTGTTTGCCCAAGGTGATTAGTGTGCTCTGGAAACTGAGCAAGGATCCCTTAAAGAAAACAAGCACTTTGGAAAAGGACTCCTCTTGGTGCAAAATGTGTTTAAAATTTTTCTTATCTCAAGGATGGATGCCTGTGTGGAAGGGAGTGTGTGGCAAAATCCATTCTTCCTTTGAAGGATCCCCAGGCATGAAGGACCCCAAAGAGGTCAGTATGAGAGGCTCTGAGCCCACTTGATAAAAATGCAGCAGCATGAATGATTAAACTCCCAGCCTACTTTTTCACTATATTTACGTCTGATGATAAAGCACGTATTTTTGTACCTATTATCAGATGTGTCTACATCCATGTCTGGATTGTGCGCTATCTATCTTTCCTTGCTTTACTTATGAACTCTCTTGATGTATCTTCCTGAGACATTAACAACTCATGCCCAGTGCTGGTGACTGATGTCTATGATCCAAGCTACTAAGGAGGCTGAGATCTGAAACTTACGGTTCACAGCCAGCAAATGCAGGAAAGGTCTTGAGACTCTTAGCTCTAAAAAGGTAGAAGTGGAGCTGAGGTTCAAGTAATGGTAGGGTGCCAGACTTGAGTAAGAAAACTAAAGGACAGGGAATAGGACCAGATTTCAAGGCTGATGCTGGCACAGAAAAAAGAAAAGAACTCAGTACTCAGGACCAGGCAGAGGCCTCCTCCTCCCTTTCAGAGAGAGATCTCCTGATCTGGGGTCACATGCGGTGCTGCTCCACCTCTGCCCTCCTTTTGAGGGCCTTCCAGACTTCTTTCCTCTTGGCTCCTTTCATCATTATACAATCACAGGTCCTGAGACTCTAGACTGGCCTCTCTGGAGATAGCTTGTGTTTTCCTATATGCTTTTTGTTTTCCTATTATAAAAAAAAATGAAGTGGAGAAGGAGAAAAGTACAGATAATTAGACGTTATCTGTGAGGTACAGCAGGGGTCTTTCTTGGATAACTTTTCTCTGCTTTCATTATTCTGTGTAAATGTCTGAATTCAACAGTTCCTATTTCAACAGTCACAGTTAAAATCCTTGTCTTGCTAAGTACAGGCAACTTCTGCCTGCTATCCTAAGCTATTTGGGAGGCTAAGATTGAGAGGATCACAGTTCCAGCTTAGGTAAGACCACATGGAGGGAGTCTGAGTGAGGTGGCAGGCCTATGACTATAATGGAGTCCTAGAAGTCAGGTCTTGGCTCAGGAGTAAGTGTGGCCATGATCCATCTAAAAAAAAAAAATAGTTATCAGTGGAAGAAAACAGCGATGGAGGCATGGCTCACCAATATTTCCCCAACTTAGCACCATAAGGCCCTGCGTTCAAACCCCAGTGCCACCAAAACATTTTTTCCTTTTGGTCCAATGTTAGCAAAAGGATAGAAATAACCCTCAAATAGAATTCATGTCTTAGTACTGTATATTTTTCTATTTCTATCCAGGAAACAAATATTATACTATAGAACAATATTTTTTCTTATTCTTACTGTAGTACAATAAGAAAGAAACTTTGTACTCATACAATTGTAAACCAGTACAACTACTTAAGAAAATAAGATTATAGCAATAATAATATTATAGTATCATAGTGCGAAGAAACAAGAAAGAGCCAAGGCCCACAGGTGACCAATACTTCCTGTGACCCACAGGAAGTGTTAACTACTGGTAGGAGCTTGTCACAGTGGGGTGAAAGGTGCAGGGGATCTAATCCACTCTTTTTTTAATATAATTTTATTGTAATTATAATTGATAGAAGGGTTACATTATATTCACCAGATAGAAGGTGCATTACTTCACAAACATTGATACCCTTTCTCATGTCTTGGTCCCCATTTCCCTCCCCCCACCCCCGCCCCTCATCTTGTTTTCCCCACTTCCTTATCCGATTTTAAATAACCAAAAACACATATATACAATATATCAGATAACAAGGTGAAATACTGTAACAATATGAGATAACCAAGGGACAGCAAAAGAGATGAGAGATAACATAGTACATTATGGAGATTTGTGAACACTGGGAAGCGCTCTCCCTTTGAGAAGTGCAACTCTGCCCAAGTTCTGGCTAATTGTTTCTTCAGGGCTCTCCCTCAATTTTCAACCCTGAGTTCACCTTGCGAAGCTAGTGGGTTCCTGAAGTATAAGCTTATGCCAACTTGTCTGGGAAATCTGACATTGTTTAAGTCATGGTTAGAGCCAGTCTTGTTCACAAATATATTTGTAATATTATATATGCATACACACATATAATGACATCCATTCAAGTGTGGTATATCAGCCAGCTTTAAGTCATCATAACAAATAACAAATATCTAAGGAAATAAGTTTACAAAGAACAAAAGATTATTTGGCTCATAGTTTGGGGGTTCCAATATATGACTTGTTTAGCCCCTGGTCAACTTTTTTTTTTTTTTTTTGCCAGTACTGGGGCTTAAATTCAGGGCCTTGTGCTCTTGCTTGGCTGTTTTGCTCAAGCTTGGAGCTCTGTCACTTGAGCCATACCTCCACTTCTAGCTTTTTTCTTGACTAATTGAAGATAAGAATTTCAAAGATTTATCTGCCTGGATGAGCTACTCAGATCTCAGCCCCCGAGTAGCCAGAATCACAGGCGTGATTCACCAGTACCTGGCTCTGGTTGTTTTCCTCCAGTGCTGGACAGGGTAATACAAAGTTAACTCTCTACAGCCTCCATTACTATGGTGAGCCAGTTAGGAACTTTACCACAGAGCAAACACATGCATCTCAGGGCCCAGAAGCAAAAGAGAACAAAGGAGCTGCAAGATGGGGGTCTCCGTCTTGATTTAAGGGCACATCTCCAACTTGGCCTCGCCTCTTTAAAGTGGCCACAGTCATCTGGATGTTTTTTCAACATCCAAAGTAGAGCAGCATGACAAGGAAAACTGTATCAGAACTGCTGATGGCCACAGGTGCCATTGCAACAGGGGCTTGCTGTTTGGAAGAGAGCCTGGGCAGAACTCCTAATGGAGCATGGGCAAGGGAGCGTGTATAGCCAAGTGGCAGGGAGGGTCAGTGGGTTGTAATGTACCAACTAGAGATAATGTAAACAAGGAGGTCCCCAGCTAAACCAGCCTAACTGCATCCTGACTGTGAGCTGGCCAACATGAGCAGTTACCCAAAGAGCAGTGGAAGTAGAGGAACCTGATCAGAAATGGAGATGTGGAGGGGTAGGCAGATACTGGTGTGTGTGTGTGTGTGTGTGTGTGTGTGTGTGTGTGTGTGTGTTTCTCATTTAGCAGGAGTCTTTGGGTTGTGAAACTAAATGTTACAAGGAAGTCCAATGATAGGTCTAGAGAATGCGTGGAGTCCTTATTTACAGCTCGATGAAGCGATGATCCTTGTCAGTTAGCTTCTGTTAGCTTTTTTTTAAAATTATTTTTTGGTAGGTGGCTGCATTATCTACATTAAATATTACTTTTGACATAGTTAAGTAGGCTTTATTTATTCTACCTGTCTCCAAAGTTAGTGTCAGACCCTTGTTTTGAATTTCTGCAAATGCTGCGAGTGCACTTAGTCTTTATCCTTCCAGAGTTTAGAATGCTTTTTACTCATATCTGCTGTACAGAAGCAGGACTCTGCAGTGGACAGAACCACGAGCTCCTGCAGGCAACGGCAAACACAGGCACGGCCTAGTCAGGTAGCCTCTTCCGCTCACTGCCTCTCCAGCTCCAGCTCCATCTTCTTCTTCTTCTTCTTCTTTTTTTTTTTTTTGCCAGTCCTGGGCTTGAGCTCAGGGCCTGAGCACTGTCCTTGGACTTTCTCAAGGCTAGAGCTCTACCACTTGAGCCTCAGCACCACTTTCAGCTTTTTTCTACGTATGTGGTACCGAGGGATTGAGCTCCGGTCTTCATGCATGCAAGGCAAGCACTCTACCATTAGGCCAAACTCCTGGCCCCAGCTCCATCTTCTTACGCGTACCTTTAGCCACACTTTTGGAACTTGCTGTCATCCAGGTGACATTGGTTTTATTTTTTTCGACAAATCCAGTGGATTCCAAAGCAGTGTGCTTGAGGAGCAGGAATTTCCTCTAAGACAATTGAAAGGACACCCGCAGCATGTGTGGTCTTGCATGCATTTTCTTTTATGTGAATATTTATTTAATTCCTCTCCCTTAACTTTTTCATTTAAGATTAGCACTCTACCACTTAAGCCAAATCACCACCTTCGGCTTTTTTGCTGGTGAAGAGTTTCTTGAACTTTTCCTGCCTGCACTGGCTTCAAACTTCTAGCCTCAGATCTCAGCCTCCTCTCCTAAATAGTTGGGATCACCAACTATGTGCCAACACCTGGCACATTTCCCTATTTAAACCCATTCTCCTCATTGGCAAGTGAAGTTATGTTAACTAACAGCAAGCCCGGCAAGGTTTGGAGCAGTGCGTTAGCTTTCCACTGAGGATGTCTGCATGCAGTTAGTCATCAACCTCTGGGGCAGGAAGGCATCGGGTGCAATGGACAGATTCCATGGTGGCTTAGAACCTGTGGCAATGACGGAGCTCACAGGGCACTCTCATTGGCCCCTACTCTTATTGACCATCACTCTCAAATGCTCCTTTTCTTTACACTTTCTACCCCCTCATCCCCAGTATCCAGTATGAAGAATTTCTTTTTTTTAAAACTTTTTTTATTGTAATTAATAGAAGGGTTACATTATATTCGCCAGATAGAAGGTGCATTAATTTACATTGATACCCCTTCTCCTGTTTTGGTTTCCATTTCCCTCCCCCACCCCTGCCCCTCATCTTGTTTTCCGCCCTTCCCTACCCTATTTCAAGTAACCAAATACGCATATATATATAATATATCAGATAACAAGGTAAAATACTGTAACAATATGAGATGACCAAGGGACAACAAAAGAGATGAGAGATAACATAGAACATTAAGAACAACAATCATACATTGTATCGCTCTTGTTTCTATATCTAGGAGGTCCTTTCATTTAGCCTCATCCTATATGGCCTTATGTACCTAGGTTTTGCCCTATTGTAAACCTCTGCTAGGAGAGGTTTATACTAATTATGACTAATGAGGGAAACCATTGAGCCTATGTTCCTTTGACTCTGACTTACTTCACTTAATATGATTTCTTTCTTTTTTTTCTTTTTCTCATTCCCCCTTTTTCTTTCTTTCTTTCATTCTTTCTTTTTTTCTTTCTTCCTGTGCTGGCACTGGAGCTTGAACTGATGGCCCAGGTCTTAGCTGCTGCTGCTGCTCCTCCTCCTCCTCTTCCTCCTCCTCCTCCTCCTCCTCCTCCTCCTCCTCCTCCTCCTCCTCCTCCTCCTCCTCCTCCTCCTCCTCCTCCTCCTCCTCCTCCTTCTTCTTCTTCTTCTTCTTCTTCTTCTTCTTCTTCTTCTTCTTCTTCTTCTCAAGGCTGGCATTCAAGCACTTAAACTTCTAATATTTTGTGGTTAATTAAAAATAAGAGTCTCATGGACTTCTTTGGCTGGGTTGGCTTTGAATGGCAATCTTAAGATCTCATCCTTCTGAGTAGCTAGGATTACAAGTATGAGTCACTGGTGGCTGGCCAACAAACTTCTTCATGGAGCTTCCATGCCACCCTGCCTCTCTGACTCCCAGCACTCTGTGAGTCCTTGGGTCTCCAGGCTGTCCTGGAACCAGTGAGTTCCTCAGAGGCTACAAACCTCAACTCTGGGTGCTGAGTTTATGGCAGGGGAGGAGGGGCCACATATTCATGGCACAATGCCTACTGAACTAGTGACAAAAATCCCAAAAGGGAATTTAAGGATGAAATAATTTAGGTGAGAAGTTTATGTAAGTTTTATTTAGTCAAACAAGAGATAGATCACATGGTGGCAACAGGCTAGAGATGGAGTAACCCAAGAAGCCCCAATCCTTTGTGGAAAGCCGCATTTATAAAGTTCAAGTCAGTCTTGGGTCAGAGGTTCAAAACTTGGCACAGGCCGGCCAGGAGTTTGGCCTGGTGGTAGAGTGCTTGCCTAGCATGCATGGAGACCTAGATTCAATTCCTCAGTACCACACACATAGAAAAAAAAGCCAGAAATGGTGCTGTGGCTCAAGTGGTAGAGCTCTAGCCTTGAGAAAGCCCAGAAAGGACAGTGCTCAGGCCTTGAGTTCAAGGCCCAAGACTGGCAAAAAAAAAAAAAACCCAACTTGGAACACCTGCACCTTCAATTTTTCCTTCATCATGGTTAATCATTTTCTGTGACAACCCTCCTCTCATGGTGTCTTAGGTTTTGGAACTAATAAAGGTAAAACATTTAGTCTCCTGAAATGACATTGACAATAGATGCTTGAAAGTTCACCAGGTACTTGTTTTAATGTTTATTTCGTTAAAATAGCATCTACCTTTAGGGGATATTTATTTTCCTTTACCAGAGTCATTCGGTGCTTTTATTTAGATCACTGGGCAAATAATCATTGGTAATCACGCACATAGCTCTACTCCTTCCTGCCACTCTCTAAGTTCTACACAGAAAGCCATCATGAGCACGTGCATTCATAGCTAAGGAAGCACCGACCAGGATACTCTTTCCCTGATCCACGTTTGTTAAGTAGTAGATCTAGTAGATTCAGCTTTCTTTCAGTCAGAACACACAGACATGGAGGACAGAAGGGAAACACTCATTCCCTTTGCTTAGTGGGTCTCAGAGAGGGAACAGGCCCTAGATGGCTTGCCAAGAGTTTTAGCCAAATCCCTACGTAGATGTGCCTTAATATCACTATGGAGACATGTTCACAGTAAGCCAGAGAGATAGCCATGGAGTGGATTGGTATAATAAACTAAAGAAGTCACCTTTACTGTTGGGATAGAAGTGTAGAGATGTCTGTTAAAGAAAATGCCAAAGGGATAAAAAAAATAAGCAGACTGAATGATATAAAAACAGAGTATCAAGACTTGGAATTTGAGTGGTACAAGTTTAAAATCTATCAGAAGTCTTGCTAAGTAGACTACATTAAATAATAAATTGAGTTTTGATTTCTGTGCTGAATTCTCTTGCTAATGATACTTGGGGCTTAGAGTGAGATATAATGCTTTGGTTTCTACTAGTCCTAAGTCCCAGGTTGTTGGAGGGAGTTTGGGGATGCTGCTGGATTATAAACAATGACAGAGGAACAGCTTAAGGTTTTGGGTCGAATGGGAGCCTCACTCCCACGCAAATGTTTTCCTGTTAGGAAACTCCCCCAGAGTGAGAGATGCCCCTTGTGAATCACTGTTTGAGAATAAATAGTAGTGCTTCTCCCTCCCCCCTCAAGATAACTCATGCAAATACAGACCATTCCAACAGCTGCCACAATCTTCAGTATAAAACCTAGATCTTGCAGGGCACTGGTGGCTCACACCTCTAAATCATAGCCACACAGGAGTCATATCTGAGGATCGTGGTTCAAAGCCAGCCTTGGTGAGAAAACCCATGAGAGGCTTATTTTTAATTAATTACCCCAAAAGCCAGAAGTGAAACTATGACTCAAGTGGTAGAGTGCTAGCCTTGAGTGAAAAAAGCTAAGGGACAGGGCTCAGGTTCTGAGTTCAAGCCCCAGTACCAGCACAAAAACTAACACACAAACAAATAAACTCTTCCTCTGCCCCAGATACTGAGATCTTGGAGAAAAGGTCTCTGATATAATTTATCCAAGAATGCTCAGTATCCTGCACATTTATGGTGTATAGTTACTTGGTAGGTGACTATTTATTAAAAGCTTAATCACAGGAGAGGGAGAATATATAGATGTAACTGATGTTGTTTAGTTGGAAAGTCTGCCATACTAGACAAAGAAACTTGTTGAGATAATAGGTGATTATTTCTACCAGATTTGGGATAATTTCTGAGGATTCTGAAATACAATCAGGTGTGTCCTACTTCCCTACATCCTCTAACAGTTTATTTCCAATATTCTTGTTAAGTTCAAGCATAGAAGTGCTCTGGTGGCTCAGTCTGTAATCCTAGCTACTCAACAGGCTGAGATCTGAGGATCATGGTTCAAAGCCAGGCCGGGCATGAAAGTCCATGAGACCCTTATCTCCAATTAACCACCAGAAGAGCAGAAGTGGTGCTGTGGTTCAAGGGGTAGGGCGGTAGGCTTGAGTTGAAGAGTACAGGGACAATACTCAGACCCAGAGCTCAAGTCCCATGACTGAAAAAAGAGTTGAAGCATAGCTGAAGCACATATGCACATTTAAAAACAGATGCAAGCATTAAAATTCGATAGATATTACAATATCTCCACCTTTTCTCTGTTCCTGACTGTAGTAGAGTTGAAACCCGCGTGTGGTATTACATCTTAAACTGTGGGTCCTGCTTAATGATAAGCACATCCACGGTGGACTGGAAGCTGCTGCTCACATTAGGTCCTCTCCCAACCCATCAGAGCTTTTCAATGTACCAACATTCCTGGACTCTGGGAATCTCTTTAGGGCGTCTAAAACTAGTCTTATGTTGGGTCACTGCGACCCCTCGTGGCTAGTTTTGGAACTACACATCAGTCTTGGATTGTAAATGGTTTCCAGTCCTTATATTGGGGCTGACCAGCCATCTCTTTACTGCAAAGCCTTCCAGCCCGACTCCCTAAAGAGTAAGTGATGTGGAATAGACATACACTAAACTAGCACACTTGAGTCAGTGTGATCAGGTGACACTTGGGGTTTGCTTCTGCCTTGAATTGGGTTTGCAAAAAGCCTCTCCCTGTTGCTGAAGGAACATGCATTTGCTGAAATTAGAGAAACTCTTTCTTAACACTTCCCTAACACCTTCTTTGGTGGCTTCTTGACACCAAGAGGCAGGGAGGCCTTTGTGGGGCTCCTTCCACAAATACACTTTTCTCCCCCAGAGATGAGTTTCCATAGAAACCAAACCTAGAGGGAATGTTCTGGAGAGGCAGAGTGTGTCAAACCAGGTATACACACACCACAGAAGGGTGTGAGGAAGGAGAAGGAGCAGTTACAGAGTTATATTAGAAATGTGAACGCTTATCCTCAGGGGAGCAGGAAAGCATGTTCAAATTTTAAATGGTTTTAAGTGTTGCTAGTTAATGGAAGTGAAAGACCTTAGAGAACTTGTAGGGCTGCAGAGAACTTGGTGTGTGTAAATCAAGTGTGAAGGGCTGGAAGGAGCCAGGTGGCAGGTGTGACCTGCTTGAAGAAATTTGTAGCCTCTAGGGAAGGTAACAAGTACAATCCAGACAATAATAAGAGAGATACCACAAAACCCAGCAGGGAGGCTGGTCTGAAAAGGACAGTCATTCACTCGTTTATTCATTCATCTATTTCAAATTTGGCTCCTCAACTATATTAAATTAAACAATGATAATCTACTTCAGTGTGAATTTATGGGAACTCAATCTGTATCTTTTGTTGTCAATACAGTCAAAGTAGGAGTTCTAGAACATGAGAGAGAGTAAGGCATGCTTTTATTACTTCCGTGACAAGAGCGGACAGATGGGGGAGAGGACAAAGGTTTATGATTGGCTATGGAGAATGAATTGCCAGAAGAGTTTTAAATATTACTGATGCCTGATCCACCACAAGGAAAACCGAATGAATTTAAAATGGGTCCAGAGAGCCCAGGAATTGGGATTTTAAACATTTTCCTTCACAAGCAATTGTTCTTAGCTTCTTCTACTTCCAGCTACTACAACACCCTGCCTCTCATTTTTTTTCACTCTTCTGCTCTTATAATTTTCAGATCTGCAGGAAAATGGAATAAATACAAATGGAGTGGGACAGAGATTTCAGTACACTCAGATTCAATAGGCCCTTCATTATCTGTATAACATGCAAATGAAGAGGCCAGGTAGCTGGAGGCTGCCATAGAGTTTGGGAGAGACTTGAATTCAGTGGTTGCTATAGTAACCTCTGACCCTTGACACATTTCCTGCAGCCAGTGCAATTCTGATCCTGTGCCAGTGTTGGTAGAGGGAGGTCTGTGCCAAGGGTTATGAAAATAGAACCAGCTTTTCAGTGTCAGTTATACCACATCTCATGTGTCCCATGCTTCCTTCTTGTTCCCAGTGTCCCTGTGGCTGTCTTCTCTGCTCCCTTTCTACCTATCTTTTTCCTTGGGAGTCAAAAGCCAAGCATTTGAGAGAGCAGACACACCTAGCTTGTTTTCTTTGCTGACAGTGGTGAACTTGCTCCCACAGAGGACCAATTTGCTTGTTCTGTGTTTTCTAGTGTTGGAAACATCACCACAGCATGTAACATATTACTGACTGATTTTCCTTGGTCTGGATGATCGTTTGCTGTAGTTAGTGAGGAATTGCTTCTTTGGTGTGCTGCTTTTGGGAACAGAGACACTGAGAGAAAATCTGCACATATTCTCTCTCTCTCTCTCTCTCTCTCTCTCTCTCTCTCTCTCTCTCTCTCTCTCTCTCTCTCTCACTCTCACTCTCTCTCTTCATTCAGCCCTACCTTCTAGCTTTCAACCCTTAGCTAAACAATAAGCCCTACTGAACATATCATCTCTGATGTTTGCTTACTGTCGTAGATGATGAGTTTTCAGGAATTTCACTTAGAACCTGAGTCCAAGTTCTACTCATGATAGAACTGCCATGTTCTGACATGTCTTATAAAGGGCTGTGATGTTTGATTGCATCCATGTAGACCTCTGATTCCTTCATTCTTCCTTATACCCAGTTACCTCTCAGCACAATTTATACCACCCTGCTTCTTTGTCCATAAGTACCCCTAAACCCTACCCAGGGAAAGGTGTGCCTCAGGCTTGTTCTCCACATCCTCCAGAATTGGCACCTCATGAATCACCTCCTTTGTTCTGATTGTTATTTCATTGATTTGTATACTGCATGATGGGTGGAGCAAATCTATATGAACAGAGTCCTGCTTCCACTTACAGTGAGAGTTGCGATGGGATGAAAAGAGTAGTTAGGGAGGGGTTAATATGGGTTGAGAAGAAAGAAGGAGAGGAAGCAGGAGAAAGAGCCATTCTGAGGCAGACTGGATAGGCTATCATACTCCATGGCCAGGAAAGAGAGCAAAGCCCAATTGTCATTAAAAAAAAAAGTGCAGAGAACCAAGGAAGAAGAGGAAATGAAGGTTGACAGCTGACATTCTTAGTATCCTACATTGAACTTGATGAACTTATGGGAGTCCAGGTGCAAATGGTTAGCAGCAGTTGGGAAGGAAGAGAGAAACTTCAGTTCTCAAAGTATGGATTAAATATCTTAGATGTGATAGCTCATAATGACAGTATTGGAAGGCAACACATAAGAATGGTGAAAGATGATGGAAAAGGAGAATGACAGCA
The DNA here is from genome assembly GCF_031878675.1 of Megascapheus bottae. Taxonomy (NCBI): domain Eukaryota; kingdom Metazoa; phylum Chordata; class Mammalia; order Rodentia; family Geomyidae; genus Megascapheus; species Megascapheus bottae. The sequence continues at coordinate 27,366,256 of NC_143530.1, read as the reverse complement.
AGAATTTTGGAAGAATTCCAACATATGTGGTATTTTTGCAGGAAAAGGACTCAGTGAGAAGCCAGGCAGAGGATGAGACTGAGGCAGACATGAGTTTAGTTATGGAAGGGGAGCACCCCAGGTGCCTTGTGAAGGTAGGGGAGCCATGATAACCGATTTGTTTTCCTCCAAATTGCCTCAGAATAACAATCCTAAACTTTTACAAAAGGATCACTGGAGATAAAGATAATTGAAATCTATAAAGAACATGTATATGTCTTTCTCATTCATTCTTTATATTGTAAAACAATCATTCCACAACCCACATCATCAGTTTAGAGGGCTGTTTCATGCTTTCTCTAAGATTTGTTTCATGCTTTCTGTGATATTTCATATAACTTTCATTGTGCATTTAAATATATACTAATACTCTCTGCTACTATGTAAGTGAATATCTGTCCTATGTATTTTGATGGAGTGAAGTTTTTCTCTAGAAGGTTTCAAAGGACTTGTGAGAACAGCATTCTTTTCATTTTTAATGTACTAATGGCCATTTATCTATTTTCTTTACATCCAAAACAAGTTTGCTGCATATAAAGTCCTAAGCTTACTCTTGTGAGAGAGTTATGTCAGAAAAAGATGTGGCTTTTTACAATGTCAGAATTTATTGAATAACCAGCAAGATTATGAATGTCTATTTTGTTGATTTCAATTCATCAAGGACTACTGATTTCACTATTTGTGACCTTTGAAAATTGTAGCTTCTTTTATCTCTATTTTAATTACTAACATTAACTGTTAGATCATGCATTGCAGTCACATGATTATATATATGAATATGTAGGTCTGTGTATATATGTAGAAACACACATACACACACAGAATGGCTACAGAAGGGTTAAGGAAGCTGCAGTGTTCAGAGGGCTAGACTGGAGGAATAAGCTGATACAGGCACAAGGAAAGGCATTTGTTTATAGGGGACTAGATAAGAAGTTTTATGATCGGAGTCAGGTACCAGTAGGTTATGATCATAGTCCTAGTTATTTGGAAATTTGAGATGTGAAGATTGCAGTTCAAAGTCATCCCGGGCAAGAAAGTCCATGGTACTCTTGTTTTCCAAAAGCTAAAAGTAGAGTTGTGACTCAAGTAGTAGTGTGCCAGCTTTGAGTAAAAAAAATTCTAAAGGACAGCACCCAGGCCTTGAGATCAAGCTCTATTATCAACACACATACACACACACACACACACACACACACACACACACACACACACACACACAGTTTTATGAAACACAGGCTGTGTTGTCATGGGTGCAGAGCTGTCAAATGCATGTCTGCGCAGAGTCCATATGCAGTGCTGTGTGTGTCACAGGCAGGAGATATTGTGCTTGAGCTGCAGAAGTCCTTTTCTATGGCACTTTTCCTGGGAAAGGCTTGTGATGGGCCAGTGTGCTGCCTTAGTCTTGAGGCATTCCTTCTTTTGTAAGTTTCAGGTAAGAGGTGACATCTAGTGTTATTTATAACCCATAGACCTGATGTGTCTGATATGGGCTTGCTATACCTCTGTGCCTCTATTCCTGATTTAGTTTGATAAGTTCATAGATGGTAACATTACATAAGTTATTTATAAGTTTTGGCTTCATGGTGTGTGTTGGACAAGGTATATGTTTAGTTGAACAAATAAGGTGTAGAGTTGTTCTGTCTAAGCATTGATAGTCTCGTGGAACAAATGCTGTTTATAAAGTGGGACTCACCTGGGGCAAGGCAGAGCCTGAACATAGCTTTTCTCTCCAGTGTGGAATGACCTACAGTGGCACATGGTCTCACTATACACAACTATTTTCTTTCCTTGGTACTGTTAGTCCATTTTCTTCTAGAAAAAAAAATTTCTGTCAAAAGTCTGCTCATGCCAGATGCCAGTGGCTCATATCTGTAATCTTAGCTACCCAGAAGGCTGAGATCTGAGGACTGCCAGTTAAAGCTAGCCCAGACAAGAAGGTCCATGAGATTCTTATCTTCAATAAAACCACTCAGAAGAAGCTGGAAGTGGTGCTGTGACTCAAGTAATAAAGCACTAGGCTTGAGCACAAAGATGCTCAGAACAGCCTCCAAAGCCCCAAGTTCAAACCTCAGGACTGGAAAAAAAAATCTGGCCATGATCATATTTTCTTATATGTAATTTCATCTTTAACCTGAGTATTTGATTTTTTTCTCTCTTTTCTTAAAGTCAAATAATATAGTAGACTCTGATTGATTATTCCATCTTTTTGTGTCTCAGGTCAGTCTTCCTGAAGTACAATTCTGGCTTTTGTAGGGTTTTCCCACTTTTTCTCTTCTTTTACAGGACTCCTGTTATTCACTTAGCGCATTTCTTTGCCTGATGTCTATAGTTTTCATTTTATAGTTAATCACGTTAATCTTTTGTGTTTTTTGTTTTGTTTGGAGAAGGTATGTGGTCCCAGTAAGTTGTCCAGGCTGGTCTTTAACTTATGAATTCATGATTCTCCTGTCTTGACCTATGAAATGTTGCTTTTGTAGGTGTGTACCACAACATGGCTTCCTTCTTTACAGTTTTTAGTTTTAATTTAAATTTTGTTTTCTTCTTCCCCCCCCCCCTCAAAATTATTGTTCTACTAGTTGAGCCACAGCTTTACTTTAAACTTTTTTTGGGGTGGTTAATTTGAGGTAAGAGTCTCAGAGTTTTTCTAGCTTAGGCTGGATTTGAACCATAAACCTCAGATCTCAGTATGAGTAGTTAGGATTACACTAGTGCCCCTCTTAGTTTTAATTTTAAACGTTCTATTTCTTTTAAGGTATTATCTATGTTTGTATGTTTCTTTTAAACTTTATTTTCTGAAAATTCCTTTCCTATGATTCTAGTACTTTAGAGTTTTATCCTCTGAGATTTTTATTTCATTGAGTAATTTCCTCTCATATATTTTTTTCATTTCTTTTTTTGCTCATTTTGAAGTATCAGTCTACATTTTCTTGTGTGGTTCTGAATTTCTTGAACTCTTTGAGGGGTGTTATTCTGTTTCTTTGTCTCTTTGACCTCAATCACTTTCTATTGATCCTTTCTATGTGAAATTAGTTTTTTCTGAACTTTCCAGATGAGATAAAGTTCAGGGGACATCTCACTTCACAGACTCCTCTCTTACGGATTTGTAGTTTGTTTCCTTAGGCTTCTTGGTCCCCCTTTCTCTCCTATCCACATTTCTCTCTATTCCTTTTTTTTCCTTTGTGCCCATTGTCTGAGATTTGCTCAACTAAAATTCCATTTTCACAAGTTTCTCCTCAGCCTTGAACCTAACCTGAAGGAGTTTTGATCATTTTGTGTTGAGAATTCATAAACCATTTCAGACCTGCTTTGGGGCCCTTAAACTCAACCATGGCTGAGGGTATGCAAACTCCTTTGGGCCTGGCCCATCAGGTTTTTCAAATGAGGCCCTGGTGGCTATTTTGGAGTTCTTGGGTCCATCAGGCATCTGCTACTTTTTTTCTGTGGCACAGGGGTCAATGCCACACAGATCTTGTATATGCCATCACAGGGGTTGGTGCCACACAGATCTTGTATATGCCATGCTGTCCCCATGGCTAATATTTTCCATGTTCATTTCTGCAAGTGATGATTTAAGCAGGTTTCAATCCTTGACTATTTTTTCTCTCCCTCCCTCCCTCCCTCCCTCCCTTCCTCCTTCTTTTCCTTCCTTCCCCCTTCTTCCCCTCCCTCCTTCCTACCTCCTTTCCCCCCTTCTTCCCATTGAACTACATCCCTAGCAACTTGAATAAAAATCTTTTAGGCTTTCTTATTACAGTTACCATTTTTTTCCTCTAAGAATTGCACACCAATTTGCTCTATTACCATTAGTGCATAAAATGTAAAGTTTCTTCATGCAATCAATGGAGGTTATTTGAAAACATCTTTGCTAATCTAATAGACAACACTCCTAGGTTGTTTCTTTTTTCTTTTCTTCTTCTCAATTTGACTTTGCTCCGTTCTTAGGATGGTTTAGTGTCTCACAAAATATCCATTTGTATTTCTTTTTTGCATTACCTCCTGTACATGATTATGATGTCAGGGGAGATCTTAATTGTTGTCTTTTCAATTGTTCATGCTTTGTTTCTGATTGGATCTTGAGGTGAAGCGTAGCGTGTGCTGAGCTAGCCAGTCTGTAATAGAGCCCTGCCTGGGACAAAAGTTAGGCTTGGGTATTTTGGTCAGGTGATCACAACCAGGAGATGAAACCAAAGTGCATGGGACAGAAGAAATTCATTGCTCACAGGTCAGACAGGCTGGAAATGCTAGAAAAGAGAGATGGGGGGGGGGATAGAAAGCTCAGAGACCATGAGGAGCTCAAACAGCACAAGGAGAGAAAGAAGAGGGACAGGAGTAGAGAGATCCCTTACCAAAGCCACACCGGGCTTCCCTGCCAGAATTGGGGATGGGCAAGTTTAAAGAAGCATGTGCAAAGGAAGGGAACTTGTGTACATGACCTGGTATTGACCATTCATTGGGGTTTTATTATTGTTGTGGTTTTCTTTCACAGTAATGGAGTTTGAGTTCAGGGCCTTGTGCTCACTTAGCTGATGTTCTACTACTTGAGCCACATCTTCAACCCTGCTTTTGGCCACTTATTTTCTGCTTGGGCCAGCCTCAAACCTTGATCAGACAGATTTTAGTCTCCTAGTAGGCAAGATTACAATTGCTCAGATGACCATTATGTTTTTTTTAAAATCATCATTGAACTTTTATAAGGCATAAATTTGATATTACCCTCCTCAAGCCGATTAGGGAGCACTGTCTTCAATAATGAAGGAGACATACACTCAATCATGATACCAAATTTGAAAGTAAGGCAATATTAGAAGAATTGATTTTTTTTTTCTTTTGCTAGTCATGGGGCTTGAGCTCAGGGCCTGGGCACTGTCCTTGGACACTTTGCTCAAGGCTAATACTCTGCTACTCGAGCCACAGAGCCTCTTCTGGCTTTTTCTGTATACGTGGTATCCAGGAATGGAACCCATGACTTCCTCTATGCTAGGCAAGTGCTCTACCACTAGGCTACACATCCGGCTCTTGACTTTTTTTTTTAATGACAGGAAACTTATTGATTTTTTGGTTTATGTTAGTTATACACTGGACAATGTAGTTGTTGTTTGATATTCATGTATTTCATTTTTTTGTTTGTTTTTGTGCTGGTCCTGGGGCTTGAACTCAGGGCCTGGGCATTACCCCTGAGCTTTTTGGCTCAAGGCTCATGCTCTACCACTTGAGCCACAGCTCCACTCTGGATTTTTTGGTATCTAATTGGTGATAAGAGTTTCACAGACTTTTCTGCCTGGGCTGGCTTCAAACTGTGATCCACATATCTCATCTTCCTAAGTAGCTAGGATTTTAGGCAGGAGCCACCAGCCCCAGATTGGGACCATGAGGGCTTTATTTTTGTTTTCTCACAGAGCTGAGGGCCACACTCAGGCCCTTGCCCTTGCTGGACAAGTGCTTTTCTACATAGCTAAATCCCTTGGCCCTTGCTAGACAAGTGCTTTTCTGCTGAGCTAAATCCCCAACCCTGACCATTAGTTTTTCATTGCAATCAAAAGCTGTGGGATGTTTGGGATTTAGAGTCAGGAAGACTAGGAACAAACAGTTTCCGTCTCAGTCAACACACCCAGGGAAATTCTAACTAGGTGAAAGGTGACAGCTACAACTGGGTTTCAAATAACTTACATCAGGCCTAAAAATGGATCCCATGACAGCAACTATGTCAAATAAACTTGGCACACTATTCTGCCCAGGTATTATATGCATGTTACAATGCTCAAAACTTCTTCAACCATGATTCTGTCTCATTATCATGGTGGTTTAGTAAAGAATATTTCAAATTCAGTACACATTTTATAAAGCTCATTTGGATATATGCAAATTTAATAACATATAATTATAAAGTACCATGTTATATTATACAAATGATATAGTATATTAATGCATATATTACTAATATTAGCATATATTAATGTTAATATGTGATATATCACTAAGATAATGTATTATATATTAAAACAAATATTTTAATATTAATATAGTCTATATAAAATAATACATTGTACATATAAGGCATATAAAATTGATGGTTATATACTCTCATTATAGATATATATGTGGTGCATGTTTACACTTCAACATTAAATATAACTTTTTACATAAACATTATATCTGGTAGGATTTTAGTATGGAAGCTTCAAGTGTGAGTTTTTCAACCAGTGGATGGAATAATGAGTGAACACCACATTCTCCCTCTACCTGCTGGTAGTATTAACAGGCACCATGTATTCTGTACTTTCTAAACTCATTAAAAAATGGCATCATTTACTTGTCTAGGGCCTCCTGAAGTAGATGTTAGTTCTGTGTTTTAGAATTGAGGAGCCTTAGGCATTCTGGGCACTCTGGCTGAGTCACATAGATATCGGGTGACAAGGCTGGATCGCTCAGGTGACCACAGGCAGGTCAGCCTTCTCCTCTGTCCCTCACTCAGTGGTTGTCACCCATGGCACTCCTAGACTACTTGTAAAGGACTCATCCCATGTTAAACTGTATAATCCAGACAAATGGACTGGGAGTCTCTGGGGCAGGGTCTAAGCGTGTATTCTAAAAGCTTCCTAAGAAATTGCAATGTGCAGCCCAGCAATTGAAATGTTTGAGAGTCATTGCTGGTAATTATTAACTCACGCAATGAAGAAAAGTAGTCTTGATTTATTAAGTTCTAATCCTCAATGTTCAGGGGATTTATATCCCAATTTATGTGTTGGGACAAATCCCTTTCCTTAACTCAATTCAGTCTTGCTATTCTTAAACACACACACACACACACACACACACACACACACACACACACACACACCTAAAAATTTCTCTTTATAATATCATCAGAAGGGATGCTGGGTCTAAGTTACAGTTCATTATCTGGCTGCTAAATCAAACAAAGTTTGAAATGTCACCTATCCAAATCTGCAGTAGTCCAAGGCAGGAAAGATGATTTCAAAGGCAAATCTTGGGAGACTGAATGAAATATTTGCCCCCGTCTTCTGTACCAAGAAGCAAGACAGGAAGAAACCATCTGGGGATGAGATGTCTAGGGATGAAGACCAGATAGTTTGAAATAAGGACTTTTATAGCACACTGGTGATCCTGTGAATAGCCCAAAAGGGAACCATAAATTCAGAGATCATTAACTGTTGGCTCATAGATGGATTGTATGTTCATGCATGTATACACACCAGGACAGTGGCTTAAACTCAGCCCTTCAATCTCTCACTTGGCTTTTCCACTCAAAGCTGGAATTCTAGGACCTGAGCTGCACCAACCTTTCCAACTTTTTGCTGATTAACTGGAGATGAGTTTCTCTGATTTGAATGACTAGACTGGCTTTGAATCTCGATCCTCATTATCTCAGCCTCCTGATTAACTAAAATTACAGATGTGAACTGCCCATTCCTTTTCTCTTTTGTCTCTCCTTCCTTCCTTCCTTCCTTCCTTCCTTCCTTCCTTCCTTCCTTCCTTCTTTCCTTCCTTCCTTCCTTCCTTCCTTTTTTCTTCCTTTTTCCAAGTACTACTATTTTAAAAGAGCCGGGCACAGTGGCTCATGCCTATAATCCTAGCTACTCAGGAGTCTGAGATCTGAGGATCATGGTTCAAAGCCAGCCCAGGCACAAAAGGACCTGAGACTCTTATCTCCAATTAACTCCAGAAAAATGGGAAGTGGGGTTTGGCTCAAGGGTAGGGCCATAGCCTTGAGCTGAAGAGCTCTAGGACAAGCGCCCAGGCTGAGTTCAAGCTCCATGACCCATAAAAAAATTTTTTTGAGAAAAAGATGACAAGCGGATTGTACATACAAGTTGAGCGAGATTCTGTCTTGAAAATTGATCTGTAAAGCCAGGCACCAGTAATATTGGCTACTTTTGAGGCTGAGATCTGAGGATTGCTGTTCAAAGCCACCCCAGGCATGAAAGACCATGAGACTCCTGTCTCCAATTAACTACGAGAAAACCAGAAGAGGCACTGTGGCTCAAGGAGTAGAGTGCTAGCCTTGAGCTGAAGACCTCAGGGACAGTGACTAGGCCTGGATTTCAAGCTCCATGACCTGCAAAAAAGAAAAAAAAATTATCTATAGGCCAGGTGCCAGTGACTCATGACTGTAATTCTGGCTATTCAGGAGACAGATTTGAGCAGTTCAAATGCCAGCCCAGGCAGGAAATCTTGTGAGATTCATCTCTAATGAATCACCAAAAAGCCAGAAGTGGAGGTGTGGCTCAAGGGGTATAGCGCTAAATTTGAGCACAAAAGCGTAAGCACAGTGTCCAGTCCCTGATTTCAAGTCCCAGCACAAACCAAAAACAAGCCCTGAGTTCAAGCCCCAGTATCAGCAATTAAAAAAATGATTTCATTCATTTTTGTACCCGTGACAGTGTTAAGAAAAAGTACCTACAGCCTGAGCACTATCCTCGGACTTTCTCGAGGCTAGAGCTCTACCACTCAAGCCTCAGCACCACTTCTGGCTTTTTTCTATGTATGTGGTACCAAGGAATCAAACCCGGATCTTCATGCATGCTAGGCAAGCAATCTACCACCAGGCTACACTCACCAGGCTACACTCCCAGCCCCTGCATGCCTTTTTCTAGCAGACTCAAACATTGTCTAGAGCAATTGTATCTTTGTTTCATTGATTGTTTCCTACTGACTAGGGCCCAGATTCTGGGAAATAAGATGAAAACTTGTAGGTTTACAAGGTGGAAATGAGTTTTTGAATTTAAATTTATTTTTAACAAGCACACTAAACTATCGAGTCTATTCATATTATGAGCCACTTGGAGGTACTTCCATACCAGTGTACAGTAGAAGTGAGCTTTGTCCACTGGAGCTGCAATACAATCTCTTCCCATCAGAAAACATTGTTTTGTTATCTTGCAAATCAGTAATCAGTTTTATATCTCAACTATCTTGTTCTAGTGTGATTTCTATCCATGACTGAACACACTCAAGAAATAACAGGACTTTTAAAGTATGCCTATTCTATACTTGAGGTATAGTCATATCTGTAACTTTTTAAAACATTTTACTTTGATGCTAGCCACCTCCCTAACTGAAGTTTAGGTGGTCTTGGCCTGCTTTCCTCATCTGCTGTGAGTTGTACCAGATAAAAACTACAAGAGTTATTTTGCAATCCATTTGTAAGACTAACTCTTCATTGAGCCAGGTGCTAGTGGCACATATCTGTAATCTTAACTACTCAGGAGGCTGATAACTGAAGACTGTGGTTCAAAGTCAGTCCAGGAGTAAAAGTGTGAGGGAGGGTCTTACTGAAGTAAGGAGACTGGGTCTATGCTTCTCCTAGATAACTGGCCCTTGATTTCCCCTGATTGTTTCCCTAGATGGCTTGCTTTTACTTAACATTTCTATTAGGTTTATCATCTTGTTTGCTTTGCTTATGTATGACGCTTTTGTTAGGGTTAATCTCACACCTTGGATGTTTTGTGCTAACTGCATCCGGGGCTGCTGGTCTTTGAGACAAGGGTCCACCTGTAGTCCTCTGGCTCTCCAATAAAGACTCATCATTTGGGGCTCATCTGGGACCCCAGTCAGTGAGACCCCAGTGCCAAGGTGGGCACTTGAGTTAAGGCCACACTGGCAAACAGCCTGGGCAATTATGGCTGCTGGAGAATGGGAGATTCCATAGGGCAGGCACTTCTTGAGACAATTCTTTTTTTTTTTTTTTTGCCAGTCCTGGGCTTAAGTTCAGGGCCTGAGCACTGACCTTGGACTTTCTCAAGGCTAGAGCTCTACCACTTGAGCCTCAGCACCACTTCTGGCTTTTTTCTATGTATGTGGTACCGAGGAATTGAACCCAGGTCTTCGTGCATGCTAGGCAAGCACTCTACCACTAGGCCAAACTCCCGGCCCCTTCTTGAGACATTTCTCAGGGTCCAACGGTTCTTCTGCCACTCTGACAGCTGGGAATGTGGACACCAGACATTACTAAATCTTTTTGAATATATGTCTGGTTGATTGTCCCTATTTTCTGTTTGTATGTTTTTCTAGTATCTGGCAATGAACTCATCTGGAGCAGTGGAGAAATGGGGAGTGGATGTACTCAGCAACCATCCCACGACCTCCACGCATGTGATGGCACTGTGAGGTTCTGTCTGGCCATGGTAGGGTAAGACTACCTGGCATCTGGCTGTGGTGGAGGCCTGAGGTTCTGGCCACCTGGCATTTGTTTGTCATGATCAGAGGCTTGGGACCAGGCAGATCCAGGCATGTTTCTGCCTTGTGGATCCTTGTTTTTGGTGTCTTTGTTCTTCAGTTGGACATCTCTGGGGGAAAGAAAGTTCCAGCTTCGGGCTGGGCCTGGTTACAGGCCTGCTATATCCCTGCAAGTGTCGGCAGCAAGTGGCAGGGCATGAGCATTTGCAGGTCTGGTTTGGTCCTTTAGCAATATGGCTAAAGTCACAAGCCCAGGCTGTGTCATTTTCATGTCTTTTAAGATCTTTTGTGCACAAGTATGTGTGTGTGTGTGTGTGTGTGTGTGTGTGTGTATGTGTGTGTGTGTGTGTGTGTGTGTGTATGTGGGAACATGTTTAAGATAAAAACCGTCAGCATGCGGTGAGGGGGGTGGGGCTGGGAAATGTGTGGGTTTAAACTTAAACCACAAAGGCAAATGAGTGGGTTTAAGCTTAAACTTCAGAGAAGCTCATCAGGTTTGGGCATTACCAAAAATTTTCAAAGAATTATTACATTGTTTTAAAGAGGAAGTTTAGTTAAAAGGCTAAGGATTCTTTAAATGCAAATTAATGATGCGGAGTAGCCTTGGAAAAGTGATTAAAAAAATGGTGTCTCTAAAGTTGGTAGCACTGTAATCCAGAGTTATTTGTCTTAGCAAAAATGTAAATCTCTTCAGGACTTAGAATCTATTTCCCTCTATTGTTAAAAATTTGGGGCTAATTATAAGAAATTTGAGTACAGAGGTTTATCACTGTTAAAGACATTATCAGTTCTGTCTATCTGGAACTGCTCTGAATTTTTTTTTTTTTTAGTCTCAGGAAGAAATCAAGAGAAAAGGGACATGGAAACTTAAGATGGCCAATGTGCTGATCATTAGGGGTGAAGGTTGATCTGTCAAAAAAGCAGTGTTTATGGGATGGAAGGGTGGCCCATCTTCATTCTGTCTTTTCTTGCAGATGGACATTGGAAAGCTGATGGTAAAATGGATAATGTATTTAGCATTCCTAAAAACTGCCCCTTAAGATGTTTTGCATTTTAGAGAAAGCAAAAAAATGCCCTGAGATTTGTTTGTCAAATCGAGATTCTTGGCACAGTGTAGGTGCTTGTAATTCTTTTTTTTTTAAATTTTTTTTATTGTAATTAGTAAAAGGGTTACATGATATTTGCCAGATAGAAGGTGCATTAATTCACATACATTGATACGCTTTCACATGTCTTGGTACCCATTTCCCCCCCCCCCCAATCTTGGTTTTCCCCCTTCCCTATCAAATTTCAAATATCCAAATACAAATAAATTCAATATATCAGATAACAAAGTGAGATACTATACCAATATGAGATAACCAAGGGACAGCAAAGGAGATGAGAGACAACATAGTACATTAAGGACAACAATCATTCATTATATGGCTTTTGTTTCACTATCCTGGAGGTCCTTTCAATTAGCTTCACATTGTATGTCCTTATGTATCAAGATTTTGCTCTATTGCAAATCTCTGCTAGTAGAGTCCAAGGTTTCTACTGATTGTGACGAATGAGGGAAACCATTGAGCCTAAGTTCCTTTGAGTCTGGCTTACTTCACTTAATATGATTTTTTCTAAGTCTTTCCATTTCCTAACAAATGGGGCGATGTCATTCTTTCTGACAGCATCATAGAATTCCATTGTGTACAAATACCACAACTTGTTGATCCACTCAACTGAGGGACATCTAGGTTGGTTCCATATCTTTGCTATGGTGAATAGTGCTGCAATGAACATTGTTGTGCTAGTGGATTTAGTATGTCCTTGTTTCTGGATGGTTGGGTAAATGCCAAGTAGTGGAATTGCTGGGTCATAGGGGAGTTCTATGTTTAGCCTTTTGAGGCACTGCCACACTGCTTTCCATAGTGGTTGAATGAGTTTGCACTCCCACCAACAGTGTAGTAGTGATCCCTCCTGGCCACATCCCCTCCAGCATCTGTTGTCATTCTTTTTCCTGATCCTGGCCATTCTAGCTGGAGTGAGGTGGAATCTTAGAGTTGTTTTGATTTGCATTTCTTTTATGACCAGAGATGTTGAGCATTTCTTCATGTGTCTATAGGCCATTTTTGTTTCTTCTTCAGAGAAGACTCTCTTTAAGTCTTTGGCCCATTTTTTAATGGGATGGTTGTTACTTTGGAGGTTAGTTTTGGAGTGATTCAATTTTTTGAGTTGTTGATATATTTTAGATATGAGGCCTTTGTCCGTTGTTTGGTTGGTGAAGATCTTCTCCCACTCTGTAGGCTTCCTGATTAGTTTACTAGCTATGTCCTTTGCCATACAAAAGCTATGCAGTTTAATGCAGTCCCACTTATCCAGCCTCTGATTTGTTGTGATTCTTGGTCCTTATTAAGAAAGTTTCGACCTGTGCCAAGGAGGCCTAGTGTATCTCCTATTCCTTCCTGTAGAGTTTTCAGTGTGTCAGCTTTTACCTCCAGGTCTTTGATCCATTTGGAGTTAATTCTAGTGCAAGGTGACAAAGAAGGATCCAGCTTTAGTTTTCTGCAGGTGCTTAACCAGTTCTGCCAGCACAACTTGTTGAAGAGGCTGTCTTTCTTCCATTCTATTTTTTTGGCTCCCTTGTCAAAGATTAGGTGGCCATAGGTCTGTGGTTTAATAGGTGCTTGTAATTCTTGCATAAAGAAAAACTGTCATTTGAGTTCAAAAGTTTCCTAAGAATATGCAGAATGCAGAAAAAATAAAAGCAAAACAGCTGCTTTAAAACCAGACTGTAGGAAAGTAAATAGGTGTTACCTGTTTTGAGGTTTCTAAAGGGTCATTTAAATGCATATGAAGCTAAACTAAATCGTCCTAAATATTAGTTTAGGAAAATGGAAAATTAGGACTATCAAAATGGTTGTTTAAATTTTTGGCCTTGCAGGTGTTCTGTAGCAATTACAGGTAGGCCCACAGAGAGACAGATGGAATTCTTACAAGTTTGTCAGATGTAACTTTGGCTCAGGTAAGACCATGCATAGGGACTATTTCCATTTGATCTCTTTGTTGCTTCAATTGGAGTTAAAGGGCTTTTGGTAAAGACTCATTGATCTGAGGACTGCAGGTTAGAAACCAGCCCAGGCAAAAGAGTCCCAGTGAGACTTGCGTGTCTAATTGGCCAGCAGAGTACTGAAAGAGGTGGAGGTGTGCTGTGACTCAAAGTGGTAGAGCACTAGCCTTGAGCGGGACGGGAGAGTTCAGGGAACTCATTTAGGCCCTGGATTGAAGTCCAGTGATCAACCATGGTAAATGCCAATGGGGCATGAAACAGACATGCCTGGCTTGTCCTGGCAATGATGGGAAGCCAGACGCAGTTGAAAGACGCTGCTTGGATGATAGAGATGGTGTCAGATCCTGGAGTCACTTGTGTTTGGCCCTTCAGAATTAGATCCGGGAGGTCATAGAACAATAGTCCATAAGTGTGCCTATCTAATTCCCATGTAACTAGGCAGAAACTTATACCTTGCTTGACAGTCATCTATTATAGTGGGCAGTAAATAGCTCTGTTATAGTGGGGAGTAAAAAGGTAGGGCTGTCCAAAAGGAGATAGTTTAATCCTACCCCCTGTATCTGCTCAAAGTCTTAATTGGCAGTGAGTTTTAGGCTAACATCAGCTACATAAATTCATTGGTTCAAAAGAGGGCTGTAGTCAATAGAGCATGGATCTGAAATCACGTTCCTGAGAGCTGTCTAAAAGCCTGCTCAGGTAACTTAGGTATTGTTAGGCCTACATTATTATCCTGAACACTCCCACTGTGGAGAAGGTAGAACACTCTCCACTGTGGAGAAGGATGCCTGGCTCCATCATGTAGGTCTGAAGCTTGCTCATTCAGGATGGAAGACAAGCCACTTCAGATCTGCTGAAGCTCAGACTTCTACATTGCCCTCTTCTAAAGGCCAGGCTCCAAAAATCAAGGATTCGATTTCTTATACATAAAATCCGTGGAAATGAGGTAAGGAGAGAGTGTCTATGCTTCTCTTAGATAATTGGCCCTTGATTTCCCCTGATTTTTTTCCCTGCATAGTTTGCTTCTCCAGGTGATTTACTTTCATTTAACGTTTCTATTAGGTTTAAGTGTCCTTATCTGGTTTGCTTTGCTTATGTATAACACTTTTGTTAGGTTTAATCCCACACATTTTACGTGGTTTGGGTCTATGTAAACGTTATGCTAGCTGCATTGGAGTTGCTGATCTTGGAGACAAGGTTCCATCATCAGTTTTCTGGCTCTCCAATAAAGGCTCATAATTTGCTTTTTAAGGGGTGGCTTCTCTATTTTTGTGATTGTTTCATTACAACATTATCTTCAATTATCCAGTAAAAAAAACCCTCCAGAAGCGGAGATATGATTCAAGTGGTAGACCACCAGCTTTAAGTAAGAAAAGTCAAGTGAGCATAAGGCCTTGAGCTCAAGCCCCAGCAGTGGAATGTGTATGTAAGCACACACATGCACACACACACACACACACACACACACACACAACTCTTTACTGAGAGAGTGAGAACTGATCAATGTGTTCCAGTTTAGGGGAAGAACTACTAGATGAAATAAGCAAGAGCTGGTTAATGATCTCGTCAGCATTGTAAGTGACAGACAACCATCATGTCAATCAGCACAGGGCCATTTTGTGCTGAGGGAAGCAGAATGGTTTCTGCTTTTCTTTAAACATTCAAATCATCTTGGGTTGGTCCTCCTCCTCCTCCTCTTCTTTATTCTTCGTCTTCTTCCTCCTCCTTTTCCTTTCCTTTCTCTTTTTCTTTTTCTTCCTCTTCCTTCTCCTCGTGCTTTTTGCTTTTTCTACAAGTTTTCCCACGCTGCTCTCTCACTGGCAATCCTCCTGCCTTAGCCTCCTAAGTATTGGGAGTATTGGCTTGGGTTGTCATACCTAGGCCTCTGATTTTCTCCTTAATATTCTTATCCATGTCTGTGTATCATAGTATCTGAGGGGAGGAATTTACTGGCTGGGCCACTAGAGTATCAAGATCTCCAACAAAAATGTCCCAGAAAAGCTAGGTATAAATTATATATTCTAAAAAGCTATTTCAAACAGATGTCTGTGGAGAAATTACTGCATAGATTTATTCTAAAATGGGATTTGGTCTTGTTTAAGTATCTCTGAACACTTTGTTTAGCAAAAACGTAACATCTTTTCCAAGATAGATTCAAAAAGAAAAACAGTAACAAATTATCTGTGGAAGTTGCTCTACTACAAATAGTCATCCAACAGGAGATACAAAGAACTAAAGTAAATAAATTAAAATTAAAATAGAAAAAAACCAACTTGTTGGACACCAGTGGGCCATGACTGTAATCCTAGCTACTCAGGAAGCTGGGATCCGAGAATCATAATTTGGCACTAGCTGGGGCAGCAAAGGCCAAGAAACTTTTCTATAGTTAACCAACAAAAAAGTCAGAAGTAGAGATGTGGGTATGTGATAGGGTGCCAGCCTTGAACGAAGAAGTTAAGAGAGTGTGCAAACCCTGAATTCGAGCCCTAGTACTAGCACAAATAAAAGGAAAATAAAATTAAACACCAAAGTATCAGATGACCCAAACAGTAACTGGGTAAATGAAGTGAATTGAAACCTTTCAAATAAAGATGTCCACATGGGCAGGAATTCCATGAGAATGTGCTGGTCACCCTCCACCATGAGGAAAACGCAGATAGAAATTGGCTGCCTTGCAGAAAACTAAAGTTGGATCCTTCTTTGTCACCCTGCACCAGGATTAACTCCAAATGGATCAAAGACCTTGAAATAAAAACCAATACACTGAAAACTTTATAAGAAGGAATAGGAGACACACTAGGCCTCCTTGGCACAGGTCGAAACTTTCTTAATAAGGACCAAGAAACACAACAAACCAGAGAAAGGCTGGATAAGTGGTACTGCATTAAACTACAGAGCTTCTGTATGGCAAAGGACATAGCTAGCAAATTAACTAGAAAGCCTCCAGAGTGGGAGAAGATCTCATATCTAAAATATATCAACAGCTCAAAAAATTGAATCACTCCAAAACTAATCTCCAAAGAAACAACCATCCCATTAAAAGATGGGCCAGACACTTAAAGAGAGTCTTCTCTGAAGAAGAAACAAAAATGGCCTATAGACACATGAAGAAATGCTCAACATCTCTGGTCATAAAACAAATGCAAATCAAAACAACTCTAAGATTCCACCTCACTCCAGTTAGAATGGCCAGGATCAAGAAAACTAATAACAACAGATGCTGGAGGAGATGTGGCCAGGAGGGATCACTACTACACTGTTGGTGGGAGTGCAAACTCGTTCAACCACTATGGAAAGCAGTGTGGCAGTTCCTCAAAAGACTAAACATAGAGCTCCCCTATGATCCAGCAATTCCACTACTAGGCATTTACCCAATCATCCAGAAACAAGGGCATACTAAATCCACTAGCACAATGATGTTCATTGCAGCACTATTCACCATAGCAAAGATATGGAACCAACCTAGATGTCCCTCAGTTGATGAGTGGATCAACAAGTTGTGGTATTTGTACACAATGGAATTCTATGCTGCTGTCAGAAAGAACAACATATAATGAGTGATTGTTGTCCTTAATGTACTATGTTATCTTTCATCTCTTTTGCTGTTCCTTGGTTATCTCATATTGTTACAATATTTCACCTTGTTAGCTGATGTATTTTATATATTCTTAATTGGTTATTTGAAATAGGAGAGGGAAGGGGGGAAATCAAATTGTGCGGGGGGAGGGGGAAGGGAAAAGGGGACCATGACATGAGAAAGGGTATGTGAAGTAATATACCTTCTATCTGGTGAATATACTGTAACCTTTCTATTAATTATAATAAAAATATATGAAAAAAAGAAATTGGCTGCCTTTCTACCTCACCCGAGTCATCAAGAATGTTGTCTCAACAATATGTAAACAATTCTATTTCCAAAAGAGTTTTCCATATAAACTTTGTACCATTTATTTATTATTCATCAGTTAATTCATCAATTAATTTTCTGGTCTTATTACAGAGACTGAGGTGACCATCCCTAGTTGAAAGGAATGGAGAGACTATGTTTTGCTAGTTGTCTTTTGCACATTGTGCTGTTAGGATCCCCCCTTTATAACACTGAGGAAAGTGCTTTATTCTTGTTTGCTGAGGGTTTTTAAGAGTATGAATGCGTACAAAAATTTACCAAATAACACTTGAGAAATTGGATTTTTGAAATTTGAGATATATGTGACAAATCCCTATTGATATGGTGAATTATACTGACTGATATTTGAATGTTAAATTTATTTTGCATTCTTGGAATAAACCAGGCTTACTGGATTTGATTTATTATTTTGTTTGGAAATTTTCTATCATAGTCTGATAGAAAGTGGCCTTTGTAATATTCTTGACAGTATTCTCTTGCTCTTTATTTTGTAAAAAAACCTTGGTAGAAGACAAGTGTATTTTATCCTTGAGGGTTGGGGAGAATTCATCAGTGATTCATCAGAGAGGAGAGCTCTCTTTGTGGAAAGGCTTTCCATTATACATTCAATTGCTCTGACAGAAGAGGAGGGATTTAAAATTTCAGGTTTGTGGGGTGTGTGTGTGTGTGTGTGTGTGTGTGTGTGTGTGTGTGTGTGTTTATAAGTCATGCTTTTCAAGGTATTGGTCATTTCACCTAAGTTGACATATATAATAGCACCAAATTGTTCATTATCTTCTCTTATTCTCTTTTAGATATAAATTGAATCATGGCTTGTATTCTCTTTTCTGCACCTTTCCTGTCCCTTGCTGAGTTTCCTCTAGGGAGATTTTTGTTGGTTTTCCCAAAACATCAATTTCTGACTTTGTAGATTTTCTGGTCTATGTGCTCCCCCCACACGTTATCACTATTACTTCCTCTCACCTATTTTATCTGTGCCCATTTTGCCTTTTTTTTTCTTTTGGCTTCTAGATAGAGACACTGGGCCAACTGACTTTATAACTTTTCTGTTTTTGTTTTTGTTTATCTTTTCCTATTTTTTTTTCTTTTTTGTCAGTCATGAGGCTGAACTCAAGGTCTGGGCTCTGCCTCTGAGCTCTTTTGCTCAAGGCTAGTGCTCTACCATTTCAAGCCAAAGCTCCATTTCTGGTTTTTGAGTAGTTGATTGGTGATAAGAGTCTCATGGGGATTTTTCAGCCCAAGATGGCTTCAAACCGGATCCTCAGATCTCAGCTTCCTGAGTAGCTAGGATTACAGGTTTATCTACTCTTTGCCTTAATGCACACGGACAGACAGATTTCTGAATCATTTAGCAGTTCTGATTTTCACTTTTATTCTTCCTCTTTCTCTTCTTCCTCTTCTTTGTCTCCTCTTTCCCTTCCCTTTCCCCTGCCCCTCCGTTTTTTCTTTATTGTCAGTATCAGGTTTTGAGTTCTGGGCCAATCTCTCTTTACGCAGCTTGGCTGGATCTCTACCCCTTGAGCTACATCTCCAGTCCATATTTTGCTAATTAATTGGAGATGGGGTCTTGTAGACTTTTCTGCCCAAGGTGGCTTCAAACTTCTATCCTGAAAGTCTCAGTTTCCTAAGTAGCTATGGTTATATTCAGAGCTACATGTATCTGGTTTGATTTCTTTGAAGATCTCCTCTTACTGTTGTCCATGGAAACTAAATCCATCTATGTCTCACTAGCCATGTACAAGGCATCTTTCTTCTACACCTGCCAGCACCACTTAGCTTTTGTCTTCTTGATGACAGACATTCTTACAGACATGAGATGATATAAATTAAGGTTTTCATATGTACTTCTTTGTTGTGTAGTGATGCTGAGCCTCTTTCTAGCTACCTATTGACTATTTTAATGTCTTCTTTGGGAAAATATTTATTGTTTTGACCATTCATCAGGCAATATGCATTTTCACTATAGAGTTGTGTGAATTTCTTAAATATGTTGGATATTCCTTATTAGATTCATAGATACTTTGTCCCAAATCACAGGGTTCCTTTTTCTTTTCCTCCTGTTGTTTTCTTTGCTGTGCAGGTTTTGCAGAGTTTTTTTTTTTTCATGTACTAGGATTTGAATTCAGAGCTTTGAGCTCATTCAGCTTACTTGCTCAAAGCATGTTCTCTACCTGGAGCCATGCCTCCAGACTGACTTTTTGCGTGTGGTTAACCAGTTTTTACTTGATGTGGCTCTATTATTTGAGTCATATCTCTACTTTCATTTTGGTGGCTATCTCATGGATGTTTCTGCCTAGGCTGTCTTTGAGTTGTAATTCTCAAATCTAGGCCTCTTGAGTTGTTAGGATTACAATATGAACTACTGCTGCCTTCCCATGCTGGAATGCCTGCTTTTTGTCCCATTGGTTTTTGTGTGTTTTATGCATTCTAACTGTTTTTATTACCATAACCTTGTAATGTAATTTGCAAGCAGCAGGAAGTCTGCAGCTTGGCTTTTCTTCATCACCATTGTTTTCTCTCTCAAGAATTTCCTTTATAGGACATAGCTAGTAAATTAATTAGGAAGCCTACAGAGTGGGAGAAGATCTTCACCAACCATACAACACACAAAGGCCTCATATCTAAAATATATCAACAGCTCAAAAAATTGAATCACTCCAAAACTAATCTCCAAAGAAACAACCATCCCATTAAAAAATGGGCCAAAGACTTAAAGAGAGTCTTCTCTGAAGAAGAAACAAAAATGGCCTATAGACACATGAAGAAATGCTCAACATCTCTGGTCATAAAAGAAATGCAAATCAAAACAACTCTAAGATTCCACCTCACTCCAGTTAGAATGGCCAGGATCAGGAAAACTAATAACAACAGATGCTGGAGGGGATGTGGCCAGGAGGGATCACTACTACACTGTTGGTGGGAGTGCAAACTCCTTCAACCACTATGGAAAGCAGTTTGGCAGTGCCTCAAAAGACTAAACATAGAGCTCCCCTATGATCCAGCAATTCCACTACTTGGCATTTACCCAATTGTCCAGAAACAAGGACATACTAAAGCCACTCACACAGTGATGTTCATTGCAGCACTATTTACCATAGCAAAGATATGGAACCAACCCAGATGTCCCTCAGTTGATGAGTGGATCAACAAGATGTGGTATTTGTACACAATGC
This sequence comes from Megascapheus bottae, assembly GCF_031878675.1. Taxonomy (NCBI): domain Eukaryota; kingdom Metazoa; phylum Chordata; class Mammalia; order Rodentia; family Geomyidae; genus Megascapheus; species Megascapheus bottae. Next base: position 27,345,897 of record NC_143530.1, on the reverse strand, counting down.
AATTCTATGCTGCTGTCAGAAAGAACAACATCACCCCATTTGTTAGGAATGGAAAGACTTAGAGAAAATTTTATTAAGTGAAGTAAGCCAGACTCAAAGGAACATAGGCTCAATGGTTTCCCTCATTTGTCATAATCAGTAGAAACCTTGGGCTCTCATACCAGAGATTTTCAATAGAGTAAAACCTAGATACATAAGGCCATATAGCATGACGCTAAATGAAAAGACCTCTAGGATATAGAAACAAAAGCCATCTAATGAGTGATTGTTGTCCTTAATGTACTATGTTATCTCTCATCTCTTGTGCTGTCCCTTGGTAATCTCATATTGCTACAGTATCTTACTTTGTTATCTGATATATTGGATATATTTGTATTTGGTTATTTGAAATTGGATAGGGAAGTGGGAAAACAAGATGAGGGGTGGGGTGGTGGGGGAGGGAAATGGGGACCAAGATATGAGAAAGGGTATCAATGTATATGAATTAATGCACCTTCTGTCTGGCAAATATAATGTAACCCTTCTATTAATTATAAGAAAAAATGTATGAAAAAAAGAATTTCCTTTATATATAGGTCCAGAAAAATGTAAGAATTGCTTCATCTATTCCTTTTCGGATGCTCATGTAAATGGAATTGTTTTTACCATCTTTTCACTTTCATTGCTATTCAGAGAAATTAACAGCCTGCCTAGTTAATGCTACTTACTGATTACTTCTTTTTTTTTGTGGTCCTGGTGTTTGAACTCGGGGCTTTACACTATTTGGCAGATGCTCTATCACTCAAACTACTCCTCTAGTCCTTTTTGTTCTATCTATCTATCTTTCTATCTATCTATCTATCTATCTATCTATCTATCTATCTATCTATCTATCTATTGCCAGTCCTGGAGCTTGAGCTCAGGCCTGGGTACTGTCCTTGGGCTTTCTCAAGGTTAGCGTTCTACCTCTTGAGCCACATCACTACTTCTGGCTTTTTCTGTGTATGTGGTATGGAAGATTTGAACCCAAGGCATGCTAGGCAAGTACTCTCCCACTAGGCCATGCTTTGGGCCCCTATTCTGCTTATGTCTGAGTAGGGTCTTACTTTTTGCTTGAACTGTACTGGACCTTGATACTCCTGTCTCTCTGTGCTAAAAGTTCTAGCTATGCTGATCTTGATTCTGGGTTCAAGTGATTGCCCTGACTCAGCCTCTCAAGCAGCTAGGATAATACGCCCATGCCATGCTCCAAGATCTCTTTCTAAACAATGTTCTGAAATCACTCGATTAATAGTACAGGTTTTGATTTGAAAGTATGTTAGTTGGGTTTCCTACATTTCCATACTGTAGAAAATTCTCAATTATCTATAAACCACTTTCTATTTCCCTACTGCCTTATTCTAGAATTTGATTGGTCCAAAGTAAGACTTTTCAACATTTCCTCGTGTTAGCTTCTATCTCAAGAATAAATTTTAGAAATCTCTATGAATCCTTGAAAAATCTTTGGTGGGTTTGAAAATAATTTTGGAGTTTGACACCACTGCTATAGTTTTTGTTTCCATCCCCAGACCTAATTGTGAACATTCAAAAGGAATTATCTACATTGGTCTTATTCTCTTAGTTACTTTTCCTTCCTCATATTCTGAAAATCATTATCTTATCCTTTACTTTCTGTTTAGAGACTTTACTTCAGCCATTCATTTTAGCTAGGTCTTCTGGTGATAAATTCTGTTCATTTTTCCACAGGAGAACACAATATTCACAACTATCAAAGCTTTCATTTACATTCATTTTGGAAAACAGGAGAAAGTACCCAAAAGTAGAAGTTCCCCCCACCACTCAGTGTTTTCCTCTCTCTCTTTTTAAAATCACATTTTTTCCACATTAGCAGAATCTGTCTAGATAACACAATTACCACTCACAGACACAAAACTGTCTCTTTATGTGTGTATGTGTGTGTGTGTGTGAGTGTATACACACATATGTGCACTTCTTTTACTTTTTTGATTTACAATATTGTCCTTTTCTGGTTCCAGTGCTTAAATGCTTTACAATTGCTTGGCTTGCTCAGCTGGCTCTACCACTTGAGACATGCTTCCTGTCTAGCTTTTTGCTGTTAATTTTGGAAATGGAGTTTCATGGAGTTTTCTGCCCAGGCTGACTTTAAACTTGGATCCTTCAGATCTCAACCTCCTGAATATCTTGAATTACAGCATGAGCCACCGGTGCCCAGCTGAGCATAGGAGCTTAGCATAATAAGCTTAGCTTATTACCCAATCTTAACCATTGCTTGGAACTTTTTTTTTTTCTGAATGGCTTACATTTTCTATTTTTAATTCGTTGCCAACTTTCTTTCTCCCCCTTAACCTGATGATATAAAACAGACTCTTGAAAAATGATCCTCTGAAAAGCTGTGTGGTTGGGTGAGGTGGCATGGGAGTCATGTGGTCTGATTCTTGTGGCTGCCTAATTACTTCAGGTCCCTTGCATGAGGGTTGAGATGGAGGAAGATGGACTTGAGAGATCAGAGGTAATTTATCGTCTTAGTTACACATAGCGCAAAGACAGGGAAAATCACTCTGCACTTAGCAGCAAATGTGCATGAGAGATATTGTCTCATAAGAAGTAATTGGGGATGTGGGGATTAAAAGAAGATCCAAATGGTTACAGAAAAGTTATCCTGGCCAAATTAACATAATTCACGTAAACAATCACGTTAGCGTGTAAGAGGATTGCTTTCCCTTGGATCTGTTGAGCATTCATCTGGGATGGTGCTCAGGAGGCAGCTCCAGTGTGATCCACTCTCTCCATGTACACACATGTGTATGCACATTAGCACACCCACACCCACACCCAAACACACTACAAATACATAAATGAGATTAAGGGAATTCCAAAAATGAGTCATGGGAGTTCGATTTTTGTTTTATCTTGCTAATCCCTAAAGTATCAGGCACTCATTAGAAAAACACTGGAAAGGCAGAAAAATAAACACGAATGTCATTTCCTAGTAAAAACAGCAACAATATTTTGGCATAATTTTTGCTTTGTGCTTATTAAATATAGATCCTCTTGTAGAATAATTACAGTCAATCTTCTCTTTCCCACCTATATTTCTGAGTTAGGTCTCTGATCATATTTCTCTCTCTTTTTTTTTTTTTGATGATACTGGGATTTGAACCCAAGGCCTTGCATTTGCTAAGTAGGCACTCTACCACTTGAACCCTTTTGTGTTTCAGGTGGGTCTTTATTTTTAAATTAGGCAGGACCTTTTTTTCTGGGCTTGCCTGCACCTTGTCTTTTCCTATATCTTCTGCTTGCTTGGCTTTGGTTTTTTTTTTTTTTTTTTCATAGCTGCAAGTTCTCTATTATTTGAGGCATGCCCCTGCCTAGCTTCTTATTCTGGTTGTTTTGGAGATGGTGTCTAACAGACTTTTCTCCCCAGGCTGGCTTTGAACTTTGATCCTTCAGGTCTCAGCCTCATGCATCATGCATGAGTAGCTAGAATGACAAGTGTGAGGCACTGATACCTGGTTGTATATTTTTTTATAATGGCAAAGAATTCATTCATGTGAGTAGGTCACCATTTCTCCAATGACCTCTTCTGAAGCATTTAAGTTGTTACAATTCTTCTAATAATATGTGTCACCATTGTCCTCTGTCTTTGTCATCAAAAAGCTAATTAAAAATTAATTTCAAGTATCAATGAAATCTCGGACAGGCTCAAGGTTGGCATTAACATGTCAGCCCTATGTTCTTTACCTAAGCTTTGCCACCTCTATTTTTGGCTCAGAAATGTGTCAAAGGATTTCTCCCACCTAGATGTGGTATGTTCCCTTTGAGGAATTTTGATCGGTCAATCAAGCAAGCAAGCAAGCAATGCATCTCCACCTGGCTGCATTCCAGCCCCTTATTGTGTTCTTAATACACTGGAACCTGTTTTCCTGAACTCTAAAGCACTGATATAAGGCCAGCTAGCTTTTGGGATGCACTAGTTCAAACTGAGATACTCAGGGAGCATAAAATACATAAAGAAAAGATATGATCAAATTATGTAAATTGTCTCTTTCATGGTTTTTCCTATCGATTACATATTCAAGTAATAATATTTGGGGCATATTGGATTAAATGAAAATATTTTATTAGAACCAATAGTATATACTTTTCTGCTTGTTTTGAATGTGGCTAGTAGGAAAGATTAAATTATGGGCATGTAGTTCTGGGGATGTAACTCAGTGTGAGAGGAGCTTGGGCAAGGCCCCAGCAACAACAAATGGATACACAGTGTGGCATTTGGTTGGTGATTGGCATTGGGTTTCTGTTGGATGGACAGCTTAAGTGATGAAGTGTCATTTTGCAGTTTGACCTTAAAGGAGAAAGATGACCTTGAAGCCCAAGTTCTACCCATCCCTGCCTTCTCTTGGCTTTATGCTCAAGTTACCAAAAGCTTGCATAAAGGGAAAGCACATTAGCAGGTTCTTCCTGCACACAACTCTACCTGCAATTTGCCAGGGTGCACTAATAGAAACGTTCATTTGCAGGTGCTGGTAGCTCCATGCCTGTAATCCTAGTGACTTGAGAGGCTGAGATCTGAGACTCACTAGGAATGGCCTGAAATTTAAGAATAATTGTGTTCTTTGTCTTCCTTTTCTTTGCCCCATGTTCTCTCCTGCTTCTTGGAATTCTGAAGTGAAGGGCTGGTATTCTAGCCTTCTTGGGCTATGAAGAGGAGTGTTCTAGCCTAGGATAAATAGTACTTTGTGAATGATATACCAACCTGGATTGCCTAGCCTGATTCTGACAGGAGGGAGACCTGTTTAAACCACTGCTATGATAGGTTTCTGTTGCTTCCAGCCACACTTAATTCCAACTAGCAACACAAGAAGTACCAGATAAGGGAATAGGGGTCATGAGCCCTGGCTCAGGGGGCAATAAAGTATCATGGAGGTTACAGAAAAGGCAAGTGGATATTTTCTTTTCTTGGACTCCATTTGTGATGGTTTCAATAAGAAATGCACCCCCCCCCCGGCCCCAGCTTGTGTGGTGAAGGTCCAAGTTGACGGTACTATTTGTGGAGATTCTGGAAGCTTCCAGAGGTGAGGCCTAATTGGAAGATGTATGTCTTGTGCCTGACCACCATGAGTGAACTCTGTGAAACAGCCAAAATTGACTGTTTCATCATTTGCTCACAGCAATGAAGATCCAGCACACCACTGCTGCCTCAGTTCTCCTCCACTTTGCTCTGCATACTAATAGGTGCAGCATCTGTCTCTCTCAGCAGCTCCCCGGGGCCTTGAATGCTCTCTGTTCCCTTGTGTCTAGGTCTTCTGGGTCTAACCCATTGCCTGGCCAGGAAACACGAGCCATCTTTGGCACAGGAAAGTGGCATCTTCTTGCTGGTCTGGCATAGGGTCACTTGATGCCCCTCTTAGTTGTTCCTTGTGTGGCAGAGGCTGCTCTGTAATTGCTTTGCCTTTGGTTTTTCAGTGTTTCCATGGAGAGGGGGCTGAGGAGCTTGTTTTGTGATACTTCCTTTGTTGAGTGGGTCTCTACATCTTTCTTGCTTGTTGAGGACATGGGGAACCAAGTGGCATTCCAGGACTCAACAATGTACCTCTCCTCACTCCGCCTCAGCCCTCCTCCCACAAATTTCCCAGGGCAACATGTACCTACTTGCAGAGATTAAGAGCAGAGTCCCACGGACCTCACCAAGGAGCTCAAGTACCCCCTCTCCCATCCATGGCACAGGGGCCGTCAAGGGGTTGCACAACTGGATCTGCTTACCTATACCTGCTCTGGCCTCACCTTTTCCTCCCCCTTATAGCAGCCCCTACCCTAGTGAAAACCCCAGGTTCTCCGAATGTGTTGGCACTTCTGACACAGCCCTTTGGCTCAGGCGTCTCCTATCCCTGCCTTCCAGATGCTACAGCTGTTACTCAATTATTTTTCTTTTTTTGCTTTGTTTTGTTTTGTTGGTCCCAGGGCTTGAACTCAGGGCCTGGGCACTATCTTGAGATGTTTCTGTTCAAGGCTAATGCTTCCCCACTTTAAGCCACAGCTCTATTTCTGGTTTTGGGGTAGTTAATTGGAGATAAGAGTCATGGAGATTCTTCTGCCTAGGCTATCTTTGACTCTTGATCCTCACATTGCAGCTTCCCAAGTAGCTAAGATACAGAAATGAGCCACCAGTGTCTGGTTAGATGCTACTCATTCTTAAGACCTGTATGAAATCCTGTCCCTTCTGGTCGCCCTGCAGAACTCCAACAACAAACTGTCTAACTTTCCTTACAATTTCAACAAAACACAGGCTCTCTGTGGTGTTATTGCTATTTTTACAGGAATATTCAGCTTCCAAAAGTAGTGCTGTCTTAGGCCACTAGGTGGCCCTTGGTTAGCTAGTAGACAGCCTTGTTTATTTTCTTTGAATAGTTGTACAAAGAGGTTTCAATTCAATACCCATTGCTCCCAACATTATCCATCTCAACTTATCGAGGTTCATTTTCACAAATGCGCATTGAATATTATGCCTGGATTTGTCCATCCTTCTCTCTCCAATTGTCTGTTATTCCTTCCTGGACTACCTCAGCTCTTCCTGAAATTCATTCTGTTAAACCATAAGTTAGTTGCTTGAAAGAGTTGCACTATTACTATCTTCCCATACATATTTCATAAACTTTAATATGTTTATGCGTATATGCGTATGACCCAAGCAGACAGCTTTGTGTTGTCAGTAACTAGCTGTTGAATGACTGATGGTAGAATCTTGCTCCTAAGCTATACTCTCCTTTTGCTGAAGTGGAGAACACACACACACACACACACACACACACACACACACACACACACTGCAGTCTCCAACTGAGAAGCCTCCACTGCTTCACTGTGGATTGTCACATAGACATATTACAACGTGTAGGGAATGTAATTTATTTTTCTGTCCCTGCCCCCCAAATTACCTGTAGTGGCTCCTAACCTATAAATAGTGGTAGATGATTAGAAGTGAGAAGCATGTAATTGTTCTGCAGCAAGCTTTATATAAACACATAAATTTCAGTGTCTGTTCTTATTGCATTTCCTGACATGCTGAAAGTGATCAGAGACCTCACTGCAATGGAAACTATAAACTAGCTTCTCAGGCTCTTGCATCCAGAAAGGAGGGGCCAGGCCTAACAGAATGGTTAGCCCCTTTGACATGCTCACCTTATTAGCAGCATGGCTCCAGATTATTTTTTGCCTCCCACAGAATAGCAGCTTCATTTTCCCCAAATGGCCTCTCCCGGCCCCTTTTCTCTGGTCTAGGCTTTGGGCAGTGTCAGGGGAACCTTGGGTATGATAGAAGGAAAGCCTTCTTTTATGATGTAATTCAGATTCTCATTATCAAAGCTCCTTTTGCAAGTTTCATCATGGTGACAGTCCTGTGTCAGGGCTCATTTTAAGGGACTGGGTCATCTCAGAAATAGAGCCCTGAATTGGGAGGGGATGGAGGGAACCAGGGACAAAAACATGAGAAGGGGGTATCAATGTGTGAAAAGTAATGAGCCTACTACCTGATGAATATAACTGCAACCCCTCTACACATTATCCCAACAATAAAAAAAAATGAAGGAAGAGTTCACCTTCTGGGTTCCAGGTTCTTTGGCACATAGCTTTTGTTTTTCTCTTTAAAACCTTGTAGGAAGCCAGGCATTGTGCAACTAAGATGGGAAGCCTGTGTCAAAAAGTTCATGAGACCCCTCCATCTCAACAACAGCAACAACAAAGAGGCTGGGCAGGACAATCTATACCTGTTATTCCAGCTATAGAGCAAAGTATAAATAGGAGGATCATGGTCCAGGTTAACAGAGCCAAAAAGAGAAACCCCATCTCAAATAATAACCACAGTCAATTAGGGATGGTGATATAGCTCAGATGGTAGGGTACCTCACTCATTAGCAAGTGCAAAGCCCTGAATGCAAACTCTAGTATTGCAAAAAAATTGATGAATGAATGAATAAATAAACCCCTTTAAAATATAAAAAAATATAAAGAAATACAGCTCTGATATCTAAACCTGGCTTTGGCAGTGATTGAAGTAGATGCCTGTTTGGCACTGTGAAAGCAATACATAGGAAAGTGGCCTCGTCATGGTCTAGGGAAAAATGTGGAGCCCGCCAGCGTGTCTCACTTACCACTGTTGTTCAGTGTATAGTTTAAAGGGATTTTTTTTCCTACCTACACTGCAAGCTCATACTTGGGCTGGGCTGATTTTTCTCCTCCCAAGCTGTTTTGCTGGTTTTAAGCAAGCTATAAAATGTTACAGATAATCCTACATTGTTATTGACAACTTCCTTGCTAAAACAGGCTGAGTCACAAATGACTCATGATTCCCAAGGAACAAATGTTAGGAATAATTTAAGTGAAAATTTTACAAGGCAAACTGCCTAGGTTATTAGAATACATTTTTGTATATGCCAGTCCGAGGGATTGAACCCAGGGCCTCATGCTCTTGCTTGGCTTTTCCACTCAAGGCTGGGGTTCTACCACTTGAGCCATGCCTCTATTTCTAGCCCAGGTTATTAGAAAGGGGAATGGTTTCCTTCTGATTTCATAGTGATGTGGATTCTCACAGGTGGCAAGATTGCATGGCCCCTTACTGTCTATATTTGGAAGAAATTGCAAGGACATTTGGTGTCAAACAACATGACAACACAATGTCCTTTACTTGGAGTGAGAACTTTGGTAATAAAAAGAAACCAATAAAATCAGAAAACAAGAGAAAAGAGAAGTCCAAAGGCCAGAAGAAACTTATGGGCAAGAAGAGTGTGAGTGCTGTTTTTCCCATAGACAGTCTCAGAGTGTGCCACATAAAGAAAATGTTGACCTGCTTTAGGCAGCTTCATTGCCCCAACTTAACAAAGCAGCAGTCAAGGTAGAACTGATAATGGTTGTAAGTTTCATTTTTCTTCTGATTTCTAAATCAAAGGAAAGTATGGCTTCTAAGAGATGGATTCTGGGATTGGGAATGTAGCTGAGGAGTCAAATGCTTGCCTAGTATACCCAAGGCTCTCAGTTCCATCAAGAGAGATGGTGAGTGGGGAAGGGGAAAGAGGTTCTGTATTGTGAGGTGGAGGATCCTGGAAAATCCTGGAAAATTTACTAATTTTTAGGGGGGGTTGATATTTATGTTTATCTTTTTAGTAGTTTTTTTTTCCTTTCTTTTCTTGTGCTATATCACTGTAGCGTTAACTCAGGGCCATATGCTCTCTGTAGGCTTTTTCACTCAAGGCTGGCACTCTGCCCCCGCCCCTCCCAGCCACAGCTGCATTTCTAGCTTAAAACTTTTGAATCCTTATTCTTAATGAGTTGTAAGAGGGTTACAGCTCCATAAACCGGGTAATGAGTACAATGCTTCTTGGAAAACCTTACCCCTACTTCCCTTTCCTCCATTGTCCCTCTCCTGTCCCCATCCACAAGTTGCATGGTTCCTATTTTTCACAGTGTGTATCAAATACAATGACTGCATTTGCTAGTTAATTGGAGTGAAGAGTCTCATGGACTTTTATGCTCAGGCTGGCTTCAAACCTCAATCCCCATATTTCAGCCTCCTGAGTAGCCAGGATTACAAATGTGAGCAACCAGCATTTAACTACAGTATTGTTTCTACTGAAAAATGAAAAGTACATTGATCAGGAAATTATAGACTTCACTTAGATGTAGTTGGAAAAAGTCTGACTCAGATCACAGGCATTACAGGCCTTATAGTATGCCAATGGTGACCACTGGGATTGTGGGGAGAATGTATACCTCTAAATGGCAAAGTTCTCTAGCCCACCTACAAGACAGTGTTCAATGCCATGTGATCAAACAATGGATTTATGCAAACTCAGCATTTCTGAGACAGCCATCATTTTTTCTTTGAAACATAATCAGAGTTAGAAAAGCAGCCAGTCAAAGAACTCTGGTCCCTACAACTTACAGGTTAAACGCAATGGTAGGCTAAGCTGATAAACTAAAACCTACCAGGGAATGAGGGGACTACAAAAGAATGAAGAAGTAAGATACCTGTTTAGTCACAGCAAAAGAATGAGCACATAGGACTGAGCACATAGGACCAGCAGTAAAGCTTTGGTATCATCATCTTACAGGGAACAGAAAGGAGACCCACCAGTCAGAAAGCCATCTTCAAGGATTCTTCTTCTATTTAACCCAAACCCAGTCTCTGTAACTCTGAAGATGACATGAGATGGCTGAGATGGGTTTGTCTGTGTCATTTGCTCTCATTCTCTGCAGTATTTCTTTCCTAATAAACTTTCCTGTCATCTTTATTATGTTCATGCCTTGCCTGAATTCTTCTCTTGCCAGACGCAGGAATTGAAGTCAACTTAGCTGTCCTAAATTTCTGATAATGTATTTGATGCATTGGCTGAGAACTCTGGGGATTAAGTGTCTTTTCCTGACTTGGAGCTATCAAAAGGTAACAGAAATATAGGGGAAAAACTTTCAGAAACATGTTTTGAGTAAGAAAGAAAGTATATTATATTCACATAAAAATATAATAATATTTATTAAAATGTTCCCCCCCAAAAGAAATATTCAGTCAAAGGTCATTTTTAGATATTTTTTTTTGTGCTATGAAGTGACAGAAGGGAATACCTAGATCCATGGCAGCATTTTGTTCTCTCAGCTAAGCAGCACTGCTTGAAGTAAATGGATGGTAGATGGGCCCCAGGAAAGAGACATCGGAGGTGGTATGTCCCACTTTCTGTGAACTTTCTCAAAGACTACACCGAGATTGTGGTGAGACAATAGCTAAAATTAGAAGCATTAAAAGGCAGAAACTTAGGAGGTAGAGAAAGAAAGAAAGGTATACATTATTTGACTCATGGGTTAGAACACGAGAACCTGCAACCCAACTCTGGCCCACTAGTTGCTTTGTCAATAAAGTTTTATTAGCACACAGTCATGACCATTTCTTAGGCTTGGTATAGGGCTTCTTTCATCACAGCAGCAGGTTGAGCATCTGTAACAGAGACTTACATGCACAATAAAATCTGAAATATTTACTATTTTGCACTTTATAGAAAAATGTTTGCTTATTCTGGATCTGGACAAAAATGAACAATTTGAGTTCTATTAGAGAACAATAAGCAATGTTAAAAAGAAAAAGGTAAAATGGAGAAAACATTTGTAGGATATGTGATAAATAGTGGGTTAGTACTTTTAATAATAGCATAAAATTTAACAGCTTTAAGATGCAAAATACAAAAGTCCATTGATTTATAAATCAATAAGAAAAACTTGAGTAGTAGCAGGAAAATTGAGCAAAAAGTCTCGCATGGTCACTTTACCCATGGAAGAACTCTGACTGGCTTTTTACTTATTAAAAACTCTCCCCATAAAGGTATCTCCCTCTCTGCTCTCTTGTGAGCCCTTTAGACCAGAGCATGCACATTGCATTTCTCTACTTCATTGCAACTGAGTGCTGTGTAGTAGGTATTCAAATTAAGAACATTTGTTTCTGAGTTGGGTGTGGAGACTGAAGCCTATAATTCTAGCTTACTTAAGACACAGATATCAAGGCTCAACGGGATCACAATTTGAGACTGGCCTGGACTCAGAGAGATGGGGGGAGGGAGGGAGGGAGAGAGAAAAACTAAAGCCAAAACAACAGAAAAGAATAAAAAACAAACAACTCTGTGAGACCAATAGTTGAGTCGTTGTCCGTGTGTCTGTCTGTCTGTCTGTCTGTCTGTCATCTATCAATCATCAGCGACTGTGGGAAAGCACAAATAAAAGGATCACAGTCTAGATCACCCAGGAGTGAAGTGAGACCTCTCAAAAGTAATCAACACAAAAAGGGATGATAGAATGTCTCAAAGCATACAGCACAGCCTAGCAAGTACAGGGTTCTGAGTTCAGTACAATACAGTATAATACAGTACAGAACAGTATAGTCCAGTCCAAAAAAATATATCCTTCCCTTCTCTTCCCTCTCCTTTCCTTGTCTTTTCGTTTTTCTTTTTTTAAAAGTTCTCATATTATTGCAGTGTTGATACACAGAGAGGAGAGAGTTACCTGAATCAGGTAATGAATACAGTTTTTGAACCATTTCTCCCCTTCCCTTACTCTCTTTGTTTTTCCTTCCTATACCCACCCACAAGGTGTACAGTTCCACAGTGTCTAGTGAGTACCACTGTTGTGTTTGTTCACCTTTGTTCTATATTCTGTGCCCACCTTACCCTCCCAAATGCAAACAAACAAGACCAAAGGGAAAGAAACAAAAATAGCAACAGCAGCAACTACAAATCTACCTCTTGTTCCTTTTCTTGGAGTTAATTTCATAAAACATTATATGATCATATAGCTACATATATATATATATATACATATAGCACATAGCTACAGAGTCTTTGTCAACCATTCCTTTGGCCTCAGAGTGTGAATGTCTATAGTCCTATAGAATTTATCATGTCCCTGTGTGTGCCTGTGTGTGTGTGCTTGTGCGCGCGCGCGTGTGTGTGTATGTGCATATACACACACACGCGCGCGCGTGTGTGTGTGTGTGTGTATTCAGCATGTTTACTTGTTAATTTATAGTTCATTCTAGTTATCACAAATGAGGGAAACCATGCAGTTTCTTTTGCTCTAGTTTACTTTGCTTAGTATAATTCTTTCCAAGTCTTTTAATTTCTTTACAAATGATACAATATTATTCTTTTTGATGGATAAGTAGAATTCCATCGTGTACATATACCACATTTTCTCCCCCCTCCCCAGTCATGGGGCTTGAACTCTGATCTCTTCAGCTCAAGGCTACTGCCCTACCCTTGAGCCACAGCCCTACTTCTGGTTTTCTAGTGGTTAATTGGTGATAAGAGTCTCACAGACTTTACTGCCTGGGATGGCTTTGAGCCATGATCCTCAGATCTCAGCCTCCTGAGTAGCTAGGATTACAGACATGAGCCACTGCGCCCAGGTATACCACATTTTCTTGATCCATTTGTTTACTGAGAGGCATCTGGGTTGATTGCGTATCATAGCTCTGGTAAACAATGCTACAATGAACATGGGGGTGCTGGAAGCTTTAGTGTAGCACTGCTTGTGTTCTTTGGAGAAATCCACAGGAGTGGGATTGCTAGGGGAACTCTAAGAGTAGTCTTTTAAGGAAACTCCATACTGCTTTACAATCCCACCAACAGTGTAATAGAGTTCCCTTTTTGCTGCATCCCTGCCAGCATTACTTAGTTTTAGCTTTCTTAATAACGACCATTCTAACTGGGGTGAGGTAGAATCACAATGTTGCTTTGATTTGCATTTCTTCATGGAATGGGGGAAGATCTTTACTAACTATGCATCACATGAGAGTCTTATATCTAAAATATACTTAGAAATAAAAAAATTAAGCCCCACCAAAAACAAATCCTCAAAAACTCAACAACCGAATCAATAAATGGGCTAAAGACTTAAAAGAGAGTCTTCTCAGAGGAAGAAGTAAGAATGGCCAATAGACACATGAAGAAATGTTCAATGTCCCTTCCCTTTTCTTTCCTTTATTTGGCAGTACAAGGAATTTGAGTTTTGGGCCTTGCCTAAGTTTACCTGCTCTGTTGGTGGTTTACCACCTTGAGCCACACTTCCAGTCATGTATTTATTATCCTATATTTTTATTTGATTGCCTTGGTCTTCTCTTTCATGTAGGCTTGGTATAGCACATAGACTCTAAAGCCTAATTGCTTAGGTCTTTTACTCCAGTTCTACTCTTTAATGGCTGTGTGATTCTGAAAGAAAAAATAATAAGCCTCTTGATGCCTTCTTTTCTTTTCTTTTTCAATATTCTTTTTTATTGTAATTAATAGAAGATTATGTTTTATTCACCAGGTAGAAGGTGCATTACTTCACAAACACTGATACCCTTTCTCATGTTTTTGTCCCCATTTCCCTCCCCCGGCCCCTCCTCTCATCTTGTTTCCCTCCTTCCCTATCCTATTTCAAATAAACAAATAAACATATATACAATATACCAGATTACAAGGTACGATACTGTAACAATATGTGATAACCAAGGGACAACAAAAGAGATGAGAAATAACATAGTACATTAAGAACAACAATCATACATTATATGGCTCTTGTTTCCATATCCTGGAGGTCCTTTCATTTAGCCTTACCCTATATGTTGATGCCTTATTTTCTTGTAGTGAATAGTAGAGATAAAAGACAGCATCTATCTCTGGGGCATTTTAATTCATATGAGAATAGAGTTTTGGTACACAGAAAGCATCACGTAAGAGCTTGTTAAAAATTAGTTGAGCAAAACCTAGGTACATAAGGTCATATAAGATGAGACTAAATGAAAGGAACTCTAGGATATGGAAACAAGAGTTTTATCTTGTGTGACTGTTGTTCTTAATGTACTATGTTATTTCTCTTCTCTTTGTTTGCCCTATGGTTAATCTCATATTGTTACTGTATCTGATTTTGTTACCTGGTATATTGTATATACATTTATTTGTTTATTTGAAATAGGAAAGGGAAGGGGAAAACAAGATGATTAGGAGGGAGTAGAAGGAGGGTATTGGGGACAAAAACATGTGTGTGAAAAGTAATGTACCTACTACCTGACGAATGTAATTGTGACCCCTCTATACATTATCCTGACAATAAAAAAAAGTTAGTTGAGCATAAGGAAGTTCTGATAGAATGTACATGATTGACATACAAAGAAACCCTTCATATGAGGAGCTTAAATATCAGTTTTCAAATGTATCAGAGAAGTTATGGAGGGAAAAAACAAGCCAGATACCTTTGTGGTAACTAAAAACCAAAGCAAGAGAATGCCACATCCTGCTCGTTGAAGCATGAAAGAGAAAATATACATTTAGAAATCCATTGCTTGCTGTGGTTTTGTTTTTTTTTCATGGTGCAACTAGAATGAAGTATCCAGCAAGATCTTGAGAACTTGCTTTTCTCCCAGACTCATGGCTGAGCCAATGAAAACTAGTTTAATGGGCATTATATACAGTGTCTTATGTAAAGAAGCAAATGCTTGTTTGTTTTTTAAGGCAGCATTAGCTACAGAGACAGGCAGTGCATACTAGCACAGTGCTTGCTCCACAATGCCACTTGGACCCAGTCCTGTCCTGCTTCGCTCTGTCTTTCCTACGCATCCCCTGTTCTGCCCTCAAGTGGATGCTGGACTTTAAGAAACCATGTCTGCATTTCTGTCATATAAAAAGAGAAAGTAGAAGACTTCCTAGCAACTTCATTGTAAAGCCCACCCAGCAACATCTGCATGTATCCTATTGGACAAAGCCTGGTCACATGACTGACCTACTCATCAGTTGTGAAAGGACTTTGGCTGGTTACAATGTCCCCTCAGAACTTGTGTTCAATTAGGAAGGGAGGAAGGAAAGATGGACATTGGGTGCCATCTAGCAATAGAGTCTTTTTAAAAATATTTTTTTATGAGGTACTGGGGATAGAACTCCGAGTCTTGTGCTCTCACTTGGCCTTTTCCATTCTAGGCTGGCCTCTACCACTTGAGCAACAATTCTGCTTTTAGCTTTCTGCTGGTTTATTAGAGATAAGTGTCTCAAAGACGTTTCTCTCCAGGATGGCTTTAAACTCTGATACTTAGATGTCACCATTCTTAGTAGCTAGGATTGTAGGTGAGAGCTCCCAGTGCCTGGCTAGCAGTAGTCTTATTGGAATGATGTTGAATACTTTAATAGGCAACTGATAAAAGAAGGTAGGGCCATTTTGGAATCTGGGAAACTAGCAAGAAATAGTGCCTTCTGGGGAAATTTGTCCTGCTTTCTGGTTAAGTGTGAGGTGCTTCAGACATTAAAATGGAGATAGGAGGTTGCAGCTGGATCTCAGGGATGCAGTCAGAGCTGGGAATTTAAATATGCAATCATCATTGCATAGATTGCATCGATTGCTTCAGCTAAGTGTGGAAAGCTACGTGTAATCTTGCTGGGCAGGTAAGTGGTTGTTTGGTTGCTGGGGAGGGTGAGTATGCATAGCCTTGAACTTGTTCACACACTTAACTAGATAATATAATCTAGTATGACTTTTATTACATAGTATTTCATTATGTGGAAGGAAACATATGCGCGCGCACACACACACACACACACACACATACACACACACACACACACACACACACACACACACACACACACACACACTGAACCAGGTTCAGGTTTGTCCTGCTAAGTCTAAGGAAAGGAGAAAGGAACAAGGGAACTGAGGGTGATTGTAAATTGGAACTTCTAATTCTGAGATGGATTTTGGAAAAGCATGACTCGATAGGCAGTCCTGATGAGGTAAAAAGGGACTTACTAGAACCAACATACTTGAAGGATGAGAAACAGCAGGTCATGTGAAGATATCCTTCAATATCCACAGGACATTATCCACAAGTTCTAGGATCCCTACCGTAGCATCAAAACCTATAGATTCTTAAATCCCTTATATAAGATGGTGTACTGTTTGTGTAGTTCCTATGGTCATTCTGCTGTATTCTTTAAATCACTTCTAGATTATGTACCAGCCAAATACGGTGTAAATGCTTTGGTTCTTTGTAAATAATGGCTACTCTGTGTTGCTCAGGAGGTCCGTCAGTCATGGGGAAAGATCTGGATGTATCCAGTACAGATACAGCTATCATCAGCCTATGTTGTGTGCTTCAGTAGGTGAATCTTTTCTTTGGGCACTTTCAGTTTGTGGTTGGTTGGCTTTATGGTGTGGAACACTCAGATTCAGAGAACCAAGTCTGTTTGAAACAGGGATTTTACACATGGTGTGATCATAAGGATGCAATCTCAGGAGAGAGGGAGGGAAAGATCGTGAGTAGAGAGGATTCTGTTGCTGAAAGGAGGAAGGCCAATAAGCAGAGGAGGTCACTGGAGAGCCAGGAGCTGAGGCTGTAAAAGGATGGCAGCAGGGATGAGGCAGGGGTTGGGAGGTGGTGACAAGGAAGAAAGAAGAAATGTTTTCCAATGGTGTAAGGGACAAAAAGTCATGCCACTAGGTGCAAGAAGAGTGTGATGTCAGAGGGTTCTGTTAAATGTGGGCAAGGCGCAAGAGAGGGTGAGCAAAAGCAAAGATGGAGCAATTTACTTAGACTAGTGGATCCCTTTTAGGGAGAGAGAGGGATAGGCGATTGGATTTGGTGGCTCTGATTTCCTCAAGTAGGAGGCAAGTTTGTCTCTTGAGGACAGAGGTTGATGGTGGGGAGTTGAGGACTTAAGGTTTGGAATACACATTGACCAGAATGAGAAAACACTCCTTCCCCCTGACAAGCAGAAAGACAAACATTATCAAACCATTTGGAGGTGACAGTGATGAACTTTTTGTTCACATAGATTCTACCATGGTTAACATTAGAAGTCAACCTGAGTCACTTATAAGACGGCCAGATAAATATTTATTCAAATGTTATTCTGCAATTATCTGCCAGGGTGTTTCCAGAAGAGATTAGCATCTGAAGCAATGGTCTAGATAAAGCTGCATCACCCAAAATGTTGAGCCCCTGAGGAAAACAGAAAGGAGGAGTTTGAATTCATGGGTCCTGATTTTCCGAGCTGACAGGAATAGCCAGCCTTCCATGCTCCTGGTTCTCAGGCCCTGCACCTACCATAACGTCTTTCCTGAGGCTCGAGGAGTTTTTAGGTAGATGTAAAGGAAGTAATTTCCAATACATTATAAATACTGATACAGTCATATGCTGTATAATATTTTCTTTGGTTCTGTAAGATTACATGGCCTAGTGACCTGGCCATCTTACTGAGGCTCCATGACACTCACATGACAATGTCCCTTTTATGCAACACATAATTGCTTTGTTTTGTTTTTTGGCGGTTGTGGGGCTTGAACTTTGAGCCTGGGCATTATCTCTGAGCTCTTTAACTCAAGGTTACTGCTCTACCCCTAGGCCTGGGTGTTATCCCTGAGTTCTTCAGCTCACGGTTACTGCCTTATCCCTTGAGCCACAGGCCCATTTCCCATTTTCGAGTGGTTAAATGGAGATAAGAGTCTCACAGACTTTAGTGCCCTGGCTGACTTTGAACACAATCCTCAGATCTTAGCTCCTGAGTAGCTATGATTACAGGCGTGAGCCACCATGCCCAGCTCACATAATTATTTTAAAAAATAAAAGTCCTATTTCATGCTAACAAAGACATTTTCTTAGCACTGCATTTTACCTATTCATATTTTTATTCCATTATCTCTAAAGAATACTAACCCTTCTTGATTCTTCTGCTTGAAAGCCTTTTATTATTGAACTACGCACATAAATTAAGATTATATGTATATTATATATATATATTTTTTTCCTAGGAACATTAACTCTGAGTACTAATCGTTTTTTGCTGGATTATCATTGCCTTTAGGGCATCACTGATTAAAGTAACACCCCTATACGAGTCTTATTGGTTAGTAGAGGACATCTGTGGAAATTGTATTGCCTTGGCATCCTGGCTGAATTTCTAACCTCCCTAACCTTGTTTCTCTCTGAGGACAGGGTGCTTGTGGCTCCTTCTCCAGGTAGGCTGGCCCAAACCATATGGGTGTAAGGACACTTCCAATGGACTGAAAGCCTCTAGTTTCCTTATAATCCCATCTACAAACTAATTAGCACATCCCCGAGCCCAAGAGCCCAAGACAGTTGGCTTGTCCTGCCAACAACCATAAAAGAACTGTAAAAAGAGAGAAAAGAGGAGGTACTCAAATGCCCAGAAGTCTCCACCCATTCCCACAAAAGACATGACTCTTCCTCCCTTTATTAGCATGTTCCTCTCCCTCATTTTTATCTCTGTATCTATAATGTCTTGATCTCCACAGCTGAGAAGTTGATTCCCAGCTTTACCTCCCACTTCTTCTATTCTTGGCCAAGTTTTCTTTAGGGCTCCGTCAGATCTTGGGCTTTTTATTGGTTACCTAGCATCAAGAGGGAAAACAGATCCAGTTGGATGTTATAAGCTGGTAACAGTGGGAATTATAGCCCAGTCACAAGTTTATTCTGAAAAGAGGAACAAGTGGAAGGTTGAAGGTCAGCCTTCATTCTCTACTTCCCACCTTAGACTTATACATGCATAAACTTCCCTTGCCAGGAAGTTTAGTTTGGCCTGCAGTGCTTTTCTAGTTGTTATGAGAAGAGCCAAGCAGCAGCTGCCCTCCCACTGGACTCCAAATAAGATATAAAACATTCTGTCCTATCCATAGCTTACCTCATGCATGCAGGGAGCCATACAGACAAATCCAAACCGAATGGAAACCTCACAAAGCCGACATTTCCCTGCTGGGATGTACCTGGCATCTGACCACAGATGGAGAGAAGTATCCTCTAACACATGCTAGCCTAGGGCAGGGATGGCTACCATGTTATCTTACCTCAAGATATGTGAGTTGGGTGTGTGCCAGATACAGATGCCCCCTTCTCTCTGTAGCTCAGCTCTCTTCCCTGTCTGCCAGGGTAAAAGGTGGCAGAGACCACAGGGCAGCAACCCAAGAATCCAGGTAGATATGCTAGAATCTATTCTGGAATCATGAGGCAGGACTGAGGGGTGAGATGAGAGCTTTAGCTACTGACTGGCCCATCAGATTTTATGTACCAAACTTCAGTGTGCTTAGCCGTCTCCCAGCACTGCTGGTCAAGTTGTGGGGGAGGCTTCTGAGCCAGGGACCTGATCATAGCATGAGGAGTCAGTCGTAGGCCAGCCAATCCAGATCCACAGTCTAGCTAGCAACCTAGCTCTCAGTTATCATGAAAAGAATTAAGACATTGCTTTAAAGAATGCAATGTTTGAGGTATGTATTTTTGTCAATAGCATTATTGTGGTATACTCAAGGATATATATGCCATTCAGATATCTAACAGCTCAGGATCTAAAGGCAGTGTCACATGGGGGACCTGTGTTAGGATCTCAGCACTCTATTTGCCTGTGTGACAGGGGCATGTTACTTATCCTGTGGAGGCCTTCATTCCTCAGTCGTAAAATAGGGGTAACACTCTACCTGTTATATAGTGTTCTCCTGAGACTCACATTGCTACCCCATGCAGAAGACTTAGCCCATTACCTGACACATTGTAAGCACCAGAGACAATAATAACTATTTATTATGATGTAACATGAAGGGAGTTAGGAGACTGTATTTGTTTCCTGTGGTTGCTGTGGCAAGTTGCCATAATCTGGGTGGCTTGAAATTGATCATCTCACCACTCTAGAAGCCAGATGTCTGTTCTTGAGCTCTATCTCTTCAAGGGGTACCAAGGAAGAACCTATTTCTTGCCTCTCCCCAACTTCTGGAGCATGTTAGCATTTGGTTAACTTTAGTTCAACCTCAGTCTGTCTGATTCCACTGCCTCCTTCTCTTCCATCTCCCCAACTCCTTTCTTACTCACTCATATACAACACCAGAGTTTGAATATATAGATCACCTAGATAATACAGGATATTCTCCTCATTCCAAGATCCCTAATTGCACTTGCAAAGATCCCTTTTCCAATAAGGTGTTAACCTTTGATGCTGAAAGGGTAGATTAGTTAGGAAGCAGTTGCTCCTGGATAGCATCTTGTCTACCAAATTAAAACCAACTGCAAAAGAGACATCGTTTTGGAAAATCTTACCTCTGCTTATTTCTAGTCTCCTCTAGTTTCAGTAGCCTTCCCATGATCCTGGAAGATTTTCAGAAGGGATCCACTTAGGAATTAACAACCAATCAGAATGTTGTTGGATCTGACCAATAAAATTGTCACCTTCCCAAACACTTAAGGACAAACAATCAGAGCACAGCCCAGGCTATAAAAATCCCTTGACTAGGAGCCACCTACACAACAGAGTGCACATAGAGAGAGATCCAAAATTCCAGAGAGAACACAAGAGATACAGAGTTCTTCATACTCATCCTCTGTTGTCCTGGACTTCAGTCACCAAATTCCTGAGACAAGAATCCAGTCAATGGATCTGCAACACAGACAGGCATTGCAGGCAGCTCAGCTGAGACCCTAATAGGCATTGTCTATAGCTAAAGTGCAATGCTGGCAGCACTGCCTGCTGAGGAACTGGCAGGTATTGTCTGCACCTGAGCTGCAACTCTGGCAGGTGCTTCTTGTTATTGAGCTACCACACTAAAGCGGCATTGTCTGTTACAGGGCTGCAAACTTACCAGTCTCTGCTGCTGGCTGTGGAGCCAAAAGGACTGTGTAGGCTTTGCCAACTTTGAGTGACAGTAAGAAAATGTCATATCATTGTCACCATTCAGCCCATGACACTGGCTGAGATTCCAATGAGTATCCTGGAAGTTATCAGCTAGACAGAAAAGGCAGAGTGTGACAGAGCTAGACAATAAGATGTTTCGTTATGATGAATGGGCATCCAGCTCAGCTGCATGCTGACATCAACGCCGGGAGATGGAGAACTTTAAGACAAACTCCACTCATGGGAAAGTCATTCCACTCATGAGAGCAGAAGAGAGGAAAGAACAATGTAGCAACCACATGGGGCTCTTAATGCAGGCAATGTGAGCCAGGCTTGAAAGATGCACTAATGCACCAACAGAAGAGGCAGGAAACTTCAGAGTAGATATTGGGGCTGCAAGGCTGCTGAGGCTGCATTTGGCACACCAACAGCCAATATCCACAGTGCTCCCCGCCCTGCTTCACCCTTCTTGATTCTTCTGCTAACCTCATGGTGCTCCCAAATACTTGTTCCAAGATTTCATCTGCCCTTGAACCTGTATGCAGTAGGAGTGGTCTATCTGAATACCTGAACAGTGATTGGACAATTTTTCTCCCATTTACACCACTATACAGTTTTTACAGATAAGAGTATAGTTTTCTTTTTAAGACACCCTATTTATATCATATGTACTTGATCACAAAAGCCCATTGTGCTAATGGGAGGATGTAAATCAACTTTGAAGGGGGTGATTAAAATTTACAGATAATTGTGCTATCAATTAAGATAAGCTATGGAATTATTTGCATATGTAAAAGCCACCCCAGGAATAATCTAGCTTCTCCCACTTCGAATTAATATTTGGAAAGAAGAGAAAAATGAGACTGTTCTAGAAGGGGGAAATTTGTCAAGTCTCAATGTCAGAAGTTGGGTTTAAGTTCTGAAGAAAAATTAAGAAACATAGCATTGCATTATGTAGGTGGACTAGAGTGGAAAGGACATTTGGGGCAAGGGGAAAAAGCATAGAAAGCTGAATTTTAACCTCTTATTAGTGGAGAGGAAATATTATAGACTTTTTGAGGAACTGTTGAAACTAAATCCTATCCCCAGACACACATGTGTGATCCATGCATATAAAATTTCACATTCATCCCTGCAGGGTACAGAGTTGTCTGAAGCCTACTCTCTAGTTCCTAGAGGGATTGGAGGGGGCCAGTGAATGTCTTCGGGGACAGGATAAATTCAGAAAGCATAGAAAAAGCAGCTCAGGGGGTCAGGACTGCTGTAGAAGAACAGGCTGCAGAATCGAGGAGAATTCAGAATCAACATCTGGTTTCACTTGCTTTTGTTTACTTGAATTTACTACCAATTTTCGAGCAACAGACCTAAGTGATGCCCTGCATCCATATCACTTTGGACATTGTTAACCATTACCTAGGTTGTTTTACAAGAATCTGGAGATCACTTTGGACAGTTACAGTCAGAGATCATTTCACTTGGTCTTGCACAAGCATCCAGTTGGTAAAAACAATCTTCCCTCAGAGGACACTAATATACCATTTTCTGAACATCCATTGTGGGAAGACTACTATGAAATTTGATTATGCATCATAGCATGATTGCTTTGCTTTTGTGTTAGATTTCCAGTCAATTTTCTCCTTGATTTGGATCACCTTGCTTCTCTAAAAAAATCATTTTAGTATCAGAGTAATGTATAGAGGGGTTACAGTTACATTTGTAAGGTAGTGAGTACATTACTTCTTGAACATTGTTACCCCTTCCCATGATTTTCTCCCATTTCCCCACAACCCCTCCCAAGTTATTGTCTTGTGAATATCACTGTTACACTGGATCATCCTTTGTCCTTCGTCCCATCATCTTGTTTTTCCTCTCCCTTTCTCTGATGCAAATAAACAAATAGATGTATATACAATACACCTTTTACCATGCTTCTTTATTTTATAACTAATTACTGAAGCCTAAACTCAGGGAGACTCTCCCATCTCCATACAACTGACCACTGCATGAAGAAGCTCTTACACAAAACTTATTTTAGTGATCAGCCCACTAACTCAGGGAAAATAGAGTGAGTATGGGAATGTTGGATAGAAAGGTTTGGACGCCTGGGGTAAAGGGACATCGTTGTTCTTGCAGAGTGGTGGTTGGGGTGTTAAATACGTTGAGGAAGATGTACACTGAAAGCTGAGGAAGGAATCCTAGATCTTGGTCAGGTTCCCTTTCTGGGTTTTCCTTGTCTCATCTCCAAAATGAGGGTATCAGTGACTCGTTTTCCTGTGTCACAGGGATGGTCTCAGTCAGTGTGAGAACATATGGAAATCTTGTCATGAAAAGATAGGATAGTGTCTTAAGAAAGTGCATTAGCTGGTCTCTAGTGGCTCATGCCTAAAATCCTAACTATTCTGGAGGCTAGGATCTGAGGATTGTTGTTCAAAGCCACCCTGGGCAGGGAAGTTTGTGAGACTCTTATCTCCAGTTAACCAAACCCCTAAATGCTGGAAGTGGGGCTATGGCTCAAATGGAAAAGTGCCAGCCTTGAGAGACAAAAGGTAAGGCCAAGGCCCTTCAGGCCCAGTCTCTGAATTGATGCCCCAGTACCGGCACCTATACAAGAAAAGGTGAATTAGGTGCGTGTATTCATTCACGGCCCTCCATTATATATAAGACAGGAAATATTTAGTGATGCTTGAGATGAGTCAGGGGAAGAGAATCAGATAATCCATGGACATATTATGAAGTAAACCAGTTGGAATGAACTTATCATTTTGAAATAAAGGGGAATAGGCCAGATAGAGTCCTCCTTCTTCACGTGAATGGAAAGGTCTTGAGTGAGATTAGGGAGAAGATGGGAAATATTAATCTTACAAGCTGTTGCATTTTTCCAAAGGTCATTTAGAAGCCAGATGGTGAACAAATTAAATTCTCTGTGAATTACAGAATATTGAGTTTTATAACCAAATCAAATTGATGCCTGGAATCAATGTATGGGTGAATCTACTGGGAACAACTTAGATCATCTTCACTGTTGGTTCATGAAAAAGGTTTTGGCCAATGGAGTCAGGCAAGGGATTCAGCCAGGAAGAGCATTTGTTCCACCAGATGGATGGACTCACCCTTTGAATGGAAAAATTCATCTGTCAACTTCTGTAGACAGGTGAAATAGCTTAGTAAATGGACCAGACACATGTGTCAATGGGTAAGTCCTGTTTATCCAGACTATATGACACTTCAGTTTGGGACATTTCAGCTTGGTGTGATGTGCTACCTATAATATTAATCTTTCAGATATGCAGGTAGGTAAAAACCTACCTGGATGTCCAAAGATTAGCTAGTTGGAAGAAGATACAAGAAGCTGGAACATAGCCACACAAGGAGAAAGAAGGTTGAGAATCTTACTATCTATGTGCAAGGAGCCAGGAGAAGATCTGTTGCATGAGTTAGTAAGACATTGTTCCTTGTTTGGGGGTCACAGAAGAACTTTCATCTCTTAAGGCCAAAATGTTATTTGCATTTAAATTTTTGAAGATGATGCTTCCCTGTCTGGAAGTATAATGCCTTGAATTCAAAATCCAGTACTGCCAACCCCTGTCTGGAAGTATAAGACCTTGACTTTAAAATCCAGTCTAAGAACAAAAACCAAGAAAGACTTACAATTGAATCTCACCTCTCAAAAAAGTTCTATGGCCCTTCTAATAGCATGGTGAATAGGGGGTTATCGAAATTATTCTCTCCTTCCCTCCCCTCCCTTTCCCTTCCTTGCTCTCCTCTTTTCCCTTTTCTCTTTTCTGTCCTCTGTTCTCCCCTGCCTATCTCTCCCATTCCCTCCTCTCCCCTCCTCTCCTCTATCCTCCTCTTCTCTCCCATCCTCATTTCCTCTCTTCTCCTATAGTCCTCTTTTATTTTGTTTCTTTTCCTTCCCTTTCTTTGTTGTGTTTTTCTTTTCTTTTTATTAGATATACACATATGTGATGATGAGGGGTTGCATTGTGACTTTCCACACATGCACATAGTATACTTCAAAAAAAATGAAGGGCCACTGCTGGATTCTTGTTTGGGTTCAGTTTTATTTTAAATCCATGCAAGTGCCAAACATCCTGGGTTATATTAGTCATGGTTATTGCCAAAGGGAGAAATCTGTCTCCTATTTGAAGAGCTGTCTGGTATGTGGGCTGTTGGTTGGCTGCTTAAAAACATTCACACAAACTGTAGCAGTCACAACAGGCTTTGATGAATTTGTCCAGTGCATGCCCTAACTTTGTGAGGTAAGCAGGTGTGCCAAGCTAGTGCTAATTTGAGATTGATCTATTACTGCAACTAGAACTAATATTGCTAATTTCATATCATTTACTTTGCCTAGGATAACACTATTTATCTCAAGAGTTATGCGAATCAAAAGAAATCATTTTAAGAATCCATAAATTCTCATCAACTTGGTTAAATAGCCTGGTCACAGACTTACCAATTCTCTACTTGTCCCACACAAATGTATGTTCTATTCAAATGTACTCAGCTTTTGGACAGAATCTGCAGAGCAAGCCAGGAGCCCATATGGTCTTCTGCCTCATCTCTCTTGCCACATCTGGAGTTTTGTTAAGAAATATAATTTCCCCACATGTAAATTTTTTCTGACAATGAAATAATTCTGTACTGCTTAAAAATATAATATCTAAGTTGGGCATCAGTGACTCATGCCTGTAATCTGAGATACTTAGGAGGCTGAGCTCTGAGGGTCACTGTTTGAAGCTAGTCTGGGCAGGAAAGTCCA